>NC_056750.1:539400064-539737564 GCF_019279795.1 Protopterus annectens
TTAAATTAATCAGGCCCATATATATTTATATGTGTTCTATTATGTTTGGCTTAAAAAATATATATATACTGAAACATAAAATGTCAAAAACAAAAAAATGTCAAAAACTTATTTTTGTCTCCTCTGCCTTCCCTTCTAGTGTTACATAGTTTTGTTTTTACCATTTTTCCCTTGGCGTAGTTTATTAGGATTGTAGGTTTTTTGCTAGCAGCTTCACCCTCCCCCCCCCCCTTTTTTTCCTACTCCCTGTTTAAAAAAAATAGTCCTTTTTGTTTAGACTTGTGCTTTTTTTAGTAATTGTTCTCTATTGTTGTTATAGTTATTACTGATGTCGTTACTGTGTTTTTGGTCTGTAGGCTGTTATGGATAAGATTACTTTTGGAATCAAACAGTATGTTGAGTAGGGGCATAAACTGCCCCTACAAGACACGCATAATAAATGTGTTTATTGTCTAGGCACAGCATACCTGGATGGTGAGAACCAGGCTTGCTCTGCCTTTGGATCTAGAGCCCTAGCTGACAGGAGGGCTAAGTTAGTTCTTAAGGGCCTACTCCCTTCCTCTATTGGCTGCTGCTACCTCTGTTATTCTGTCTCCTTCCCATGCCAAAAAGTCAGAGAGCAAGCTAGAGGAGAATAAAGAAAAAGATAAGGAGGAGGAAAGATTTTCTACCAGTACTAAGTCTAAAGAAAAAGAAGAATGCAAAGGCTCCTCTTCCTCAACAGAAGGCTGTCCAGAGGCAAAGATCCAATGTTCTTTGGCTCTTCTGGCTCTTTTAAAGGTCATGCATTTGGTTCTTCCTTGACACTAATCACCTGAAATCACAGCTCTGAGCTCAGAGTCTTTAAACTTCCCTACTCACCGGGAGAGGTCTCACCAGACTGAGTGAAGGCGGCCTGTCACAGCCAGCCGCACACACATAACGCAAGCATTCGGCGGTCTATCACTCAGGGTACTTTGGCTCAGGTACCATGTAAACAGGTCATTGCGTACCCTCCCACAACGGGCTAGAATCGGACAAAGAGGAGCTTGGTCTACATGTAGGTAGCCCAGGCAGGTATGACCCTGACATGTGGAGCAGTATCCTACCTTCACCAAGAATTATGCCAATTAACAGTAGTCAAGAGAGGAGTGACAGAGGGCTTCTGATTACTGTCAATCAACATGAAAAAACTCTGGTGTCATTCAACATGCTACAATGTCCTGCTCAAGCCACGCTGCAGCTGGCACAGCCCACGTCGTGTTCGGATATTGGCACACAATAATTGCCCAACCATCCCTGCTTTTAGGCAGGGCTTAAATTCTGGACCTCATTAGACCACACCAGAACAAAACTGCTAAAAAAAAATAAGGAAACAAAAAGGTAAAAATCTAATCATGCTACCAAATGCAGCCTTCTCAACGATGGATCTTCGGCCTGGAGAACATCATGAAGAGAGGAAAAAAGGAGGCTCGTCTGTCTTGACCCACCAACTATCAGAGCACAGGTTTACTCATTAATTTGCTCGCCCCAAAATCATTTAAAACCAAGACAATAAAGGTATCCATGTTCATCAATCCATGGTCCTCAAAGACACCCTCAGTGACTGTGCAACGACCGTTCCATCCAGCATACCCGATGCATCCACAACATCTGGCCATTGTCAAGAAAGCTGACTGTTCCTCTAAACTAGTCAACCCACCTCACAAACTCTGGAAACCCTGACTTCCACAAGGCTCCATATAACCAACAAACACCAGCATACTTACACCATCACCCCATCACCCTATTACAATCTACTCAACTCACAAGACAAGGAACACTCCAAAGCCTTCCTGAAAACTAAAAACTCTAAACTGGACAACTTCAATGCCCCCACCAAGACAGGAAACATAACAAGACTTGAGACACCATCACGAACATTGGGGAGCACAATTCCAACCAGGAAATATTCAACCTCACTGGTGAGATCAGATCACAACTAATAATCTTGAGGTCCTCATCCTCCCCCCACCTAAACTCAAAATAACCCAAGAAAAGACCAAAAGACTACCGGCTTAGAAGACAACGCTAGGTCTGTGGTCTCTTCCAGTCCCCCTCAAAATGAAACCCAGCACTCAAGCCGCTGAATCAAAATCACCACACATGCCTTCTACCAGCACCTGCAGGGAGGCTGCTACCTAAATCAGGCACTCCAAAGCAAACAAAGGCTGCCTGTAGCCTACTCAGCCCTCCTCTTAAACAAACTCTACAACAAAACAACACAACAAAACATGGAAGCAGCAGCAAGACTAAAAGGTAAGACACCCTTGATCACTATAAGAAAAAAATAAGTAAGTAAAAGCTAAGATCAGATAAAGCACCAAAAAAAAAAATAACAAGAAAAAGAGACAATCATAAGGCCTTCTAATCATATAAAGAAAGTTAGGAGGAAACCAAACAAGCTAGAAATAACTAGAAGAACTAGATCAAATGATGAATGAAAAAATGATTGGAAGAAACACACCAGACTACAACATGTACAGTTCAAAGGCAAATGACCCCTTCTCCCCCAAAGAAAAAGGAGAACCCCAAGTAGATTGCGATTCAAACATCTCCACCGCCCCAACATCTCCAGCATGCTGCAGCACAGCACCCAAGCAAACAACATCCATGGTGTGCCCCGTGTGTGGCCTCAAATAATGAACCCGCAGACTCAACAAAAAGGAATTAGCTTGTTTAATCATAGTCTGCATTCTGACACGTACCCAGGGAGGGGCGCATACCAACTGTGGTCCCACCTACCTCTGTGGGCCCACCACAGACCCTGGAAATTACCGCCCATTAGCTTTCCCAGGCCTATCTGCAAGCCTTATCCTTGCAGCCATAATGGAGATCACTAATGGGACTTGCAAATAATGACCATCCTGGTTTTGACTTTGTTTGGATCTTTCAAGCTTTGGCAGTTTGGCTGGACTTTACCTTCTAATCAACCTTGAGCCTAATTGATGAGGGAAAAAAAGTCATGAAGCCACACCTCAGGTTTGCACAGCTTACCTCCAGCTCAATAGCCCTTTGATACAATTGATAAACTCGAATATCATAAGTTGACTTTTCAGCAAAACAAGATGGGTTGCAAACTGGATGGAGTGACAGGACCCAGATGTGACAGCCCCCCACAGGAGTCAGCTCAAGCAGCGTCATGTCAGACTCAAAGCCTGTCACAAGTTTCAGTCCTGGTCCTACTTCTTGGTTGGCCCTTACTTACTGAAGACAAGAAGTACAAATAACAAGCAAACAGGCAGCAGATGACTGCAAACTGTTTGCAGAGAACTACAACAGACACGCATTGGTAAACATCTCTGGTCTCACAGAAACGATAACTGGTGCCAGAGCCATGGCCCTAAAGTTAAATGCCAAAATGCCTAAAGTCATACCCGCCAAAAAAAAACACACATTACCCTTAACAAAAACTAGAATCACCCACCTGTGGCAATAGGTTGGACCCCAGAAGTAGTTAAGAAGTAGAGTGGGACCTAGGGACCCTATAGTCTTTAAGTCAGTGTGTATGTAATCAAGTTGGGAACACCTTCTATCAGGTTGGATTCTCATCTAGATTCCGGGAGGTCATAGTCTCCATAGTCATCAGTCTCCTCTCACTCATCATCAGACCAATGATTGTTGAGCCAAATCCCCCATTCGGAATGTAGCAGCTGGAGAGGCAGCACAGGAGAGCCTAAACAAAAAAGTGCCAAGGATCTCAATGCTGTCCGGACTCCTCTGCTGCTGACCAGAAAGAGAGCTCTATTCAGTCTCAGTCCGCTTGCTCAGAGGTGACTAACATACACACTCAAACCCAGATTTGATGAGATTTCAATGATATGAGATCTCAAAAAAATCTAATCATCCATCTAGGACAAAGAGGAGGAGACTTAAACTATTATTAGGCTATTACACGGAGGCTGGAGGGACGAATTCATCACCAAAAGACTAATAATGCTGTGGAATAAAATAAAAATCGGTACTCAGCACCTCACTGGCCAAGTTCAATCTTGGATTTGACCATGGGGAGATAGATGTAATGCCCAAGGGATTATTCCATCTCCCACCTCAGCTCAACAGCAAAATAAAATAATATAGTTCCCCCCCCATAGGGGTGGGTGGCGTAAGCTGAAAAACTGGCTAGGCTTGTTGTAAATGCCCTCGGGCAGATAGCCTAGTATGAACCTATGAACCTATGAACCTACCTTCAATATACCCCACCCCTTTCTTTCAAAGGCTCTGTCTTCATTCTCAGCCAAGGTCCATTCTCCCGTCTTTCCTCCCCCTGCCGAACTTTCTGCAGAGAAATCTCTTTCTCCTACTTAGAACCAAGCCTGTCCTCTCTGGATCCCCAGGAGGATCTGCCCATCAAGGCAATTGAAAAAGCCAGCTTCAATGGCTTCCTCAAGATCTCCTAGGCCAGTTGAAAGCCTTAAATGTTCTGACCTACAGCAGCTGATAAATTCATTCCTGCAGGCTCAGGTGGACCTAGGGATCATCTCTGCCTCATCTGCGATGCCTTTAGCTCCAATCTTGTCTGTTCCTCCATTGACCCATCTCTTGGTGCTGGTGCCAAAGGGTCCGACAGTTCATTTGCCTTCCCTCCTGTCAGTATTAACAGTGTGGCTTCCTCATGCACTGGCTCTATCTTTAATGTTCTTCATTCTAGCTTTATTAGAGTCAAGTGTATCTTAGAGCCAAGATGTTGAGGCTGATTCTCTGGGGTTGGGTTCAAGTTTCAAAGTTTTGGTGTCATCCTTGCCCTTGGGTGCTTCATGCTTATACAGTTTCACTCCAGTTTTCACATTGAAACCGACAGGATTGGTGCCAGACAATGACCTGTCACTCATGTTCTTGGCTCCAGGGGAATCCAGGTGCAACAAGCCAGCCTCAGTGTTAGCTTTTGACATTGTAGAGAGGATTCTTTCCCAATTTGAGATGGGTATCTCAGCAGCTAGGGCTGAAGAGTCCCAATCCCTTCCTCCATCTGTCTTCTTGGCTACACATTAGCTTGCTCAAGGACAGCACATGTCTATGGGCCTCAAAACCCACCCTGACTTCTTCCATATCACTTCTCAGTTCTCTCCCAGGAGGCTCATATGAAGAGAAAATGTAAGAGGAAACACTTGGACTCACCCAAGGACTCCCTCACTGAGGATACTAACCTCAATAAAGGGGAAAGGTCCCTAAGTTCCCCCCATGCAGACTTTTTTGATGACTTACTCAAGCAGATGAAGCAATGTGGTGGGATAGGTCACCAAAGCCCCTTCCCCAAGGAGTCTGGACTTCTCAAGACTTCTGGTGCAGAACTCTCCATGTCCTGGGTGGTCCCACTCCAGATGCTCTTATCCAGCTAGTATCCTGGAGGGATTGGGGGAACCCAACCTGGATGAGCCAATCCACCCCCCCCAAGTTCAACATGGTTCTGGTCCTGCCCAAGGAGAGGACCATATGGAGCAAGGGTTTGTTGGTGGATGCCATATAGGTTGTCACAGCCGCCAAAAAGGATGTCTTGGAGGAAAGTTCTGTGGTCTATTTCCCAAACAGAGAGAAGCAGGTGTTGGACCATCTGGGAAAGTGCACCTATGCTTCAGACACCTTTGCCTTACATACACTGAATTGCTTAGCTCATTTGACAAGACTTCAGAGAGACTTCATCTCAGAAGGGTCGAAGACAATGAAGACAAAGCAGCCTCTGGATTCTCAAAATAACATGAAGGCTCACCTGTCCTTGAAGCAGTCTATTACCAACATAGCCATGAGGCTTCTGTCAAACATATTGCATATGGTATGGCCAGAGCAGGAGGCACCAGTTTTACCATGCGCAGCTATGCCTGGTTGCACTTATGTAACTCTACTTACTGTTTCAAAGTATCTTTTATCAATGTCCTTTTAGATAGAGCCTCAGTTTTTGGTCCAAAGGTCAAGGACACCCAAACCCGGAGCAAACAAGACAGAAAGATGCTGTCTGCCATTGTGATTCACTTCCCCACCCCTCAAAGGTCCTTCTCCATGAACTAGAAGGGGGGAAATTGGCTCTTTTGTAAACTGCAGCAGTCTTTTCAGTTTGTCCATGGTGAAAGATCCCCTAGGGCAGAGGTAACAATTTTAGTGGATGTAACCCACAGGCAAAGGTTGTCTGAATGTTAGGGCTTTCATGGTCCCTTTTGTGGAAAGCCATTCCAGTACTCTTGAAGGTTTATATGGCTGCCATTCTCTGGAGGCAGTCAGGGGCATTTAGCTGTCCACCTCAAAGCTTGGGAGGCCATCACTTTGGACGTTTGGGTGTTGAGAGTCGTATCTAGAGGTTATACCATTCCCTTTTTATTCAGCCAAAAAAGAACATCAAAGTACCTTCTGTGGTGGTGGTAAAGAAGCTACTTCTCAACTGATTCATCCAAAAGGTCCCACGAAACCAAACAGGATCCAGGGCCTACTTGAAATTCTTTTTAGTACCAAAGAAAAACAAAGACCTCAGGCCCATTTTAAATCACAGCAAGATGAATGAATATGTCAAATTAATCAAATTCCAGATGATCAAGGAGCAGTCTGTTCTACCGCTTCTGAAGAAGGATGACAGGATGTACTCCACAGACCTCAAGGATGCCTATCATCACATAAAGATAGGAGGGCACTCCAGAAGGTTTCTGTTCTTTTGGCTGGGAGCCAACTGCTAACTGTTTCAAGCACTGCCCTTTGGTGTCACCACAGCACCGTGGGTGTTCACAAAATCTATGGCAGTGGTGGCAGCGTAGCTTAGGCTGCAAGGATTCCAGGTCTTCCCATACCTGGATGACCGGCTCCTGATGGCTTCCATGAGGCTGTCCCCAGTCAAAGCCAGGAACTACTTGCTCTAGTTGTGTCTATCCTTGAGTGCATAACAGTGAACTACGAGTCCAATTTGGAACAGGTACAGACAGTGGAATTTATTGGTTAACATCTGAATATTGTCACTCAAATAGTAAAATTACCACCCTTAAGTTTAACCTTTCTCTTGATTCATGCATCTCAAGTCCTACAATTTTAGGGCCTGCCTGCTTCCTTAGTTCTATGTCTTCTCGGGCAGATTGCTGCTTTTATTTGCCTACTACCTTTAACAAGATTCCACAGGCCTGCAGAGCCAGAGAATAGTCAAATGGGGCTCTAGGCAGAGTAATGAATGAGGGCACCCCATACACACAGCATCCCCCCACACACACACACACACACACACACACCACAAACATTCCAGTGCCTCATTACTTGGCTATTACTCCCCAGTTGCTATAAAGACTGTTCAAACCTGTCAGTGTGCATACTATTTTATTCTGTATTTCTACAATGATTACAGATGTTGTTGATGTTGTTGATTGATTTCATTTAAAACTTTTATTTCAAATTTTAGAGGACAGACATTTGCTAAACAAAACAATACAGTATCACAATGAAAACAGAGAGCATTAACATAAACTTCGCTCTCCTTGAAACTCACATTCATTGAAACGGCACTGAAACTGACATTCAAAGAAAAAATATCTGGCCAGTGGTGGATTAAGTTTACCTTTGAGCTGATTTCCAACCATAAGTCTCTTACACACATTTTTTGGAGCATGCATGCATGATTCACCTTTCTGATTATATTCCTTGCATAATACAGCACCAGAGTGTGTTTTAAATGTGTTATTTTGATCATTTTTTTCAGTAAGCAATGAAATGAAATGTATGAACAAAAAATGACAATACTGCCCATTTCAGAACATTTTAAGCATAAAAGGCCATTCAAACTTTTGTCATTGCAATCTACCAATGTCAGTCAATATGCACAATCTCTGCAGAAGTAAAAGTCATCTGAATAATTCCACACTAAAGAGATCTGTAACAAATGAAGAAGTTACTATTAGCAAACAACTTTTTTTTTCAGTGTTTCATCTACAAATTCAGTGCCTACTGCCGTTGAAGAATAATAAAAAAATAATCGGTAAACTGGTAATATTGCAGCAGGGAATGCATGGCAAACTGCCAACAGGGTCATAGTTACTAGGCATCTCTTCCAAAGGAGGACACACTCAGGACTGCAACACCTCCACCCCCACCTCTTCAAATACAACAGAGTATCAGCAATCCATCTATAAGGTGGAGGTGTAGAACCCAGTCTTCTGCATAAAGAAGCAAGCATGCTGTTGTGCTACTTAACACTGCTTTCAAACTCTATAGTTCAAACAGTGATGGCCATTTGTTAAATAAAACAGTTGCACATTGAAAATATAGTTATGAGCAGCAGTAAACTTCTCTTTCCTTGAAGCTCACTATTCCTTGAAAATGCACTGAAGTAGTTTTTGTCATACCTCTCAATGGTCCAGATTTCCACAGAATGACCAGATTTTCGTCTGCTCCTCTTAAAACTTGTGTTTTTCTGATAAGCTACAGAGTACTGAAGTCACTAAATAATGACATACATTTGAATTTCACAATTCATATCTTTCAGAAAATACATTTGATGCACTGTTATTAAATATAACCTATAATATTGTAGTTAAGGTAGTAATTACGTTTGTTATCAAGACTGTAGGATTTTTTTTCATATCACACGTTGTTTTGTTTATTTTCTTCAACAATTTATCAATATTATATTTATTTATAATTGGGTAAACTTTATGTTGGGGTATAGAATGCAGTATGTTTACACATTTTGAACTTCCTTTACCTATGTAGATGAAATAATTGTTAAATTCATTTATTATGTCTTTCAAATCAGTTGATTTAACATTCCATCCGATGTCTATTTTCATCCATTTCAAAGTTTGGGTTGTCTGATCCGAATAGGTCTGACCTCTGTGCCTTCTACAAGAACTTTGGATCAGAGACTGAGTCCTCCCCTAACCACAATACTCTCCTTCTGCCTGATTTACTTCAGATCTCGTTTGCTGCCTGTTCATACAGACATGTTTCCGAGAGCTCTTCCTGCGATCGTGATAAGGGAAAGCCTTTTTTTTTTTTTTTTTATTTTCAGTCTCTCTTGACACCTCCGCTTAGTATTTAGCATTTAGTATAGGGTTAAGATAGGCATTTAGGTAGGGAATTTTAGTTCTTAAGACTGTTTTTCTAAGTGTTTTCTTCTAAGCTTTTCTAGTAGTGTTAACTGAGAGTGCTAAACTTGTGTGTGTCCAGTAGTAGGCTAGTTTGTGTGGTCCTTTTTTCTCTTTAATGTGCTTATTGTTGTATACATTTATATCTATCTATCTCTCTCTCTCTCTTTATATATATATATATATATATATATATATATATATATATATATATATATATATATATATATATATATATATGGGTTCACTTCAAAATTCTGAAAGCTCAAAATCCTGAATCTCAAAATCCCGAACTCAAAATCCTGAAAGCTCAAAATACTGAAAACTCATAATACTGAATCTCATAATACCGGAAAACATACAGGACACCAACACTGATGTGTGATTGTGTGGACGTCTGGGTTAGGGCGTGGGTCAGGTAAGTGTGCGATTGTGACGGATGTTAGGGTTAGGGGCCGGTTAAGTGAGTTAGGGTTAGGGAGCGGGTGAGGTGAGTGTGCAATAGTGACAGAATTTGGGGTTAGGGGCGGGTTAAGTGAGTTAGGGTTAGGGCGCAGGTGAGGTGAGTGTGCGATAGTGATGGACCTTAGGGTTAGGGTCTGGGTTAAGGTAAGTGGATAGATAGTAGTGTATGTGCAGTGTAGTGTAGCTGCAATACAGTCAGTGTTGGTGTCCTGTATGTTTTTCAGTATTATGAGATTCAGTATTATGAGGTTTCAATATTTTGAGCTTTCAGGATTTTGAATTCGGGATTTTGAGATTCAGGATTTTGAGCTTTCAGGATTTTGAAGTGAACCCATATATATATATATATATATATATATATATATATATATTTACAGTTTAATAGAGAGTAGTAAGTGTACATTGTCTTTTAATATCAGACAAACTCTCAGGCTTTAAAAAAATGTTCAGTCTGTGGACACAAGATCCCTCCTCAAGACCCCCATTCTTTTGTGTTTACTGCTTGGGTGCATCTCACCTTCAATAAAATTGTGAAATCTGTGCTGCCTTTGGATCCAGAGCTTTTCAAGGCAGGAGAGAAAAGTAAATAGTTAAGGGTTTGCTTCCCCAGCAATCAGGCCCTTCCACTATCTGTTCCAAAACAAGACCTTCATCTGCTTCTCCCAATATGGAGAAGAGAAAGGAGAAAAAGAAGGACAGGATAAAAGAACACAGAGAAGTTGGTAGAGAAAAGGACTGGTGAAAAGAGATTAGAAGAGAAGAGAGTAAAAAATTAAGGAAAAAGTCCCAGATCCAACAAGTCTGTTAGGTCTGATTCTTAAGACTTTGAGGCAATCAGATCCACCTGCCACCTGGGTCCAAACTCCCTCTCCTAGAACCTTTTCCCTGGATCTAGTGAGCCCTTGGTTACATTTATTGATCCTTTAACATAAGCTACCTTTCAGACCTGCATCAGTGGCTTCATCATCAAGGTTGGGAAGATCCACTGGAATTCTCACAGAAATGGAAACTGACTGAATGACTAGAACATTTTTGAGAACACAGATCCAGTTGGGGGTTCTCCCAGTACCATCTCCCAGAGAAAGCCCAGGAAAAGGCCCACCAACCCTGTCACACTTTGCTCCTGTCCCAGACCATTACTATGATCTGGTTTCCAGGGGCCCTAACCCTTCCAGCACACCTTGTTCATATCCGACAGTCCAAGAGACTTTGGCTTCAGCTACATCCTTTACTTTATCAACTTGGATGTCATAGGGTCGAGATGAGTCTTGGAGCTGAAAAGTCAGGGTCAGAGCTCTGACTGTGGAGTTAACCCCAAAGCTCTTAAAGCTGTTTTTCCTCCTCGGTGCTTTGACAGTTGACAGGTCTAAGGTTCTCCTCAGAGTCGATCTCCATTGGAATAGGGAGACTTCCTGAATCAGTTGACAGAGGAAGTATTTCCTTGGCTGCGATGGTAGAATCATCCTTTGAGGCTGTGGAAAAGGCCTTGACTGGTCCAAGAACTCAGGTGCATGCACCAAGTTCAGATCCATCCCTACACCCAATGGATCCTGTGCCTCATTTCCCTACTTTGAGTCGACAAGGACAGTCAGAACCCACAGGCTTCAAGGCAGCTCCACATTTAAACTCCCTGTCTGATTCCCATGTTTCTCTATTAGAGCCCCAGAGACATGTTCCATGAAAACAGGCATGCAAATGGATGTACATAAACTCACCTGAGTTGGTCACTGAGGACACATATTTGGATAAGGGAGAAGGATCACCCAGATTCCCCCTAGAAGACATCACATTTGGGGACCTCCTAGAATTGATGAAGCAGAATGAAGGGCGGCCCACTGAAACTCATTCCTCTGATCAGTCTGTGTTCCTTGAAGCCTTTGGGTCTGGCTCATCTACATCCTGGGTGCCCCCCCCCCCAGATGCCTTTATAGACCTCAAAGCACAGAGAGCTTTGGAAGGACCCTGATGTTACAGAGCCAATCCCCAAAAAGCCAGATAGAGTCCTAGTAACTCCAAAATACAGAAAACAGTGGTCTAGGAACCCTGCAGTAGATGCCATGGTAGTAGCAACAGCTATAAAGAAAGAACTATCTGAAGAAAGTAAATCTGTCCAGTCCCCAACAGAGAGTCCAAGATGTTGGACAAGCTAGGGAAATGGACTTACACTTTAGCAACTTCTGCGCTTAGGGGCACTGAATTATCTTGCTCATGTCGCTCATTTCCAAAGGGACTTTATCAAAGAGGTGTCCAAGTTTTTTCAGGTAAATTACCATCAGACTTCCAAAAGACAGATGTCCAAATGTCTACATGACTATCTACTTCCAGTGTTGTCATGTGATTGCTATCAAATGCAGCAGATGGCACATGACGAGGAGCTGGTACAAGCATTACCTTGAGCTGCCATGCCTGGGGATGTGGCTTTGTAACTTCACTGAAAGCTTCAAGACATCCTTTATTAATGTCCCTTTTGATGGTTCCATGCTTTTTGGACATAAAGTAAAAGAGATACTTACCAGGAGTAAACAATATGGTAAGACCTTGTCTAACATATGAATTAATTCCTCCACTCCACAAAGATCTTATTCCAGGAATCAAAGGAGGGATAAGAAAATGTGGTTCAGAAAATCACAGGGTTTTCGCTATGAAAGTCCTGGAGATAAACCTTCATAATCCAGAGAAAGATGCAACTGGAATGGATGGCACCTCAGAGACTGAGGCAGACCACAAATTCAGGGTTTCCATGGGCCTTTCACTGTGGAACCCTACCAGCGTTCCTGAAGGGTTACCCAGCTGCGGCACTCTGTAAGCAGTTGAGGGGTGCTTAGCCTTACATCCTCAAGCCTAGCAAATCATCACTTCTGATTCATGGATGTTAAGGATAATCACCAGAGGCTATATCATACTCGTTTTGTATCCTCCAAAGAAAAGATTAAAGATTCCAGATGCTGGACTTGATCAGTTGGGATCCACAGCAACAGAAGTTCCACAGTTGCTAGACAAAAGAGTAATCCAACAGGTTCGTCCAGACTAGTTAGAGTCCAGAATCATTTCAGGTTCTTTTTAGTTCTGAAGAAGACAGGGAACCTCAGGCCAATACTGGACCTCAGTTTGACAAACAGACAAAATTCTGGATGGTCACAATACAGTCCATATTACCTCTTTTAAGGAAGGATGATTGGATGTGCTCTGTAGATCTCCAGGTTGCCTACTATCATATCAAGATTTAAAGACAGTCCAGGAGATGTCTCCATTTCTGGCTGGGAGCCAGTCATTACCAATTCAGAGCACTGTTGTTTGGTCTTATCGCACCCCCCCCCCCAGGTATTTACCAGTTATGGCAGTGGTGGCAGTTCAGCTACAATTGCAAAGGATATAAGTTTTCTCATATTTTGATGACTGGCTCCTGACTGCTACCTCCAAGGATCTACTGCTATAGCACCAAAATTTCTACTCCATTTTGTAGATCACATTAGTACTATTATCAAGATATTGCATGAGAGTGTTACAAGGGGTACTGTCGCTCCAGTGATCATAGAGACTCCATCTCATCCACATCAGATTCTGTCTCACTCAAATATGCAGAAACCATATAAGTTGGTGGATAACTTCTTCATCAGTGGCAGAAGGGACACCCTTCTTTCCACCAATTCCCCAATGCCACAGTATCCATGGATGCTTTCCTTCTATGGTGTGGGGCATTTTGAAGGGAAAATGGTTCAAGGAACTTGGTCAGCTATGGAGGCTATACTTCACATTAATATATTGGAGATGAGAGCAGTCCTATTAACATTGCAGGCTTTTCACAACTACCTACAAAGGGTGTGATTTCCATCCAGACAGACAGTATGTCAGTAGTATGATACAGCAACAAACAAGGGGGAACATTTTCATATCCTCTTTGCCAGGAGGTCATGCAAGTCTGGCAATGGGCGAGTCCTCCTGTCATTTTCTGGTAGCAATGCACATTCCTAGGATGTCAAATATGCTAGTGGACAAGTTGAGCAGGTATTTCCTATTACCTCATGAATGGTCTCTCAAACAGATAGTAGTAACAGAGATCTTCAGCCACTGGAGCCAACCTTGCTACAACCTCTTTTCTTCCTACCTAAACAACAAATTCAGCAGTAATTTTGGCCTCATCCCTCCACAGGGACAGTCACCAAGAAATGCTCTAGTCAACATTTGGCCTGTGGGTCTCCTGTCTGCTTTCTGGCTGATACCTCTCATGTCAAAATTTATACAGAAAGCTACGAGGTGCAAGACCAAGGTGACCCTCATTTTGGCCCCTGCAAATGTGGTTTCCCTTTCTTTGCTGCATCCACCCTGGGTGATGTATCCCTTCCCAGATCTTCTGAGTGGCCCATCTGAGATGCCTCTACTGGATTTACCGACCCACAAACTAACATTATGGTTTGTTCAATTTTAACAATATCTAGAGATGTTAGGCTGCCTTCTCCTGTAGTCCAGATAATCTCTTCTTCTCAAAAAGAATCAACCAAAAAGACTTGCAAGAACAAATGTAAAGGATTTTCTATTTGGGCATCTTCAAAAGGATTAGATCCTTTCTCGGCCCCAATTCCATGAATACTGGAAATTCCTTCAGAACTTTTCAACAGGACTCTAGTTATTCTACTACCTTACTACAGATGGTTGCCATTTCAAATTTTCACACAGGCCATAAGGACTCATTGAATACTTCTCTTAGGATATCTAAAGCTTTCCTCAAAGTAACGTTTTTGCTGAGACCTCACATTCGAGTTCTTCCATAGGATATCACATTATTACTTCAGTCATTGAATCAAAAACCCTTTGAGCCTGCAATGTCAGCCAACTTAGTTTCTTTCTTGGAAGACCATCTTCCTGATTGCCATTATATCTGCTAGGTAAGTTTGGAATTGCATGCACTTTCATGCAAACTGCCCTTTCTCATCTTCCACAATGTTAGAGTGTCATTGAGAACAAACTCTATGTTTCTCCCAAAGGTTTCATCTAAAGCAAATCTAAATTAATACATTGATTTACAAATATTTTTCCAAATTACTCTACTAAAGGTGAACATATGTTTCATACATTAGATGTGCACAGGCAGCTTGAATTTACTTACATCATACCAAAGATATTAGAAAATGAGATCAACTATTTGTCTCTTTTTCCAAAACAAAATTAGAATACCATGTGTCAAAACTCACACTTTCTAAGTGACTGGTGGACTGTATTTCTTTTGTTTATAAAATTTGAGGATTGCCTTTGCATTCAAAGCCTAAGGTTCATTCCACTAGAGCAACTGTGACCTATACAGCATTTGTAAAAAGAATTGCAATTAGTGACAACTGTGCAGCAGCAATATGGTCAATAATTTACAGCTTTGTATCTCATTACAAGTTGGATGTGCAATCTAGAGCACACTCACTCTTTGGCTCAGCCATTCTCAGAAATGTACTTCTATAAGACCACTTAGGTCCTTTCAGGCTGTTTTTTTTAATCTGTCCCAAATACTGACTCAGATGAAAATAGACAACTTTGGATACAATTGTTATACACTTTCCATACTGTTAGATCCGTGTTGTCTCATTTTCATCTGGTTCAATGTCCTTCCATCCTTCCCACTTCCAAATTGCCATTTGTGATCTTCTGGGGCTTGTACAGCCCTTGACTAAGAACCTGTCTGTTTTCCAGATCACCTTTCCAAGAGCAGAATGCTTTTTAAGTTCTTATTCCATTCCATAATATTTTCTTTCCTTTAATACTGAGAAATTTGGTCTGTATAATTAGAATAATCAACAATCTCAATCTGAGGTAAATCAGACAGAAGGAGGGAATTGTGGGTGGGTGACGAGTCATAGTCTCTGATCCAAAGCTCTGATAGAAGGCTTTGAGGTCAGATCTTATGAGATCCGACAACCCAAACACTGAAACAAACAATAATGAGAAAACAAGGATCTAACGTTATGGTAAGTATAAAGCTATCATTTCTTTACAGCCATGATAGGATTTCTTGATTTTCTGTAAGAGTTAATATAACTCTACTTTGTCTTTTTGGTGATGTTTTACAACAGTACCCCGCCCCCCTCAGCCATTTAGTGCAGGAATGGGCATGCCCATAGTGATCGACATGCCTAATGGCCATGATGTACCATGCAAATGATGCATGACTGGCATTTCATGCAGCTTTACCTATGACATCATAAGTAGCTTGCCTGCTTCCTCAAAGTAGTGTGATCTCAGAATTGGTATATTTGTATTTATATATACGGGGGGGTGCAGGGGGGGCTGGCCCCCCTGCGAAAAGCAGAGGGAAAAAATATTTGTGAGCTACATTTATATATGGATGTCTTTGCTACAAACATTTAATATACACAGGGGCTGCTTTCCCTGCAAAAAGCACAGGAGAAAAAAATAATAATATTTGTGAGCTGCATGGATAACTGGATGTCTTTGCCACAAACTCTTGAATCCAGAGGTTGAAAACATCAGATTCAAATGATGTTATGTTTATTCATTTTTAACAATAATGTTTGTACAATAATGAGAAAATCAAATAGAACTTAAATAATAGACTGTTAGTCAGTAACAACGTTTAAAAAAATAAAAGTGTAGCAAAAGATAATAAGTGCAAAATAATACATTCTGAGCAGTCCCTCTTATAAAAGATAATTAAAGTAAAATATTCTACTTTGCCAGCAAGGTTAATTTCACTTTTAATGTTTACCATATGCCAGTAATAACGAATGAATATTCATGCAGACTTCCTCACCATCCTCATGTGTATTCATGTGGGCAGCGTGTTGGGTGGGGTTTGGGTGGGCCTTGCTACTACGCATCAGTGGGGGACTGTTGTAAAACAATGCCATCTTTTTAATGTCAATTTTGAATAATTTAGTCTTGCATTTTTCATATTTAATTAATTGTTGAAAATTCTTTATAACTTTAGTTCATTTTGATTTTTTTTTCTTAAAACTGAAAATTTCTTGTGTAACTGAAAGTATTTCTTCTTTTTTTGGCATTATTTCAATAAAATTTTGCTCCACCTTCTTGGTAGTTCTCTGTTTCTAGGTATGCTATATTTTGTTTCTGCCATAGACTCCACATTATCACATACATAGTATATGTTCTAACATTGTATAAGCATAGTCTTATCTATGATCTTGTCCCCGCAATTTACTTTAGTTAGTTCCTCGTTAATCTTAACATAAGTCAGTTGTCCATAATTATACCTCTTAGAAACATTATATATTGTTTTATGTGAAAAATGATTAATTTATCATCAGCTTTACTCAGAGATATGCCTACTTTAATATTTTTGAAAAAAATCTCAGCATTTGTAGCAAGAACATCTAACAAATTATCCTCTCTTTTTTCCACTAACTTAGAGAAGCCATGGAAGGAAATAATGTCTATAAACTCTTGTTCATATTCTGCTTTACCAGTACATTTAATCCATTTTATTTTTGGTTATTCTCATAATAATATAATATGATATGTCCATACCTAGACTATGATAACATGTTATTAATTTTATACAACTAGTAGGAACTAAAATGTTAACATGTGCTTCTTTATGCTTATCTGATGATATAAGTTAGGACAGCGTTGATTAATGAATTAGCATCTTAATCCCTTCACCTGTTGTCTCTGCCCTAAGATATTCATGTTTTTTTTAATGGGGAAGCTAATATTTGATAAATTCCAAACTTTCACAATTGCTACCACTTTGAAGGCTTCATGAGTTAAACATAATGAAATTAAATTTTTATTATTAACCACAATTTTGACATTACAAATGTAACAGTTTAAAAAAGAATAAAATCTGATACTTCTGGCTCCATCCTGGGTTCATATCCTAAAAAGGGTTTGAAATAGTCTTAGATCATACCACTGAGGAAACCTTCTCCATAGTGACTCAGATGTAAGCCATCCTTGGTGAACATTCATGACTCATGAACATAATCCTCCTATTGTTTTATTATATTGATGATATAAACCAAAGTTCTCATAACCTTGTATTTAAATGGTGTGCTTTAGTGAAAGAGTAATCTTTCCAACTCATAAACAATGTAATTTCATTAAAAACAACTTGTATGCTGTTCTTTCCATGAATTCTAAGAACTGTAAGAGAGATTGTTTCATATGTTTTAATGGGATATAGAAGGCATTTGCCCTGCATGTGTAATCGTATAACTGTTATATCTCATGTTGCCATTTCATTCTTCCTCAAGGAGTGGGTTATGAATAAGATCTTTGGATTCGACTCGGCTGCATACTTCAGACTTTAGAGCCAACCCTCAAGCTGAACCTCAGTCAACTACTTCATCCATCAGGTCCTCCAGGAGTCTCTCTGAAGTGGATGTGGCTAGGATGATGCAGAAATTCTTCAGAGCTAGATCCAGATGGGGGTTATATCGGCTATGTCCCCTATTGGATCCATGAGGCTTCCTACCACTATACACAATTCTTTCTCCTTCTCTGATCCATCCTTCTGTTTTGGAGTCACAAGATCTGACTGCTTGAGAGTTCCAGAGTCGGATTTAAAGAGAATTACTTTCTCGACTCCAACAGTATCCCTGACCAGTTCTGTTCCTATGCCTTCAGATTGGGACAAGTCCTGGTGCTGAAGCATCAGCATTGGATCTGGGGGGGCCGAGGTCTACTCCTATGATGTCAGATCCATCCCTGCCCCTTGCAGCCTTGGCACTAGATAGTGCAGGTCCAATTTCCTCCTTGAAGCACAGATCAGATCGGTGTTGTTATCTACCTGTATTGGAATATTCGGCTTTGGTGTGGTTGGCCACAGCATCTCTGGGTCCGTCTGCATTTGAGGTTGTAGAAAGGGTCTTTATTTCTTCTAGAGATCTGGTGTCTTATCCTCCATCAGAATCCTACCACTATTCCATCTTTGGTTCTGAGCTCTGATTTTGTCAGACCTATTCCACAGGGGCAACAAGTTTCACCTAGCTTCCAGTCAGTTTCCATAGAAGAAATCCCCCTTCTCTTCTGACACCGCCCCAGAACATCCCCCTGAGAAAGTCCACCAGAAGAGAAAGTGCAAGAGGAGGCACAAGTATTCCCCTTTGGAATCTGTCACTGAATATTCTGATTTTGAGGAAGAAGAAGGATTCCCCCAGATCACTACCTGTTGATGTCTCATTTAGAGACATTTTAGAGATTCTCAAACAAAAAGGTGGTTGGTCCACTGACAATTCTCCTCCAGAGGATTCAGTATTTCTGGAGGCTTTTGGTGCTGACCCATCTACATCTTGGGTGACTCCCTCACTCATGAGGTCATCAACCTAGTCTCTCGCCAGGCATTAGGGTGCTGGACAGATTGGAAAGCACGTATTTGCTTCAGTGACCTTCGCCCTGAGGTCCTTGAACTACCTGGTGTATTATACAAGGCTACAGAGAGATTTAACAAAAGAACTATCAAACTCTCTTTCTGAGTCTTAGTTGACCACTCTTTTGTTAATTTCCAATGCATCCATAAGGTCAATATCTCATGCAGGAGAAGGTGCCTCACAGGCGGCCGGTTCAGGCATTACTGTGAGGAGACTTGCCTGGATGCCGCTATGTGACTTTGTGTAGCCTTTCCGATCTTCTTTCATCAATGCTGCCTTTGCTGGAACATCTGTGAAAGAAATGCTTACCCACAGTGAACAAGAAGGAAAGATCCTGTTTGCCACAGGAATTACATTTTCTACCCCTCAATGAACTTTTGCAATGAATCAGAGAGGTGGCAAGAAAATATGGTTCTGCAAATCCCAGGGACCTTTCCAGGACTCAAGTGGAGACAACTCCTTCAGAGGCAGAGGAGGGAGTTTGGATAGAAGATGCCGCCCTTGAGGCAGAGGAGGCCTGCAAAATCAGGGTTTCCAAGATTCTTTTCCAGACAGACCCTTTCAGTGCTCCTGAAGTAGTGCCGGACTGCCTACCTCTGGAGGCAGTCAGAGCATGTTTATCCTTGCACCCAAAAGCCTGGCTGCTATAACAAAAGACACTTGGGTGCTAAAAATAATATCCAGAGGTTACTTCATACCCTTTTCCCAGACTCAAATTTTCAAAAAAAAGAAGCTCCCTGACATTCCATCCAGGCAGAGGGAAGCTGCAGCATAAGAAATTCAAAAGCTGCTAGACAAATGAGTCAGTTTGGAGGTCCCACCAGACCAAACAGGATTTGGAACTTGCTCGTGTTTCTTTTTAGTGCCACAAAAGATAGGAGACCTGAGATCAATTCTGGATCTAATCAAATTAAATCAATTTGTGAAAAAGTCAATGTTCCGAATGGTCATAGTTCAGTCTATTCTGCCTTTTCTACACAAGGACAATTGAATGTGCCCCATAGATCTTTGGGATGAGTGCCATCACATCAAAATAGACAGGTGCTCCCGGAGACTCAGTCACTACCACTTCACAGCCCTTCTTTTTGGACTCACCTAAACCCCCAAGGTGTTTACCAAATGTATGGCAGTGGTTGCAGCTCTCCTGAGACTATAAGGATTCTGAGTGTTGCCATACCTAGACGACTGATTTCTTACTGCCCCTCCATGTATTTCCTAGAACAGCCCAGGGACTATTTGCTCTAGATTTCTCACTCACTAGGTATAACAATCAGTTTTGCCAAATCAAATCTGACACCAGCACAGAGCCTGGAGTTTATAGGTGCACATCTGAACACAACAACTCAGATTGCTTTCTTACCTTCTCCATATAGGCACACTCAAATCTCAGATTCATCAAATTCTATCTCATCTTGCTCCTCCTGCCAGACTAATTATTCAGGCTTTAGGTTCCATGGCAGTGGCAATATTTCAAATCCCTTTAGCACTCTGCTTTGTGTGTGTCCTTCAAATGACTCTAGCTCTTCAATGGTCTTTTCTTTGATGACCCCTATCATTTCTGTCAAAGTTACCCAAATATTCAAACACTATATTCACTGGTGGATCCAGGCAGATCAGATGATATTTACCTAGGTCAGCCTTTCATTCTTCCTCCCCCATTGGCCACATTGACCACAGGCACCTCCCAATTGGAGTGGGGGGCATTACTTTGGAAGGATGCTCCAAGGCACAAGGTCACCCCAAGAGACAAGTTTGCATATCAATGTTCTGGAGATGAGAGCAGTCCTTTTAGAATTGCATGCTTTTTAAGATGTTCTTCCTGTAGGGACTATCACAATTCAAACCAACAACATGTCTGTGGCCTGGTACATCAGCAAGAAATGGCGAACCTGACCTTATTCCCTCTGCCGAAAATCTGTGAGGATGTGGCAATGGGAAGATCTCCTCTAAGTGCTTTCTAATAGCAGTGCACATTCTGGGGAAATCCAAAATGTTAGTGGACAAACTCAGAAGGTCCATTCTGATTCCTCCCAAGTGGTCTGTCAATCATTCTGTAGCAGAGAAAATTTCCCATTGTTGGGTTCACCCTTGCTGTGACCTCTGTGCATCTCCCCACAACAAGTGCAGCAGGTGTTTTGCCCCAACCCCCCCCCTCCAGTGAGTCACCGAGAGATGCTCTAGTCCACATTTGGCCATCCAGTCTCTTTTATGCCTATCTCCCATTACCTCTGATCCCCAAATTTTTACAGAAAGCAAATTGGTTGGAGAGCTCAGTCATCCTCATTGCCCTTTCTGGCCTCGCCAGATGTGGTCCCCCTTCCTCTGGTCTCATCTTTATTATCCTCCCTGGATACTGGATCTAACTCCAGACCTTCTGTCACACCCCGTGGAGATGAATCATCCCAATATCCCAGCCCTCAAACTAACTGCATGGTTTCCCCAGTTCCACAAATAGCCAGACAGCCCAGGCTTTCTTCCCCAGTATGTGCCACACTATTATCTTGCAAAAAGACTCCACCAAAAGGATTTACAAGAGTAAATTCCAAAGATTTTCCTTTTGGGCTCTGAGAAACAACATTGACCCTTATACTGCCCCATCTCTGCTGTACTAGACTTCTAGCTCCTCTTTTCAAAGAAGGTGCTAGTTTTTCCACAATTAAAGTACAATTGGCAGTCATATCAAATTGTCATGCAGGGAACAAAAACTATTGTCTGGCTGCTTCCAAGTTATGCTTTCTTAAAAGGCACCTTCCTACTTAGACCTCCAGTAAAGGTCCATCACCTCCCTGTAATTTGACAGTGGTACTCCAAGGTTTGACTCGACAACCCTTTGAACCTTCAGCAAAAAATGACTTATAAATATCTATCTGGAAAACACCCCTTTTAATGGCTATTACTTCTGCTAAAAGGATCTCTGAACTCCTGGCTCTTTCATCAAAAACTCCTTGCATTATCTTTAATAAAGTTAGGGTTACTTTATATATTAACCCTTCTTTTTTACCTAAAGTGGCTTCTGAATCTAGAACAAAACAAGCCACAAAATTCAACTGACCAATCCAAACCTGAACTGCAGGAACTGGACCATGAAAATATTTTCTTTAATAGATTCATGTTTATTTAATTGACATTACGTACTTTCATCCCTCAAAGGGACTTCACTGCTGAACCATTTTTATCTCCATCATTTTCATATGTGTTTAGCACCATATAGTTTGTACCAAAAGCCTGTGAGTCTAAGAAATGTGAAATATCATAATTTTCACATATAGAATTGTTTTCATGTTTAAATCTGTTTTCTTGAAACAGATTTACTTCTTTATCAGGTCATAAGGGATCAGGGATTTTTGTTATCTAGTTTATTTCCCACCAAGTGAAATGGTTGTCCTTCTTTTTCAGGAATAAAGTGGTCTGTTAAATTGGAATTGTTTATTTTATCAATTTCTAACTCATCTGAACTATTTTGTGTAGTACCCTGAGCATCATCCCTAATCTCTATATCAGTGATCCTATTCTTCTTTTTTCTTAACTGTATGCTTGAGCTGATTTTTCTTCTTTCTGCCACATTGGTTTCCATCTAGCATTCTTTCAGCTTTTTCATCTTCTGTTTCATTTTCTTCTGCATCTGGAACTTTGTTCATAGTCTCAGTTTTGAGGTTGTCTTCTTGTTTATTTTGGCTGTTTGTTTGGATTTATTTTTTCCTATTCTTTCTAGTCATTTATTTTTCATAGTCAGTAAATAGATTACCTTTAACTGTTATACTGTTTAGTGTTTCATTGTTATTTGATACATCTTCCTCAATCACTTATTGCTTCCTGTTGTTACTTATTAAGGAAATAAATGGTTGAATATGAAGTCACTCATCCAAATTAACACAAATTCTGGTATTCTTTGGGCTGTACCATTTCAGCATGAGTGGCCTATAGTGTCATTAATTTTCTTGCCATCTAAAAGACTTGGCAGTTTTTGTATCACTGTATTTGCCTAGAAGTAAGGATTGAGTGTTTGGTTAAAGTTTATTTTTTTAATGCTCACATAAGGTACATTACATTTTGATTCTAATAATACAATCTGCAAGGTAGGTAAGTACATATCTGATTTATACATGAAGCTCTCCATAGCATCTGGCAATTGGAAGCAACTATGCACTTACATGTGAACATGTGCAGAGCAACTGGCTAACTCTTGTCATAAAACTTTATTTTGACAAACATAAAGCCACAGAGCAAAACATTTGAGTACCTCCAAATGCATAGCTACAACATAAATTCATACACCATCTTATCATGCATTGCTATTTCATTCTTATTAATGCGTTCTACTACACCTAGTATAGACTTTAGTACTTGTATATTCAGAGCAATATTAATTAAACATTGTGAGACACACAGATGCAACATATTACAAACCTTATGTTCGAAATGTTCCCTGGAATGTCCAGCAACAGTTAATGCCCATAGCCCTTTAGTCTCTTCATTTTACTGAAGGCCCTCTACTTCCCCTAATTTGTCTTCTGATTTGCTTTTCATCTCAGCCAGATATTCCCATTGTTCAGGTGGAAGCACTACCATTCCATTTTAAGGCCTCTCTGTCAAGCTTTTTTAGTTTAAGTAGTGATAGAAAGAGATCATTCAGTGAGGGAGGCTGCAGAGATTTGCACTTTCGGGTTATTTCTTTTTGGCTAGAAGAAACACTAAACAGCATTAGTATATTAGGTCTCCTCTATACCCCTTCAATCCAGTTTAGAAAAAAAATGTAAATTTGTCTTTTCCCATTCGACCCCTAATAATATGTTTAGTAACTTTTGAGTGCTATTTTTATACAAGTCTAACTTGTCACATCCCTAAAAATGTGTTCCCAGTCAGTCCTTCCCCTTTGCCTACATCTCCAACAAGATCAGTCCAGTTGGTGGAACCTTTTATGGACCCTGTCTGAAGTATAAAAATATTTATGCAATTATTTGTCAACTAAAAATCTGAAACCTTCATGAGTGCTGCTGACCGGAGCATTTGGCATGCTTTGTCCCAATCCCTTTCTGAAGTCTCTCTCCTTATTCTTCTCTGTCATTCATGCCTCTGAGTCCAACTATGTTTCCACTGCTCCTGAATTAAAGCTGTGTAAATCCTACTTATCAATCTCTTACTCATTATCTTCTTCCCAAGTGCCTTAGCTAACAGTTTTATTAAATTAGGTTTTTCAAGACTCTTTTTGTTTACCTCTTTAACATATCTATTATATATTTCAGACACAGATCTATAACAGAGTAGTTTATTTCCTCTCAAGCCATATTTCTCTTGGAATTTCTCCCAACTCATTATAGTACCTCCCTCACAAATATTTTCCCAGAAATAGAATTTCTTGGAACTTTCCATCCACTTCTGAGTTTCTCCTGTTTTAACATTAAAAGAATTCTTCACCATTCCAATTGGAAAAATGTCAAACTTCCATCATAGTAATCCCCCTTAAAACCTCCTTTAATTTTGACCAATATTCCACCTCATGCCCTCTCCCAAGCAGCTTTTTCTACTCTAACACAGCCAAATCCTGGTGGGTTTCACGCTCACAGCCTAGTATAATTTCCTTCCATTTACCTCTATAGCATGAACTCTGTTGCAGATAAAGTAATCTTACCCTGCTTACTTCCTTCAGAAGTGCCAGCCTTCCCCCTTCACTGGGCAATATCATTTTTGCCAGCTCACCCTGTGATGTTTACTTTTCCTAGGAAATGACATAACCATTCTCCATAACTTATTCTAATAATTACTTCCGGGTTTGTCTGACATTGTCTGTGCTACATATAGAATTTAAAGGGCCACAAACATTTTGATTGCTTGAATTCTTTGATCTGATTCCATTGGAATCATCATCCCTTTAATTCTTTTATTTGGTTTCATACCTCCTTCCTTGCCTCCCGTGCTGCTTTCTGTGCTGTCTTCATTAACCATATTTCTAAATATTTAACCCTGTAGTGACCCCATAAATATGGGTTGGCTATGACCAGTTCCATGGCAGGGGCATAATTACTTGCTAAAGCTTTTATCTTCCCACTATTTATTTTCAATCCTGATATGTTTTCATATGTTCCCAGCACTTTAAAAACATTGTGTATATCTGTTTGTGGTTCTGAATCACTATAAGAGAATGATCCATGTACAGAGGGATCTTCTCTTTCCTTCTAATCCATTTCCAGCCTTGTATTTTAGATTGTTTAATCTTTTGTGCTAAAAGCTCTATGTATAGAGCAAAAAGGAATGGTAAAAGTGACATCCTTGACGTGTTCCTTTACTTACATGAAAATATTCAGTTAACCTAGCATTTACATTTAATTCTGGTGATTAGCCTTTATATAGTGATTGAAGTAGACTAATATAATCTCTGCAATCCCAAATCTCTTTAATGCTTCCATCTCTTGGCTAACACTTATCTGAAAACTTCTACAAACTCCACCAAGATCTTGCACACATAATTCTGTAATTCTAATGGGTTCATAATGATTAGTTAAGTCTCCATCATGACAAAATAAATTACACATAGATTATCAGTAGTGCTAGCAAATATCATAGTGCATTGCAGCAAATAAAAAATTACATACTCATAAACCATTTTTATGTGGGGCTTTGCCTCCATACCTTCTCTGTCTAAAAATACTAACTGCAAGGTTGCTCAACAACAGACTAAAGAGAAAAGCCTGATTAATTACTTTATTTACCTTTTCTGTTTTTGTCTCATTCCCCTATTCCTTACTTTAATCGAAATACTTTAGACATCTGCTGTTTTACTTAAATAAATATGGTTCATCGAGTCTCAACAAATGAGACGTGATTAATCATGTGTCCCTAATTCTAACCGCATAACCACACCAAAAAAATTATACGAGGTGTCAAGGTATAATCCAAACACCATTTAATAATAATCTGACAAATAGTAGTGTATAACAAATGATAAACAATACATTCTGTTAAAATTGACAATGTTTTGAGTATAGGTGACTGAATAATTCATAAAACTATTTTGTGCTGCACTTAAAATGTTACGCAGAGATAGGCCGCTTAACAGAGAATAAACTTATAGATAAAACAGTGTGTCTTGAAAGGTTTTATGACTGACAAGCATGGTTATCACCTCGCCATAGTCCATAATGGAGGTGAATGATATTAGATGCTTAACTCTTGAGGAGATGCATGGTGACATGCTGGGGCTTTTCGTGCTCTCTACAAGCACAGGAATGATCTGAAAATTAAGTGATATTCTACCTTCATCTAGAATAGCTCAAGCATTTAGGGACAACCTGTTAAACTTCATTAGTTGCCTGCATAAATGGTGTCATCCTCGCGGGATTCAGTGCCTTCCTGCTCAACATCAGATGTATGGTTCTCCCTCATTTTGTATTTTATGGGCTGTATGTTTCTCCTCAGGGAGCATAGATCCTGAATACTACATTTTCATAACCCCCCTTCCTCATCTCATTTTAGCCAAACTATTTTTTGATACTGTGGGACATAAATAATTAAACTAATGAAGAGTATCTGGCATACATCAGCTTCTTCATCCTAAATTATAAATTAAGTAATCTGGATGTTTTTCTGCCCTTAGAGGTCATGGGTAGCTATACAATGCTAAAATATGGTTCGGAAAGACTATAACTATCCCTGAGATTATGTAGTATAGTGACTCTCATCATTTCAAGCCCAAAAGAAATGATGTCATTGTATTAAAATATCTATGTAATCTCCATAACTGATAGCTAAATGACCACAAGATAAAGCAATCATCAGCATTACTGAATCTTTCAATGACGACTACAGCATAATTGGCTGTTAGTGTACTAATTCTATGTCACCAAAAAAATGAGGACTTTTTTAGCAAACCTCTTCCCTCTTGAAGTCAATGATAATAGCAGTATTGTAACCAAAATAGGCAGTATTCCAATAGAGGCTGTCCAAATTGTAAACCATAAAGTTGCAAATTCAATCCACAGCAATTTGCTTCATAAATGTTTATTTGCTCACAAAATACAATAAAGTTGAAGGATTAAGCGCTTTCATCTCATGACCAGAGACTTCATTAGGTGATGAAGTCTCTGGTCATGAGATGGAAGTGCTTAATCCTTCAACTTTATTGTATTTTGTGAGCAAATAAATATTTATGAAGCGAATTGCTGTGGAATGAATTTGCAACTTTATGGTTTACAATTCGGACAGCCTGTATTGGAATACTGCCTATTTTGGTTACATTGGTGAACTGTTCTTTTTCTGATAATAGAAGTATTATATGTGTTATTGAACTACCCAGTATTTGCTAACACAACCATAGTGCTAACATTATATATTCCTGGTGACTCGCAGATTTCATTAATATTAATAAATTGTAATGAGTGCCCAAGAACTAACCATGGGAAACTTTACTTTGACTACTGTTAACTGGGTCTATGTTTGGCTATCGAAAACATAAACCTGGAATGGCTAAATATTGTACGGAAAACATCAATACGGAACATTACCAGACATTTGTAATTTCGAAAATAAATTCATTAAATGGCCATAGTTGGGCAACAACCAGGAAGTAACATGATGCATAAAGTAAGTGAAGGAAACCTTTTAAATACGCTCTATTCCCCACTGTAGTGCGATCTCTGAGTTGGTATATATAGTTGGGGGGGTGTACAGGTTTTGCTGTATTCAGATCTGTTTGTGTGATTCCTGTTTTTCTTGCTATGCCATCTTGTGTTGGCCAGGACCTGCCTGCACGTAATGGGAGTAAGTGAACTGGATGGAACTGGTCTGCCATAGGGTGTTGAGCTAAGAGCTCAGGGACAAGGGTTGATTGGTCAATTCCAGTGTTTCTATTTTACTTTAGTTTTTGTGGTATTTAAACCCAGCATTTGCATGGGTTTGTGCTTGTTTGCCCATTGTGCACTACTACTGTGCTGTTTTAACCCTTTGCAAGGTATCTCAATTGTATTTTTTCCCTTACCAGCACTCCTGTGTGAGTGAGGCCCTCCCCTGTAGATACTGTATTGATTTTATCCAGCCCTAATCACACCTATAGGTACTCTCCTCAGATAGTACCCACTCTACTATCCATGACCTCTCTTCCACAGATTCTGATAACCGTGGATGGACAATTTCCTGTGGTTTCTCCTGCTAGTCTGGTTGAATCCTGAGACAGTGTAGCAACTGCCTTATGTACACAGACAACCTTTTAGTACTACCACCTAGAAACACAATATGTGAGAGATGCAATCACATTAAGAACCTAGAATTCTTGCTGTCTCAGTCACAAGCCAGTACATCTGGCACTGAGAAGGCTGCCTGCACAAACACTGCAAACACCACACCTCTAACACCACCCACATCTTTACAACTCGCAAGTGCTCCTCACCAGGCTAGACAAGGAGAAAGTCACAGTAAGTTGTTTGTCAGGTGCTAGAATCCACCATATCACGCACTCACTCAAGTCTCTTAACAATAGGTACTGTTATGACTCTGTCATAGTCCAAATTGGTGTGAATGACTTGAGACATACCTCTCTGGACTATATGAAGAGAGACATGATTGAGCTCGCTGAATATGTCTTCCAGGCAGGTATGTACCTAACATTAAGCAGCATCCTACCATCAGCCAGAATGATACCTCAATACAAACAGAAAATGATTGACTTTAGCAATTAGCTTAGTTTCTGGTGTCATTCCAAGGGGATCCAGTACCTAACAGCCTGGGAGGACATGATTGACAGACCATGATGCTTTGCCAGAGATGGCCTTCATCAGTCTCCCCTGGGCTTTAGGCTTCTGGCAAAGCCTCTTGCCTCCCCATAGTGCCTTTTTTAGGCAAAGTCATGAGCACAAAATTACCAACATGAAAAATTCTTATAAATGAAATTTAAAGGTCATGCTACTAAATGCTAGGTGTCTTAGCATGGAACTGCACTCATTGCAAATATTCCTTGCCCTGGAGGATACTGACATTTGAGCAGGCACTGAAACGTGGTTCAGAGCTGTGAAGAGCACCCCAACCTTACCAGGTTACTCATCCTACCATACTTTCAGACCTCAAATGGAGGTCTACAAAGCCAAAGGAGGTGGAGTTTCAGTATTTATCAAAGACATACACACCTCCAGGCTGGTCAAACAGTATGATGCACAGGAGACACACCAAGTGTAGTTAACTGTTGACAAGACACCTATTCAAATAATAGCTACCTACAGACCCCCAACCATGACTCAGGACGCCCACTCCACCTATCTGGACTTACTTGAATCCATCAATATTCAACCCTCTACTCGGATCCTTGGTGACTTTAACTACCCAACCATAAACTGGAAGACCTATTTTACCCCAAACATGAATGCCCAGAGATTCCTCGACTTCGGCAATGCCAATGCATTGGATCAGCTGGGTGACACCTCTATGAGAGGTGAAAATGTCCTGGACCTGGTCCTAACCAACATGAGTAGCCACTGTAGCACTCCTACAGTGTCATCCTTCTTGGTAAGTTCCGACCATAAAGTGATCACATTTGAAGTCACCATCTCCCCTGACCCCCCCCCCCCATCAGAGACAAACTAAAAAACTTTTCCAAAGCTGACTATAATCTCTTCAGAGCAGGTATAAGCAGCTTCACAGCCACCATCCCTTCAGTTGGAACTAGCACTAATGTCCAAGCCTACACCAAAAAACTATATGAGCACATACACAGCTGTATGGACTCAGCAATACCTGACAGGGCCAAATCATCTTCCTCAAGGAAGAGTAAACCTGTCTGGTGGACAGCAGCAATAAACAAACTCTATAATAAAAGGGAAAAAATTGCTGTCCAGGGCCAAGAAGGAGCAGGTGCCAAGTTGGAAGCAATCTCTCCTTTGTCTGAACAAGCAAATAAGGTCACTGGTGAAATCCTCTAAGGCTTACTTCGAGTCCAAACTGGCTACATACACCAAGGACAATCACAAGGCCTTCTTCACATATGTCAGCAGTCTCAAAGGCAACATCCAAATCTGCTCTGAACTGGTGGTCAATAACACCACATATACAAATGCCATATATATAGCCAACCTGCTGGCAGACAGGTTCAGTGAAAACTTCACACCCCGTCCCCCCATCAGTAAACCAGGACATCCACAGCACCTGCCCCCCTCCCCTCACCACCAGGGAGCAGGTTCTTAATGCCCTCTTGAAGGCAAAAAATGCAGTTTCCATGGGACCCGATAACATCCCTGGCTGTATCCTACTTGAACTCAGCCATGAGCTCTCAGCTCCATTAGACACCCTATTCAACCAAAGCCTGAGCACCGGCTTCATCCCAGCTGAATGGAGGACAGCCACTGTCATCCCTCTACACAAAGGTGGAGCATCCACTGACCAGGCAATTATAGGCTTATCAGCCTAACTAGCCTGATCTCCAAGGCCATGGAACACATTATCATGGACCTTATAAACGAGGACATTGGCAACCTCCAAACACTTGACCCCACACAGTTTGGTTTTGTCAAAGGGAGATCATGCCTGTTAAACTTGGTTGACTTCTTCAAAACAGTCACCAAAACCATGGATGAGGGGAAGACAGTGCACACCGGCTTCCTTGACCTAGCCAAAGCCTTTGATACTATTTCCCACTCAGGCATAATAGATAAACTCTCCCAGCCAGGCAACAACCCATATGATACCAGATGGGTAGCTAACTGGCTCACTGATAGAACCCACTCAGTTAAAGTAGGGGAAGCCACCTCTAGTAATAGAGCCATAACTAGCGGTGTACCCCAAGGATTGGTCTTGGGGCCTCTACTGTTTGGGATATACTTTTCTGAGGTGCAAGCCAAAACCAGTAGTCTGTGGCTGACCAAGTTTATAGATGACTGCAAGCTGGGTGCTGTCTTAAATTCCCCTAGTGATGTGAACATCCTCCAAGAGGGCCTTACCCAAACTAATGACTGATGCCAGAAGCATGGCCCTCAAACTGAATGCCAAGAAATGCATCATTATCCCCTTTGGGGAAAATGTCACCCCCACTAATTATCACATTAATAACAATGTACTAAGCATGCAATCAGTCGTGAGGGACTTGATCACCCGGGTTGATAGCAACCTGACTTTTGACCACCAAGTTGCCTCCATTGTACAGAAGGCTTTCTACATGGCCCATCTCATAAATAAGGGTATTTCATCCAGGAACAAGGAGGCCATAACATCCCTGTAGTCCTCCCTTATCAGACCCATTATCTGTTACAATGCCTCCTTCGGCATGTTCCTTGCCAAGCACATGCAGCAGTTGAAGAGACCACAGAGGTTCCTGACCAGGAAAATCTAGGGTCTCAAACACCTATCCTACACAGATAGACTAAAAGCCCTGCCCTTCTACTCAGTCTCATACAGACTGCTCAGAGGTGACCTGTGTCTGGCATACAAGGCCATTTCAGACCCAGACTTGATGGAGTTGCTGCATATTCATAAGACAAACTCCACTCACCACCTGCACTCAAGGCCTTAACCTGGTCTGTGACATTAATAGAACTTGTTGGTGGGATAGATTTGTTTCCCAAAGACTCCCCTGTCTGTGGAATAGACTCGCTCTCCATGTCAAGCAGAGTACCTCTCTTGCCCTCCTTAAGAGGAACCTGGATGACTGGATGGGAAACAAAAAGTACACCCCAGGATCCCACCTGTGTCCCTGCTGGACAGGGAAAACAGGTGCTGAATTTGAGGGAACATAGGTGAAATTCTTGGCTAGGCTGATAAAGGCCTCCTGGCCAATAGCCTAGTATCATCCTATGAACCTATGAATCTATGAAGCCCCCCACCTTGGTTGGTTGTGTTCACGATGTTGACCAACTATGGCCATTCGATGAATTTATTTTCACAGCTACTCATATTCTGTAATGTTCCATATCAATGTTTTCCATATGCTATTTAGCCATTCAAGGGCTTATGTTTTCGATAGTTGAACATACACCTCTGCTAACTAGCATGGAGGCATTTTTATCTTCCATCTGCCATCCCTTCTTTTGTAAAATCAGATCATGATGCCATCAAATTCCTTTTAAAATTGGTAGCAACTACACTGAAAAATGTAACAGCTTTCTTGCACTTCTCAGATGATAATTATGAAAAAGTCAATGCTATCATTGTATTATTTCTTCAGGAGATGGTTCTCGGTGCCTGTAGTATGTCAATATAAGAGAGAGCAATTTCTATAATACACAGCAGATCTGTATCTTCAAATTTATCTCAGGTAAAAGGAATGCAGTAGAAATGTCAACAAAAATACTGTGATAGACTATAAATGTATTGAACTAAATAGCAGAGAGAAAAAGTACTCTCAGACCTAAAAGAAATATCCGAGCTTGTGTAACACAGTTTGAGATTAAATAAATTACATAAACTACTAATCAAACCATTAACAAATAAACATTTACAAACTGACATTAGCATCTGAAGATGAAGGGAAGAGCAAATATTTTGTAATCACATCAAAAACCTAGGGGAAAAATCAACAGTGCTGTACTCAATCAGTTAATAATCAATATTTTTTAGAATACATAGACACAGCCAAGATCTACTTTAACAACTTGAGATCAACTTTGTGCAATCAAAGAACAAGCAGGAATATGTATTTCCTAATGAGAATGTCCTCCAAATTTTATACGCATAGTGGAATGAAGTTTAACCATAATCATAAAAGTCGATTTCATGGACCTGTCCAGCACTTCATATAGCTTTTGCTTTGCTTAAACATTTTTTTCAAACATGTTATGCCTCACACCTTGGCATAAAGTTGTAAAGGCCCATTATGCAAAGATGGATCATGATCTGACACGAATAGCTATTAGGTCTATTAGTCATGCATCTTATTTAAATTTAAGAAAAGGGTGATCATAAATCTTTATCAAAAGGCATTCTTTATTTATTCCTTCTTTTACTCCAACAAATCTGATTTCATTTGTGTTACTTTATGAGGGAATGCTATCACAGCTTTAGATGTGCAGCAGACGACATACAAAACTGTCTCATTCTGACTAAAGCAATCCATGTGATTCCCCAAATAGAAACTATAGATAAATTGGTTTAAATTAATATTAGTAGCTACATCATGCAGTGAATTAAAAGAGGGTTGTGGGAATACTGTCTTTACCAGCCAAGGTAATATATGCCCCCTTCTCTTAAGAATGTACTTTTCTTGTGCATAGATGAACAGCATTTCAGCAATAACAATGTATGTGATTGCAGATTAGATTGCAACCTTGTGGCACCTGTAGTTTCTAAACCTCTACAGATTGCTTTGAATAATTTTTATTCTTAGTGTGCTGATCACAGCCTGGCTTTTATGTTTAAAAAATGCAACATGGTGCTCTTTGAAAATAATTCTCTAACATAAAAGTATAACATTGAAGACAATTAAGATAAGAATATATGTCCCCATCAGTCACCTCAAAACAGGTGATATTGTCAGGAAATGTTTTGGGGTTGGTATAATCCCTGACCAGAACAGTGCATAATTCATCAGAAAGCTTTTGGTGTGGTGTATATTCTTAAAGCTAGAGACAGTCATGGTAGATAAGTCATTGTTAAAATCTAAACTCCAATGCCTGTCTTGTTATTGAATACATCACACATATCAGTATCTTCCTAGGGTGACAACCTGAAAAGGTACAACAGTTTTTTTACCAAAAACATGAATAGATTAATAAAAACTTGGAACACTCAGCTAGACAAAGAGAGACACTTTTTTTTCTCCTTATCATATCTGTTAATTAAAGAGCATTACTGCCTAGTCTTTAAAGTGTTCGGAGAGCAAATCTTTTGGAAAATCTGCGCTCTCAGCATGCAGTGGTGGGAGGCGAAAAGATAAACATGTAATCATGTTGCTAAACTCAGTGGTAATGCTAGGAAGAGGAAGAATTACCTCACATAAGGACTTCAGTTCTATGTCACAAATGCTTCTAAAGCTGTAACTCCATAACTACTATAAAAAACACATGAAATGAACACATTGGTTATCAGAAATTCCAATCTAGTACAATTATAATCAAGTTTTTGATAGCCAGTAAGGCATAATCTTGTTTTATTTACATATGCACCTATAAAAAATGCAAAGTAATGATGCCACTCATAATGTTTAGTTGTTCATGATGCTTAATTTGACTACATTAAAAAATGCACTTCTAGTCTTCATATCTCAATGTGAATGGACAAAACATAAAGCATGTTTATAGGAACCAAAGTTATAATTAATGTATTTAGTCCCAGTGTTCACTGTTACAGATGGACCTACTATAAGTGAGAGACACTTGTTCTAAATGGCAAGTGCTGTAACTCCCACTAGACTGATCCGACTTAAAGTTAGGCCTCATGTGAACCTAATGAACTGTATAGCCCTACCATAGCCATAACTCTAACCCTAAATTTCTCATCTAGTTCCTAATCCTAACCATAGCACTCACTTCGTATTCCCAATGCTAAATTCCCTGATCACTTCCAAAACTTAAAACTTCACTCCCTCTTCCCTAAACCTAAAATCCCTGATTGCTCACTAAACCTAAAACTGTACTCCTGCCTCCATAAATCTAATCACTCCCGAAACTTAAAACTCTACTCCTGCTACCTAAACCTAAAGTCCCCAATCATTCACCTAACCTTGAAACTAACCCCAAACCTAAATCTTCCTCCCAGTGACTGCCTGAAATCCTAATTTACACTCTCACCCCCTTCCACTTCCTCCCCATAGCTGTTATACTTACCTTGCACGAACTTAGCTACTTTGTTCAGGTGTGGTGTCGCAGCTCCACTTTTTTTTTACATGGCTGCCGCACTTTGCTTAAAGATGTAGTTCAAAGATGAGTGCCACTACCATCCCATGTGAACAACAAGATGCCTGAGTCCTTGACTTCATGACAGTGTTCTTCAAGCACCTGGAAATTGTGTGCTTATTGTAAGCAAGATAGATAAGGTAGATTTATAATAGTAGATTTAGCTTAAACATAGTTATGACTGGCTTTTTGCAATACAGTAACACATTTGGGCATAACCCACTGAGTTGTGTTAAACATATAGCAAATGATATGTATGACTGCAGAACATCTTAAGGGGAAAAGCCAAGATTAATTTAATATCAGTAAGATCAAGCTGACCTACAATAATGTTGTTTTAAATAAATTTTCCAAAGGCACAAGTAGTTAATATATTTTTAATAATTTTGTGCCAAAAAATAGCAAAGAATTTCAGTCTACAATCATTCAACAGTTTTCACTTCTATCTTAAGGTGCTTGGCTCTCTGATTCAGTTCATATATGGGATGCCTTCTATGTAAAGACTACAAGTCCTCCATGTATCTATATAGGTTTCCTCTGGGTAGCTCTGTGTCATCCTACCTGTGAATGACAACCTGTAGGTGTCCTGAAAGTCTTTCAAACTGTCTACAAGTGTGAGTGCAGTGTGTAAAAGTGTGTACATGTATCTTCTGATGGACCAGCATCCCATGCAGGATATGTAGATCACTGCCTTTTTCTCACTGAGTGTGGAATCAGACTTCCATGCAACACTTAAAAGGATGGACTGGGTACCAGAAAATTGAATGATTATCAGCTGAAATGCATTTTAATGGATGTCTACAACTCTAAGGACAGTACAGTATGCACAGATCACTTTATAGGCAGTATTAGTTATTCTGGCACTCTGTATTTAGTAGTTTAAATATTCACTTCCACACAGCCCATTGTCAGAACTTATTGTGTAAGAGCTGTGTGCTGAATGAAATTAAACTTCACCACCTTTGACTCCTTCCCCCTCTGAATACTACTACTGGAAACATCTCCTTCCTTTGGGTGACAGTTTCAGTTCTACTTCTCCACATTTACAGATTAAACCCCACTTTCTGTTCAGGGAGCTTCTTTTGAAGCTTGAAAAAAGAATCTGCAGAAGAAACAAATTCACTGTAAGTCTTACATATTATGTCCCATGTGAAATGCAAAGCTCTCAAAAAGTAACATTGTGCAGTATCATTTGGGAAGAATAGGTTTAAGTAATCATATCATATGTGAAATACAAGGCATTGAAAAGTAGTTAAATGCATGTCTTCTTTTGTGAACAACAGCTTTTTAAATCTGAATTTATAGATAGTTTGTCAGCTAAAAATATTTGATGTGTTGTCCGATCTCGCCTTCATTCTTACTAGGATGGGTTCAGATCCGATCCGTGGATCTGACTCTGCCTTATATGCAAGCTCAAGGTCTTCCACTAGCTCGTGGCTAAAACCTTATCACAGCATGCCCTAGGAACATCTCCCAGATCTCGTTTGCCACTAAGCAAGATCGGGTGCTTGTTCTGCTAGCTCTGGCTAAGTATAATCTTATTTACCTTTCACTGTGTAAATCTTTGCTTTAGTTGTTATACTAGTGTTAAATAGTTTATAGTTTGTTGTGCTAAATAGTATAATCTGTCTCCTTTGTCTGTTTTTTCTGCTGGTTAGCCGTCGTCTTTCATTGGGCCTTATTCTCCATCTCCTGGCTTTCTGTAAACTTCCATAGCCCATTTATGTTAGAGGGCTTTTTCTCTCATACCTCTCTACTTAACATCCTGTTGATTCTCACAGACAGTTCATTTAAATTAGAGAACTGTCTCCCCCTTAGCCCATTTTAGTTAGAGGTCTTTCTCCCTTCCCTTCCCATCTGTCCTTTGAGCATAGTCCATTTAAATTAGAGGACTGTGCTTCCCTTTAAAAACAATATTTTTTACTGTTAGTATTTCTTATTCTTGCTTTAAAAAAAAATAAATATGTTTTATATATATATATATATATATATATATATATATATATATATAGATAGATAGATAGATATACATTGTTTTTTTCAAAATGTATTGCAAGGATTCAAAACCAACTGGTTTTAAGAAATGTGAGAAATGTGGACAAAAAATGTAATTGACTAACAGACACACTATTTGTGTCTATTGTCTGGGTGCAGTCCATCTCCAGGAGTCTTGCTCAATTTGCCATTCTTTTAACCATAGAGCTCTCCTGGAGAGGAAAAACAAGCTTATTTTGATAGGATTGTTAAAGACCCCCTTCTCAGAGGCTATCAAAGGAGGTCCGGGTTCTTCTAAATCACAAAAGTCTCCTTCCTCAAAATCTGACAAAGCAGAGAAAATATCTTCTTCTTCTAGTGCTCCATTGGAGCCATATAAAAAAATGGCAAAATTTTCATCTCCGGATCTGAAGATTACCAGAACTGAAAAGTCATTGTCCCCAACAATGGAATTTGAAATTCAGAGCCTATCCCCAGTCTTGGAGCCATTCTGTCTGACCCTCAGGCCACTCATTCTATAGCCTTCTAAATCTCCAGCCTCATCAACTCGGTCTTCCAGGAGCCTATCTGACGATGATGTGGATCGAGTGGTACAAAGGCTATTAAGGACTCTGGCACTGGCCAGATTATTATTGGATCCAACCTTAAGAGATTTGGATCTCATTGCATCCTCCCCTTCTGCTTCAATTCCTCCTCTGATCTGGTTCTTGGACTTCGGAGTCCGAATGTCCAGAGCTGATACTGGTGGAAACTTCAGAGTTGAGACCTATTTTGGCTTCTTTAGCCCTGACCATTGCTCCGATGTCCTTGGATCCATCAGAACTCGAGGAGTCTAGGCACCAATGCTCTCCAGTTGGTTCTGGGAGCCGAGTCGGATCAGACAGTTGTTCGATCCAATCTTACCTCTTGGGTCATCTTCTCAGGTGAGCTCAGCTCCTACTTCAGTGTTGGGCCCATCATCCTTGGTTCCAGTAATTCCCTCAGCTTCTTCAGATCCAGGGGTTTCCTTGAATCAGGGGTGGAGGTACCTTTGAGGTAATAGGGAAAGTATTGTCTCCACAGACAATTCCACTATCATCTCTGGATGTTCTTCTCCCAAAATCACCGGTGTCTGCCTCTGTATCCATGCTTCCACAGGGACACAGAGATCCTAAGCCTCAGGATGCCCCACAGGGAACCCCCCACTCTTCTGAAACCTCTCTGGAGTACCCCTCTGAGGGTGTTCCTCAGAAGAGGTTATGTAAGGAAACATTTAGATTCCCCACAGGAGTCAGTCACTTCTGATATGGACCTCGATGAAGCCGAAGGGTCCTCTCGTCACCTCCTGATGATGTCTGCTTTGGAGACATCCTAGAAATACGTAAGCAGAGAGGTGGCTTTTAGCCCACAAACCCTTCAGCTGGGGAATCCATACTCCTGAAGGCCTTTGGATCTCAATCTTCCTCCACTTGAGTGTCTCCATCTTTCGATGAACTGAAAGACCTGGTTTCTCAAAAGGTGTGGGAGTCTCCAGATTCAATGGAACCTGCTCCTAGGAGGCCAAATAAGTTTATCACATCCCCAGCTGACAAATCATTCCTGACCAAGGGAGTCGCAGTAGATGCTATGGTGGTGGCGGCAGCCACCAATAAGGAACTGTCTGAGACATCCTCGTCTGTTCATCCATCAAACAAAGAGTCTCCTGCAATGGACAGATATGGAAAGTGCATTTTTTTCTTCAGAAATATTTGGCCTCAGATCGCTGAACTACCTTACCCGTTTTGCAAGGTTACAAAGAGACCTCCTGAAAGTGCTAGGAGATGCTCTCTAAGGTTCAGTAGCTGATGGAATTGCAGATAGAGTCTCCTCTCAGCTCTCTACCTTAAATTCAGTTGTCAACTCCTTCATGAGGCTGATCTTTTATGCCACAGATGGAGCAAGTAGAGCAGTGGGTTCAGGAATTTCCTTAAGGGGACATTCCTGGATGTGCTTGTGTGACTTTGTGGAACCTTTTAAATCTTCCTTTGTGAATTCCCCGTTTGATGGCTTGTCTCTCTTCGGGCCCAAAGTCAAAGACAGACTAACCAGGTGTGAACAGGAAGGAAAGACTCTGTCTGCTGTAGGCGTCTTGTTTTTTTCCTACGTACTAGACCATACCCTGAAGGTCAGAAAGGAAGTGGAAAGATGTGGTTTCAAAAATCTTAGAGAACTTTCCAGGACACACGTGATGAATCTTCCCCCAGGGACAGAGGGGGAAGTGATAATGGAAGACGCCAACCACATGGCAGAGGGGGTCCGCAGAATCAAGATGACAGAGAATCCTTCTTTGGTAAGCCCTTTCAGTGCTCCTAAAAGGAGGCCCACCTGTCCATCTCTGGAGGCAGTTGAGGGCTGCTTATCTTTGTACCCAGAAGCCTGGCAACAAATAAAAGACAAATGGGTACAAAGCATCATATCTAGAGGTTACTTTATACCCTTTTCCTTCCCCATCCCAAACATAAATAAGATCCCAGACATTTCACCCAGTCAAAGGGAACAAGCAATACTACAAATTCAAAAGTTGCTAGACAAAAGAGTCATCCAAATAGTCCCTGCAAAGCAAATAGGAGCCAGAACTTACTCAAGATTTTTTTAGTTCCAAAGAAAACAGGGTACTGGAGACCATTTCTGGATCTCAGCAATCTAAACAAATCAGTAAAAAAGTCCACGTTCCAGATGGTAACACTGCAGTCAATACTCCCTTTTTTGGACAAGACAATTGAATGTGCTTGATAGAACACCAGGATGCATTACTACCACATAAAAATGGACAGGAGATTCAGGAGATGCCTGTGCTTTCAGCTGGGAGCCAGTCACTACCAGTTTTGAGCTCTGCCCTTTGGTCTTACTACAGCCCTCAGATTGTTCACCAAATGTATGGCAGTAGTTGCTGCTCACCCAAGGTACCTTGGATTCTGGGTGTTTCCATACTTAGACGACTGGCTCCTAACTGCCACCACTGAGTATCTACCAATACAAGCAAGAGACACCAACTTACAGCTCTGCTCTCAACTGGGAATTACAATAAACTATGAGAAATCTGCCATGCGGCCTCCTCAGCATGTCATATTTATAGGGGCAGAATTTCAAGTCCTTCAATGTCAGGTGTCAAGTCTTCTTTCAAAGAAAAAAGTGCAAGCAAGAAAGTCATAAAAGTTTTGGGGACCATGGCAGCAACAATAATTCTAATCCCCTTAGCACGCCTACACATGAGAATTCTACAATGGCTACTTTCCACTCAGTGGTCGATGGAGGAATTGCCATTGTCACACAAAATAATGATAACAGAAACTAATAAAAAAGACCTTCGTTGGTGGCTATTCTCCACCCATGTAATGCTAGGCCGACTATTTGTACTTCCCCAACCATTAGCCACAGTGACCACGGCCAACTCTACAACAGCCATTGCAACCTCCTCCACCTTTCTAGCTAGACTACCAATTGATACCATTTGTGCTGCAGCAACATGGGCAAAACTACATACTTTTATCACTCATTGCAAAGTCGATTTGACCTCCAGGAACAGGGCCTCTTTTGGTCCATGATTCTGAAGAATATTCTCCCTTGAGGGTCACTGTCCCATCCTAGTAAGAATGAAGGCGAGATCAGACAACAACACATAAATAAGTTATGTACTCCCCATAACATTCCATGTGTATTGTCCATCTCTGCCTTCATTCTTACATCCTGCCCTCCTTCCCCCCAGCCAGTTTTTAATCCTGGAAGACAGAGCTGCTACAATGGGATATCATTGTTCTCTGAACTTCTTGACTGAACCCTGAGATATTATAAAATAATTGTTTCTTCTTATTATTATGACTACAACTAAGATCCAGGAGATGTTCCTAGAGCATGCTGAGATAAGATTTTAGCCACGAGCTAGTGGAAAACCTCGAGCTTCCATATAAGGCTGAGTCGGATCTGAGGATCAGATCCAAACTCATCCTAGTAAGAATGAAGGCAGAGATGGACAATACACATGAAACATTATGGTGAGTACATAACTACTTTCATTCTTTCTTCTCAAAATGACTATAAAAGGCTAACAAAATCACAGTAAAATCAGCAATCAGAACATGGTGCACTAGAACAGATTATCTCTTAAGAAGTGATGAAACAAGACTTCCAAGATGGCTGCACACTGTGTAACAGTTTAATTTCAGTTCTCTCAGTGTAAAAACAGAAACTGAGAAGAAAAGGGGCCATTACAACTGTTAGCTAGGTAACATTCAGTCACTGGCTAGTAATTACATGGCCTGGATGCCAGCAAAGAAGAAATCTGGAAAACCTGAAAGAAAATTAACCAGAAAACATTTAAGGAAATCTCTGGCTGGGAAGGATCCTGCAACTGTTTAGTAAAAAAGAAGTTCAAGTTTTAGCTTTGGTATAGAAGATGGCTTCCAGTACCTTAGAGGGAAAAAATAAATCAAATATACTCAGAAGTATATGAAATAAATGAAACACTGAAGGAATATATCATCTCAAATAACAAAAGGATGGAAAAAAATAGAAGAAGCGTTAACTAGCTGTTTAGATGAACTGATAAAACTGCAAAAATCAGAAGGTGAAATGAAAGGCTGGTTGAACATGAGGCTTCTTAAGAAGAACTGTTTCAAAAATAGTAGAAGACAGAGCATACAGAGAAAAACAGAGATTTTCCATTGTACCAAAGAAATTGCAAGGAACAGACTATATTAATTTTGTAAAACTGCAAATAAGCAACTGGTCTGTTGTTCCACAACAGAATTTGGTAATTGAAAAGGCACATTGTTTGTATGCTCCAAACCTATACATGAGAAATCAGCCAATAACTATATTAATAAACATGCAATCACATGAGCAGAAATAGCTGGTCTTCACAAAACTATGGCAGAAAGGAAAATTATTAAATATTGGAGATGACAAAGTGTTTGTGGCAAATTATGAATCTCTTTAGTCTGGTGTACTGTGAATAATGTTTATCCTAACAATCAAGGAATGTCAAGTGGCAGGTGTAATATTTAAGTTGTTGTATCCAGCTGTCTTCAGAATATTTTTTTGAGGAGGATCTAAGACATATTTAATGCTGAGCAGGCTAAGAGGGAAATAAAGAAGTTTATCCAGCAAAAGATGGGACAGCAAGCAGAAGGGGACTCTGCTTCTTATTCATCTAACAATAAAGCTCCTACAAAGACATTGCCAGTAAAACTTTTTCCAGTGTACCAAAAGAAAATGTTGAGAGACAGGAGTTGACCAGAAGAATTAGGAGTAAGAGTCTGACGATGGCAGTTGGACATCATCAGGAAGACCAGTAATACTGAAATTAGTGAATAGATGGAAAACTATAAAGTATCAGCCACATTTGTGAAATATGGTTTTGCATGACAAATTGGCTGAGAAAGATGTTATTTTCTTTACTTTGTTAAGCCTGTGGATGGACTTTAAACCATATACCCCATATTGTCATGAATGTTTAGAAGGTCACTAAAGGGAAAACTGTAAGTAAAACAACTTACGTTCTTAATATGGGTATAAAATATTTTATAATATAAATGGCATGTTATAGTGTAAAACAGTTCTGTATAGTATGCAGTCAGGGGTATTTAAATATGTGAGTGGAGTCTTCAGTGACCACTGTATATGTTAAACTATTAAAGTAAACAAGCACTTGTTCTTATTTGTAAGATATATGGGTTTTAAATTGGGCTAAAGCAAGTTTAAGTTAATATAATGTGAACTTGGGTGACTGGGTTGGGGGTTAGGTGTAAAAGTATAATCATTTTATTGTATGTAGAGTTAAGATAATAATTTCCCTTGTTTTTGCAAGGGCGGATGATTAGATAGATGTCCTAGGCTTGAGCAATGAACATTTTTTAAACAAATAGGCTTGAAAAATAGGACAAAACAATGAACTGCATAGACAATGCTGAGTTTCTTTAATATGCAGAGTTATTAGCTTGTAGCTTCCATTAGCCAATGTTCTTAGGGGGAAACATGATGTCTGCAATTGGTCAGGAAAATTTGGCACATTGTGTTTTAAATTAAATGTACAAAGATTCTTGCAAAGCTTTTAATCCCTCATTGCTGTCAATCTGTTTGCAGGTGCAAACAATTAATCTTGGAAATTCTGAGCACTCTTTGCCATGAGAAATGTGGAATTTAATGGTAGAGTGGCAAGCAGTTCAGTAAAAAATTAGTCTGAAATTGGTGGAAGTGAATCAAAAGTAGTAGCCTTCCCAGAAGCCTTAACACTTAAAGTATTTATTAGAATGGCTCATGATTTAATTTATTTAAAGGTAGCCAGTGAATTTTTCCTGGGGGCTAAAAGTTAGTGTTATTTGAAAGGGTCTATATCACATAGTCGAAGTCTTATAACTTCGAACACGTAATGTTTGAACCATTATGTTTGAAGTTACAAAACTTTGACTATGCATAAAAAAAAAAAAAAAAAAAACAGAAAACAAAATAAACTGTTTTAAGCCCCCCCCCCGCTACTTAAATATACCAACTCCAAGATTGCACCCCATTGAACAAAATGGAAACCTCCGCTTATGGAGATTTCCATTCAAATGCTCGAACTTTTACAAATTCAAACTTATGGTCTCGACCATATGAGGTTCGAACTTGTAAAAGTTCAACTACATGATAGGAACACTATTTGAAAGCATGCAAGCTCTTTTTCACATCTAGGAGGGGAATACTGATAAAAGTACTGACAGCAATCAGTGTAAGAGGGGACACAGGCTGTAACATGTGCTTTGGCATGGGATGTTAGCGCTTAACCAATAATAGTTATTAAATTGTATTATTACACTACAGTATTGTTGGTCACTTTTTTCATTTTGTGGAAGACTACAGGCATTCTGGACCAACACATTTTTATTTTGTACATTGTCCTTAGATATGTTTATTTCTGGATAGAAATTGTCAATAGTGGTTTCAGTCACCTTTCTCAATCTATGGAAACTTTGACTCAATTGGTGGAACAGTCTACCTAGGCCATTTCCAACACGGTGTCTTTCTTCTCATCTATATGAGGTCAAGTGGGTAGTATACCTGATAGTTCTCAGATTTCAGCTGTCCCTTTGGAGAATAATGTTATTGCTCCCCTTGAGATGGTGAATGAAGGCTATAATCACAAGGATTACTCATCTCCTAATTTGAATACTCAGCTTTTAAACAGTGACCTATTGCTACTGAAAGTAGTCAAAGAGCAGTAGTTCAGCAAATTGATACACTTAGCAAGAGGTTTATAAACTTAAATCCCTACAGATGAACAATTTGGTCTTTAAAGACTGTATCTATAAAAAGCATGTTCCAAAAGTCTTTTGCATCTGGAAATATGCTGATGGTTTGGAGAAAAAAATCTATTTTCCATGTTGAAATAGATGAACTTTTTGACAAAACAGGCCTGACATATATGCAAACCTTAATGGCTGATAACGAGAGTTGGTTGAGTAAGCTGCAGGAAGAGATCTCTACCATGGTGAAGTCTATTACTGATAATGTTTTACTTCTGGTGCATTGTATTAAATATGAAAATTTATCTGCTACACTTGGCAAACAAAAAATGGCATCCACGTAGGGGAGAAAGAAGAAAAAACTTTTGAGGGATGACAGGGATTACAGAAACAAGAATCTCTACCATTTAAAGGCCGTAACCCAGGCCCAGAACCAAGGAGTACAACATGAGAAGGGAGAAACTCAAGATATAGGCAAATGTGTTTTTGAAGACACCTTTTTGGAATATCCCCCTTTAAGATATTCAGAGAGAATAGCCAGACATTGTTCTGACCTGCAAGGGGGTGACAGCAGAGAGAAGCATTACAAGGGAGTGAAACAAAGATGAAACCATAGATACAGCAGGAGGAATTAGTTATTGAATTGTAGTCATGGTACAGGTACTGTTTCTATTTTTTTTTAAACTTTAAGATATTTAATTATAGTTTGGTAGATATTAATTCTGCTTTTCATAATTTATTTATAAAAAGTATCAACTTTGTCCAGGTGGTCTGACTGACTTAGCCCCAGTCTTATCTTACTTTAAAATGTATACCGAACGAAAAACTTTAATCTGACTTTTGGAAACCTTGAGTTGGGATGTCCTACACTGAGGGGACCTAAAAGAAGAAATTTATTTAACCTACCTCAACATCCATCTGCTTTGTTATTTGTAAGGTTGCATGAAAATGACATTCATGTGGAATTTTCTAATTCTGACATACCCAAAAAGGTTTTACAATCTTAATGCAGCAGGAAGAGAGTTTCTTAACCAAATTCAATTGAACAGAACAGTTAGGTGCATGAAACCTTACAAGGGGTGATCTTGTTTATATGGATGCAGTTGAATATTTGGGTAAAATGCAAACCATTTTGACTGATGAGTTTACTTATTGTCAATCATCCAAGAATGAGACCATGGTTTCCTATTGTAAAATCTATTTATTTTTGAAAGAACTATAATGATACAATGTGATAGCTGTACTTATGCTGGTTTGAGAGTAGAGTTTCCAGTTATTCCCATCATTTTTGGTATGCCTAAAGTGCATTCAGACATAGCTGATCCACCTTTGCATCCAATTGTGTCCGTAAGTGGTTCAGAAAACTGAACCTATAGTGAAATATATTGACTGGAAATTGAAAAAACTGTTTGAGTGATTTTTTTTTTTATCTTGAAGGATCTGTGGAGTTTCTTGGACAAACTAAAGAACACAGTGCTTCATGAAAATAGTATTATTATTACTTTGGATATGGTTAACTTATGTTCTGCTATTCCACATAATGTGGGGTTGGAATAGTTTGGGTAAATGTTACTTATGAATTATAAAACTGAAGCTATTGACATTAAAGTGCTTGTGGATCTTATGGAGATAGTTCTAACTGATAACTATATATACCGCCAGGGTGAATTTTTCTGTCAAAGAAAAAAATGTGGCTATGGGTACTGCACGCTACGCTTTCTATGCCAATTTTGGTTTTGTCCTACTGAGAAACGCATTGTGTGTTTTCAGACTCTTTAGTTTGTGCAGTGCATTGCATATTGTAGATACCTGAGTGATATTTTTATCATCTGGGATGGAAACTATGGCCAGGTTTTGCAATTTATTAATGATTTCAAAAACACTACAGATTTTTTAAAAATTAAACATATGAGGAATAAGGAAATTATTATTTTTTAGATGTTCTGATTCAGAAGAAGGGTGTGAATATTCTCATTTTTAGAGTCTACTGTAAACCTACATAGTGCAGTGCATATATTCATTTTTCAAGTTGCCATCCTTTACATACTAAACATGGGATTGTCAGAAGTCAACTTATTAGAGTTTCTAGGTTGACATCTTATGACAACCAATTTTATACTGAGGTATAAACATGGATTGATATATTTTGGAGGGGGGCATCCATGAAAATACTTGAATGAAATTGTCAATGATGTGTGCTCCAAGAGAGGCACTGATTTTTGTCACATTTTATGTAGTGGCTTCAACAGCACCAGTAAAGGGCAAACATCAAATTTTGACTACTTAGACAGATATTGTCCCTTTGTAACCCCATATTCCGGTTATCGTAACATTATTAGGAATGTTTTGAGGTAATATCGGAAAGTATTTGAACATCTTGACATTCCAATTAGATTGCATACAACACGTAGAACACAGGTCCAAACAAACTGATAAAAAATAAAGAAGCCAAAAACGAATCCAACAGTTTATTTAAGCGCTTTCGTTTCATCTATGAGAAACTTCATCAGAAAATGGCAAACAGTGCATATTACCCAGCTTAAATACTCCCCCTAATTAACAATTTAAAGTGCTACATGCATTTTAAATAAATTTTTAAAAAACACAGAAACTATGAATTTTCCACCTCCATCCAATAATACAGTAATAAATACATTAATATCCATCCTATTATTTCTAAATACAAAACAATATATATGTATATATATGAACAATATAATTAATAAATGAGTATAAAATAGAGTAAATTTGTCTTTCTATAAAACATATATATATATATATATATATATATATATATATATATATATATATAAATATATTCAACAACCACAGAAAATAATACCAAAAGATGTCCCAGACCCAACTATATAACAGTACAACAAAACACAAAAAGAACCAAAAAGAACAGTGGGAATACATTTTTATAAAAAGAACTCAGACCTCAACCTAAGTACTGAACTAATAGACAGGGTACTATTAAGTCCAGGGTTAACACTGGCATTGGTTCTTAACTGCCACTTTAGTTCTTTTAATTCTAGAAAATTATTTACTGGGCCACCTCTCTCACCTGCACAAACTTGTTCTATTATGTAAATTTAAATGAGTGTCCTTGATTTTCCATAACATGAACTGCTAAAGCACTTTTTATTTCATTATGTAAGATGTCACGATAATGTTGGTACACCCTTGTCCTAATAGCATTGATGGACTTGCCAGTATAGAATCTTGGGCATTTGGTGCACAGAGCTTGGTACACCACTGCCTTTGCACTACAATTAAATTTCCCATACAAATTAATTTTACCATAATTTGTAATAAAGACTGTATTTCCTTCCAGCATAAATTTGCATTGTCCACAATAGCCACATTTTGACATATTCCCTCTTACATGGCTAATATTCGGACACCTCTCAATAACAGATTTAAAGTTGGCATCCCTACGATAAACTATTTTTGGCCTATTACCTACAATATTAAGATGTCCTTTGTTTATTTCGAATACATGCCACTTTCAATAAATGATTTCCTTACATTCTTGAAAATCTGGTTATAGGTAATGACTAAAGCATTTTTGAAGTCCGACCCAGCTGGCTACTCCAGTCCCATGACCTGGTAATCTGCTTTACCTAACAGGGGAACAAAGGTACCTGCTGATCTTTTATTAATAACTTCCTCAAAAATATTGTTTAAAAATTCTAGTGGATAACCTCTTTTCACTAACATATTTTTTAAGATGTCCATCTGTTCCACAAATTCTACCTTATCACTGATCATTCTCACCAACCAAACAGACTGTCCCTTCATCAAGGATTTTTTTCTGGTGTATCGGGTGCCAGCTATCAAAATGCAACAGGCTGTTAGAATAGGTTGGTTTCCTATATATAGTTGTCTGAAAACACTTGTTAATCCTGTCCTTAATAATCAGAATATCCAAGTAACTAATTTGGTCAGAATTTATGGTAGATGTAAACTCTAAAAACCCAGTGGTTGTCTTTAGATAATCAAAAAATTCCATCAACTCAATTTCATCTTCCTTCCAGAACACTATGATGTCATCCAGGTACCTCCCGTAGAAAGTCCATTTTGAAGTGTAGGGACTGTTAAGAATGTTCTTACCAGGATTCCCCTGGAGACAGACCTCCACATGGCAGAGATGGAGGGAACGCTAACAGACATTGCCCAAGAGGCAGAGGTAGAGACCACTCATTCAGGTCTTCCATGGTTCCTTTATTAATTTCTTCAAATGTTTTGGGTTTTTAATACCATGATTGGAATTAGTATTATTTCCCTCTTTGATGTCAGCCAAAAGTGCTCTTTGCCGCACATGCAATGTGCCCAGTAATGACTCCTTCTGCAGTTTGTATGGAGTTACATGTACTGGTAGCATATCTAAATGAGATTTTAGACTCTTTTTATAAGATCTGTTGCTCCTATTACTATTGGAACTATTTGGGTATCTTTCTTCCACATTGCTCTCATTTCTGCTTGCAGATCCTGATATTTTATAACTTTATGTCTCTCTGTACACAGGACACTGTAGTCACTGGGTGTGGTGATTTCAGTGATCAATGCTACTCTTGTCTTCTTTTCCTGGGCCACTATATCTGGTTTTCTAGCATCTGTCTTTTGAATTGCTGTTAATGGATGCTCCCATGTGATGTAGACTTCCTCTATGATGCTTTGTGGCTCATGTTTCCAGTGCTTTTCAGCCACTTCAAAACCATAATGTTTGCACAATCCCCAGTGCAACAGTCTTGGCATGTCATTGTGCCTTTCAGTATACAGTCCTGCAATTAGTATGTCACAACCAGCAACATGGTATGCGACTGTTTCCAATTCAGTTTTACAAAACCTACATTTGTCTGTTTCTCCCACATGTTCAATGGACTTTGTAAACCAGCATGTACGTAGCCCACTATCTTGAGCCACCAATATTAACCTTTCAAGTCTTGGTTTGAATTCAGCTCTCCTTACCCATTCCTGCATTCGTGCTTGATCAACATGAGGTTCTTCTAGAAGTTTTCTATACTTGCAACTATATTTATGCATTTTCCACATTTCTTGCCTTTTCATCTGATCCTTCACCTTATATTCTTTCTTTTGTTTTTTTGGCACATTCAGTTGCTGCCTGATTTTTATCAACTTCTGGTTTGATTTCCATTCCTGCTTGATGTCAATATGCTTCTGTTAGATTAAGCAGGAAAGTCATCTTAGATTTATTCTCCTCATGTTTCAAAACTTTCACTACGTTTGGGTCTCATGAGGTCAGCAGATGTGTGTGGAGTCCCATGATTGCAGATCTGTACATGTAATCAATTTCAAGGAGGCCCATCCCTCCTTTGGAATGGGGAATATATAATCTTGGTATGCACTGATTTTTATAGATCATTTGGTGAGCATGAAGCATCTTTCTTGTTTTAATATCTAATATATCCAATATGTTTTGGGGCCAATCAATCACTTTGAAACTGTAAGTTAGGACAGGAAGAGCAAATTGGTTTATATTATTTATTTATTATTTATTTATTTACATTTGTTGACCAGGAAAATCCAACTGGACGTAGGTCCTTTTTCAGCGGAGGCCCGGGGAGAAAAGCTCCACAATAAAAACAACAATTAAATACAAGTTACAAGAAGTATAGGTAGGTTTTGTTTAACAATAGAAGCAAACAGTTATAGTTCAAAATGAAATTATTTAGTTAAATGGTACAACACATATCATTGGTGCCATAAAGACTAACAAGTATTTTAATAGTTGAATTAGCAGCTATTACCTTGAATAACAGTGGCTAAGATTACAGCTGAGATATAGGTTTACAAGCAATGTATTTGGCTGCAATCCAATGTAGTTAGAGGGGTGGAAGAAAGGGATTAGAGAACTTGGGGTAAAGATGTTAGAGAGGTTTGTTACAGGGGAATGCCCAGTGCTCTTTTAGATAATGTTTTAGAGCAGCTTTGAAGTTAGTGTGTGATGACACAGACGTTATAGTGTGAGGAAGGGTATTCCATAATTTTGCTATGGAGTAGGAGAAGAGAGCTTCTCCAGCAGAGTTCCTGGTTTTAGTTACCTGTAATCTATTTTTGTTGCTGGAGCATAGTGGTATGATGGTATGATAGGGTTGGAGTAGATTTTGGAGGGAGGGGACTTTTAGAGGATGATTTAGTAGTTTGTGGGTGAGTGAGAGTTGGTACCACTGAAGGAGGTGAGGGAGTTGTAGCCAGCCTAGTTCAGTAAATGAGGTGCAATGGTGGCTACGGTAGTTTGCGCCAGTGGCAAACCTTGCTATTTTGTTGTAGCAAGCTTCGAGTTTACCTAACTCACTTTGTCTTAGGTTGGTAAATATTGGAGAAGTGTAGAGTATGGTGGAGATAAGCTGGCTATTTCCAACTGAAATCTTGGCTGTTTTGGTGAGGAATTGCTTATTTCTGTATAAAGCTCCTAGTTTTTTGTGTACTTTTTTTATGGTTAACGAGATGTGGATGTCAAACTTGAGGTTATTGTCAATTTCAACTCCAAGTAGTTTGGTGTGGTCTGTTGGGGGGATAATGGTGTTATCATTGGCTTTAATATTAAATTGGTGGGTGTTTAGATTGTGTTTGGTGGGTTGGAAGATGAGGAGTTTTGTTTTGTTTGAGTTAAGTATTAATTGCGCATCTGAAAGCCAAGTTTCAACTGAGGAAAAGGCTTCCTGTGTGGTCTTTTGTAGTTCAGGTAGGGAGTGGGCTGAGCAGATGATGGTGAAATCATCTGCATACTGTGCGAGAGTGGCTTGTTTGGTAGCAGACGCTAGATTATTAGTGAATATGGAGAAGAGTAAGGGTTCAAGGATGGATCCTTGGGAACACCTTTTGAGACAGGGAGTTGGGGGGCTATATCATTATGCCAAACAACAGACTGATGGCGGTCAGTCAGGTAGCTCTGGAGCCATTTTGTGACAGACTGAAAGAAGGATAGAGTATTGAGGACAGTGATGAGTTGTTTATGAGAGACTATGTTGAATGCTTTAGATAGGTCTAGGAAAGTTGCAGAGCTGAAATAAGCATTGCTTTTATGTTGAAGGATTGTATTAGTGAAAGCAAGTAAGGCAGTGGTTGTGCTGTGGTATGGTTGGAAACCATACTGTGTGTTAGATAGGAGGTTGTTAGCAAGGAGGTAGCCTAGAACCTGAGAGTGAATGTATCTCTCAAGTATTTTTGATAGAGGAGACAGAATTGCTATGGGCCGATAGTTGGTGAATTCTGTGGAGGGCCCACCTTTGTGGAGTGGGATAATGTGGGATATTTTCCATTGTGAAGGGACATAGCTTTCAGATAAAGATCGGTTAATCAGGACTGCAACTGGGTAGGCTAGGGCTTCAGCTGCAATTTTAAGGTACTCAGCTAGGAGGTTGTCAGCTGCTAGTTTTGTGGGCTTTCGTTTCGATAAGAGTTTTTTTATGTTGGAGGTAGGGATAGGAGAGAAAGCGAATGCAGTGGGCAGGTTACTAGGTGTAGTTGGAGGTGGTAGTGGGGAGGGGTTGTGTTGTTTTGCTAGTGATAGAACATATTGTGTGAAGTGAGTGTTGAAAGAGGTGGCAATGTTTTCAGAGGAGTTTGTTTTGTTTGGTGGAGGGGTTCCTACTTTTCCTGGGTGGAGGATGGAGTTGACGGTTGACCAGAATTGTTTAGAGTTGTTTTGGGTGAAGTTCAGGGCAGACTGGTAATATAGGATTTTGTCCTGTTTTATTAATTTTTTGACTATGTTATGTAATTCACAGAATTTCTGTCTATCAGAAGGGCTTTTTGTCTTGCGCCAGTGATTCCAGGCTCTATCTCGGATTTTCATTTCTGATCTAGTGGCTTGTTGTAGGGCTTTAACTCTAGTAAATCTTGTGGGTGCATGGGTGTTTAGGACTTTAAGGAAGGTGGTATTGAAAAATTGGACAGAGTCATCAAGGTTGAGGTATTTTAGTGAAGTCCAGTTGCAGTTTTTTAGGGCTGAGATGAAGTTGTCAGGGTTAAAGTTTACTTTATTACATATTTGCTGATAGGTAATGGGTTTAGCCTAATATATGTGTTTTTTTGAGTTGGAATGTTAGGGTATGATCACTGAGACTATCTGGTAGGCAGCTAGCTGTGTATGATTGGGGGCTCTTGCTAACTAGTATCCAGTCAAGAGTAGAATGCTTGTTGGAATTCTTATTTATTCTGGTGGGTGTCTGGATAAGTTGGAAAAAAAATATGAAGATTTAGATGGTGGTCTGGATGGTGGTTGGAACAGGATAGCCAGTCTATATAGCTTGGCTTTTGTTCCTAGATGTCAATGCTGTTTTCAGGATTGATTTCTAAAATATTAATTACTAAGTTTTACTCGCATTTCTTTGTGTTTTATTGCTGATCCTTCATCAGTTCCCAAGTATTTATACACTCCCTCTTGCTCAAGTTCTTTTATATCACATTCTTGTCCCAAACTGATGTTTTCCTGATGCTGCACTTTTCCTGCTTTAAAGGTTACTTTTGCACATTTATCAAGGCCAAATGACATTCTAATATCATCTGAAAAAGTTTTGACAAACTGCAGCTGTGCTTTCAGTTCCTCATCTGGTGAGCTATACAGTTTTAAATCATCGACAAATGATGATGTGAAGTCTTTAGACTTTGCTGTTTTCTAGGAGCCAAATTTTAGACATGGCCTAAGCTGTTAAGTAAACAGATTAATGGGTTAAGGGCAAGGCAGAACAGCAACGGTGACAGAGAGTCACCCTGGAATATCCCCCTTTGAATTTTTATCCCTGGGATAATAATTTGTCCTTTATCATGGTTCCTTTACTGAGAGGCCCTATCTGTGTCCCTGAAGGTTTGCTCACCTGCTGCGCTCTGCAGGCAGTCAGGGATGCTTATATCTGCACCCCCAAGGCTGGCTAAAATTAACAGGAGACAAGTGGGTGCAAATCATAATTTCCAGAGGCTATTCCATTCCCTTTTCTTGTCCTCCTATAAAGAAAAAGGTGATTCCCGACATTCCATCCAGTCAGTGGGAAACAGCAACACTGGAAATTTCCAAACTGCTAAAAAAGAGTCATTCAATAAGTTCCAAAGACTAACTAGGATCTGGAGTTTTACTCAAAGTTTTTTTAGTTCCAAAGAAAACAGGGGACATAAGACCAATTTTTGGATCTCATTCATCTCAACTAGTTTGTAAAACAGACAAAATTTGGGATGGTCACAACTCAGTCCATACTGCCTCTTCTGAGGAAAGACAATTGGATGTGCTCAATAGATGTTCAAAATGCTTACTATCATATGAAAATAGATAAGCAGTCCAGGAGATTTCTCTATTACCAGTTGGGATCCAGCCATTTCTAATTTAGAACCCTGCCATTTGGTCTCACCACAGCCTTCAGGGTGTTCACCAAGATAACGGCAGTGTTGACGGTGCACTTGTATGAGCATGGAATCCAAGTTTTCTCTTACCTAGATGATTGGCTGCTGACTGCTACATCCAGGCATCTTCTGGCACATCACCTGTACCTTCTGTTCCAGTGCTTACTGGATCTAGGCATATCAGTGAATTTTCACAAGTGTCAGTTACTTCCAACACAACAGATAGAGTGTACTGGATGCAACCGTGATACCACTCTTCATATTGTCAGCCTTCCACAACACAGAGTTTGTTCCCTACGTCAAATGGTCTCACATGTGTTACATCATCCTCACCCCTAGTATGATTGATACTACATCTACTACACCTCATGGCTTTTGCCATATTGATTCCCATCACTCAATACTTTGTGCAAATTCTTCAGTGGATGCTTGCAGTTCAGTGGTCTCAGAAGTTTCATCCTTTGCATGCAAGGATTCATCTCACAAGAATTTGCAGACAGCACATTGCATGGTGGATTACCTCACCATTAATAACACAAGGGCTACCCTTTCATCCAGTCACATTGACAGCAGTAGGGAACCACAGATGTCTACCTTCTAGGGTCAGGGGGGGGGGAATTTCAAAGGGAGAATGATCCAAGGTACATGGTTAGATTTGGAGACCATTCTTCACATCAATGCCTTGAAAATGAGAGTGGTACTCCTTGTACTGCGGGCTTTCCAGGATGCCTTTCCCGAGTGTGTGAAATCCATGCAATCAGACAATATGGCTGTAGTACAATAGATTAACAAACAAGGAGGAACCCCTTATTACCCCCTGTGTTGAGAAGCCTTGAGGGTGTTTTCTGATAGCAGCGTGCATTCTAGTGTGTTCCATTGTTCTAGTGGACAAGTTGTGTAGGACTATTCTAACTCCTCGTGAGTGGTCCTTCAACCCAGCAGTGGTAACACTAATTTTCAGCTGCTGGGGCCAGCCAACTTTGCTGTGATCTATTTGCTTCCTACCTGAACAACAAGTGCAGCAGTTTCTTTGCCTAGAACCTTCTACAGGGTCACTCACCAAGGGATGCTCTAGTCCACATTTGGCCCCCATGGGCACCTGTATGCATTTCCCCCATTACTCCTCTGGAACAAATTCATTCAGAAAGCCAGACAGTGTAAGGCCAAAGTAATCTTCATGTCCTCTTTTGGTCCCAGCAAATGTGGTTCCCCTTTCAGTGGACTCTACTAGTACATCTGCCATGGAAGTTGGATTAATATCCAGATCTTCTTTCTTACCCATCTGAAATGCTTCCAATAGATCAGCCTACCATAAAACTAATTGCTTGGTTCCTCCAATTTTGACTATAGCCAGAGATGCCAGGCTTCCCAATGATGTTGTTAATATAATAGCAGCCTCCCAAAAACCTACTACAAAGAAGACCTACATCAATAAATGGAAAAAGTTTTCATTTTGGGTGATGACCAAGGGCTTAGACCCTTTCTCTACTCCCATTCCACTGATCTTGGAATTTTTAGCTTAACTCTTTCAACAGAGATCTAGCTACTCAGCCATCAAATTTAAGATGGCAATGATTTCCAACTTTCATATTGGACAAAATGTTGCTTCTGTGGCTTCCTTAAAAATGTCAAAGGCTTTGATTAGAGAATCCTTTCTACTGTATTCCCCCACCATGGATTCAGTGCTTCCATGGGATATTAATATTATGCTCCATGCCTTAACTCAACTCCCTTTGAACCTGCGGTTACTGTAAATATTAAATGTTTGAGTTGGAATATAATTTTCGTACTAGCTACCATTTCCACAAGGTGAATTTTGGAGTTAATGGCACTCTCGTGTAAGCTTCCATACCTAGCTTTCCATAAATATCAGGTCTCTGTCCAAACTAATTGTTCCTTCTTATCAAAGGTAGCATCTGTACCTAACTTAAATGAATCAATAGAGTTAACTGTATTTTTTCCTAAGATTTCAAACAAAGGAGAATGCATTCTACACATGCTAGATGTGCATCACCAGTTCAGATTCTATCTGCACCCATACAACCAACAAAAAACTTAGAAAATCTGATCAACTTTTTATTTACTTTAATTTATACTAAATTTAATTATATTTTAATTATTATTTATTTATTTAATTCATATTAATTATTAGTTTAATTATATTCATTTATATTAATATTGGATTTGGAAAAGCTATTATGAAAGTTACTCTGTCTAGATGGTCATCAAACTGCATTTCCTTTGTCTATGCAACATTGGGTTTGTAGTTACAGTCCAGACCTAAGGCACATTCAACCAGAGCAGTGGCTGCTTCAACAGCCTTTAATAAGAGACTACTGATTGATGACATTTGTGCATCAGCAACCTGGTTCACTGTGCATACCTTTTTTACTCACTATAAGCTGGATGTACAATCCAGATCTCATTCTTTTTTTGGCTCCACCTTCCTCAGGAATGTCTTCCTTGATACTACCCTGCAAGACAGCTTGGGAATCTGTCCTATATGTTGAATCAGATGTAAACAGACAACATTGGGTATGAAAGTTATGTACTTACCATAACAATAGATCCATATTGTCTCTTTTTCCATCTGGTTCAACCTCCCATTCCTCCATCCCCCTTCCAAATTATTTGTATGGCTAGTTTTGAGATAGTCAGCTGTCTGCCTGTCTATACCCTGTCTATGACTAGTGTTGTCAATGAGAAATACTATCACATTATGTTAACTATTTTACCTAGTCCATTTCCATTTTCTGCATTTAGAGAGTATCTTTTCCCTTTAACATGTGTACACTATGTTCTGTACAGCAAACTCACTCGGAAGTATTGCAGAGCAGTATAGAGACTTATGGGTAGGGGAGGAATCAGTGCCCTGGAATTGAGGAAGCTTTAAATTCATTGCTAAGGACAGATCCAATTGGATGCTGAACCAAACACAAATCAGACAAAATGGATCTATTGTTATGGTAAGTATATAACTTTTATTTATAAAATATAAAATCTATTTTTGGATTGATTTAGATTTAGTAGTTAATTGGATGATTTTTATTTTGTTTTTAAATAGGTTGTTAATTGATTTCATTTGGTTCTGATGAAGTCCCTTTAACTGTTGGGACAAAAGCACTTAACCAACATTATTTATTAAATTGTATTTTTACACCATAGTACTGGTGGTCTCCTTTATCATTTTGTGGAAGACTCCTGTTGTTTTTCTGAGTGTTATCTGCTTTGGCATTGCTTGCCTTAATTTTAGAATAGGTAATTCCTGCTGGTGCAACTGCCAATTTAGGGCATTTGCCCTGATCTGGAGGGATACACTTTATTTCTTTAAAATGTACATAGGTTTATGTGCATGTTCTACGTCAATACAAGATGGGGGATTAAAAATGGAATTGTTGTTTTGTTTGAGAGTTTTCATTAGAGCAAAAAAGTCTTGAATAACATGACATAGGTTCAAATGGAGATGAGAAGAAACAACTGTATAAAAGATCAGAAGGCCAAACAGTGTGTGCATGTAAAATTTAGAAATGCACAGTCAAAAGAACTGCCATATATAATAGGGGATAGCAACAGCTTTGTATCATAATGGCTACTCTGTTGATATTATCTTGGAATGTGAATGGCTTTACAAGAATAGACAAAAAGGAAAGAGTATTGAATTTATATTAAGAAATGTATAGTGCAAATAGCAACATTGCAGGAGATGCATTTAGATAGAAATGAGTATGTACATTTGACAAAGAAAGGATTTCAGTAGAGATATTCAGCAAAATATCGGGGACAAAGGAAGAAGTGAGTAATAATATTAATTGTTAGAGGAGTTGCAGCAGTGATAGAATAGGAAAAAAGACAGTAAGTGGGTTTGTGGTAGTAATGGGCTACTGGCAAGGGAGGAGAATTCTGCTGGCATGTATTTATATTCCACCAAAAAAATGATATCATGGAGCTTAAGAAAATTTGGGGATAAATTATTTTTCAGCAGGGAATATTATTTATAGGTGGGGACTGGAACTTAATTTCCAATAGTGAGGATGTATTATTGGACCTAGGAATGAAAATGAAAGAAAATATGGTAGATTCTAAAGAAATTTATAAAAATATTTGGTATGGAAGATATGACTTCAGCAGTAGGAACTTAGAATTGACATATTATTTCCCAAGGTACAGTAATTGGGCTAGACTGGATAGAAAGTATATTTCACATGAGCATATACATTTCATTGAAAGCTTTGACACACATCCAATAACTATTTCAGATCATTCACTGATAAAATCTAAGATAACTAATACAGGGTAATGAAGTAAAAATGAGACACTGACATTTTAAGTCTTAACTGTTAAAAAGAGGGGAATTTAATAAATGGGTAGTTGAAATTATATGAGAGTTATTACAGAAGGTAGAAATATCTTCAGAAGGGATAGGTACTTAGTGGTATAATACAAAAACTGGGAAACTAGAATCTCTTGTTTAAAAATAGAGTAGAAGTAAAAAAGACAGCTGTATAGTTAAGAAGAAAAAATAACTATCTAGAGGGCCTGACAAGAGTTAAAGTATTGCAAAATAAGGAGAATCTCACAGAACAAGAACAGGAACAACTGCAGATTGCCAAAAGGAAATTAATGTAGTATTTGTATAATATGCATTAGTTTAGAAAGACTGCCATTAAGTAACTATTTTTTATATCAACTCCAGACCACAAAAACTTTTATCACAGCAGCTTAGGCAACAGAAAGTAGAAAGGATTGTCACCGAACATGGGGAGCTTTTAACAAGAAAAATAACAGAAGATCCTATAGAAAAAATGGATATATTTTGGAAATTTTATGAACCTTTCATGTGTTGTTGTCAATCTCATCTTTATTCTCACTGATGAGTCAGATCCAATCCCTCGGATCCATCTCAGCCTTTACATAAGCTCAAGGTCCTCAGTCAGGCTCATGGGCATTTCCCTACCCATAATGCAACTGTTCTATAACCTCAGATCTTGTTTTCCCATCTGTGAGAATAAAGGATGAAATGAACAACACACATGGAACCTTATGGTAAGTGCATAACTCCTTTTTTAAAGCAGAGGAATGTAGAAACCAAGAAAAAGCAGAAAATGAAATATTTATGGAAGGCTTAATTACACCAAGGTTAGAAGAAAATTAGGCTCAACAATTAGTGGCTTACATAGGAGGAGAAGAGAGAAATACAGTGATGTATGGTATGACTACAGGGACGTCTCCAGGAACAGATTGTATTCCTGTGGGAGTTTGGAAATTAGGAGGGAAGAAAATGAAAAAGAGCTGGAAGATTTTGTTTAATAGCATTTTTAAATGAGGGAAAGCACAAGCATCTTGCATGAAAATTGTGGCAGCAATATTACCCAAAGAGGGTAAAGACCCACCTGACCAGGCTTCATGATTATAAAATGTTATGTCTATACCAGCTGAGAGATTGGCAAATATGTTGCCAAAATTGATAGATATGAATCAGTGTGGTTTTGTGGTGACAAGGCAAATGTTTGACAACATCAATACAACACTGATGATTCAGAGAGAAGCAGAATACAAAAAAAAGACTGCTGTTGTTGGTAGGTCTTGATGGGTAGAAAGCATTCAATAGAATAAGCTAGAATTGTATGAATAGGGCAATGGAAGCATTCACATTCCCCTTGTAAAATAATATGGTGAATAAGGAGGATATATGAAGTATCAGAGGCAAAAATTAAGGTGGGATTTTTCCTCTGTGATAAGCTTTGTTTGAATAGATGAATTAGTCAGGGATGTCCTCATTTCCCTTTGTTATTTGCTTTATATTTAGAGCTATTAGCAAAGAAAATAAAGGATGTAGAAATTCAAGGATGTAATTAGTATGATAATCAAGAGAAGTTGGAACTGATTTGCAGATGATATTCTTTTGTGTGTGATGATCCAGAAATAAACATGTCTGTGCTGTGAAACAGTATGAGACAGTTTCAAGTCATTTAAGGATATAAAAATTAATGAAGATAAAACAAATGCTATAGTGGAAAATTATGTATCTAGGCATGAAATGGTTCAGCAATACCCATATTTATGGGGACATAATAAGATGAAATACTTGAGTGTATATATTAAAAAAGGATGCTGTTATAGCAGCTAAGGATATTTGGGAAGAGATTAAACAAAAGATAATAAAAAAACTGAGAAACTGGAAGCTAATGTTTATGTATATGAATTAAAATTAAAATACACATAATGAAAATGTTTTAGTCCCTTTAGTTGTATTTACAGGTCAGCCATGTTTATATAAACCAGTGGAGAAGTAGTGAATAATAATTAATAAAGAGTTAACTGAATTTATTTGAGAAAGGAAGAGGGTGAGGGTTAAGTGGGATGAGTTGATCCTCCTGATAGAACAAGGTATTTTAGGATTAACAGATTTGTATGGATATTTTAGAGTTATGCAGTTAAGGCCCATATATGTAACCCAAGCAGAAAGTTATAAATCAAAGTGGAAAGGAATGATGATGAAATGGGGGGGGGGGGGTCCTAGAAATAAGAAGAGAGAGAGTATGATTTTGTATACAGATCCTTAAAGAGAATTATAATCATGCAAAATATTTTATTCATGAATTTGCAGAAAGTATTCTAAGAACTAAGTTAACATAGGAATGGAGAAAGATTTTGAAAATATGTATTACTGAAAGTAGGGGTACAGAAAATAGGCAATATGGGGTTGAAATTTACTGGACAAAACTAGCAAAGGAACCAAGATACTGGGAACAAACAACTACAGAGGGAACGATAGTAGAGTAGTATGAGGCCAAGCAGACGTTTGCATTACAGGTTGGAGACTGACTTTTTTACCTTGGCTTGATATCAGAGAATGTGCAGAGGATGGAATACATGAGCCCTAAGGGAAAGACAAACTCTGATAGTGTTTTTAGTCAAGTATAGAACAGAAACTACTGTTAAAAAGGAATAATTCATTGAACATATAAAATATTGCATGATAACTACACAAATCAATCTGAGGAGATTAGAAAAGACAGGGAAGAAAGACTGAAAAAGCAATTTACAAAGGAACAATAGGACATATGGCTCCCAACTATGCAACATTGTCCAGAAGGTTTAGGATTTTTGCTTGGAAGTGTTTGCATAAATATTTTTATACCCCCAATTAGACTTCAGAGAATTTTCCCTCAGGTTGATAGCAAATTTCGGAGGTGTAATTGGGGAAGAGAGATGTGACTGAGGAAATATGTTTAGGAGTGTGATAAGTTGGCAAATTTTAAAACTACACTACAGAATGCTCTGTCAGAAATATTGGAGGAGCAAATTACTGTAGCTGCAGAAATGATTATTTGAGCTATGACACAGGATATGAATTGCTTACATATAGTAAAGTCTTCTTTAAGGTCTTAGCAAGTTTAATGGTTTTGCTGCCAAAAAACAGTTACTAGAAAATGAAAATCCAAACCAACTGTATTTGAAATACTGAGTATTGTTAAAGAGATAAAAGAACTGAAAATGTGATCTTTAGAAAAGTGAAGGAGTAAATTTCATAGAAATAGATGGAAATTGTGTGAACAATATATGTAAGAATAATGTCCAGGAGGAGTGAGATTAAAGAAAAACCTGGAATTATGCAATATATGTAATGCTAGTGTGAATGACCTTTGTTATAAAGAAAGAAAGCATGTATGCAATGTATAATGCATGAAAAATGTTATGTTTTTTTCTTTTCTACTTATGTATGTGTGCCTTAAATGATAATGTAATAAAGGTGTTTAAAATGAAATGGTACAACAAGAAAAGTTAATTTTGAACTCATAGTCTCATAATGTTGCCCAGGCACCAACTTGCTTTTAAAATGTACATATTATTTCCAAAACTGATGCATTCCCAATGCATGCCTATGTAATTATCTCTTTTGTTTCTATAGCTTTTATTTATTTTTATTTATTTATTTTACATTTGTTGCCTGGGAGCATCCGACTGGATAAATGTCCTTTTTCAGCGGAAGCCCGGGGAGAAAAGCTCCACAGTTTGTAAATATACAAAGGCAAGTAAACACATACAAAGTTGTTTCACAAATACAGAGAGGAAGTACAAAACATAACATTTTTGAAGTACATTGAGAAAAAAATATTTTAGCTGCAAATTGTACTAGCAGGACACATTAGTTGTATGCCCAGTAATTTCTAATTGAATTAATGAGAGTATGTATAATTCGCAAGTCAAAAAAAGAGAGGCCAGCACAATTCGGTGTGGAAAAATTTGTATATTATTATTTTATATTAAATAATATATGGTGTATAAAAATACACCTGCCCAACAAAAATATCAGACCTGTTTCAGCATAACTGCCTTCCTCAGTGAGAAAAATACAAATTACAAGAATTCCCCCCAACAAGGCTATATATATACATAGCATTCAGTTATCAATTAAACAATTATTCAATAAGCAGAGTTTTTTTAAAAATAATCATTCAGGCCCGGTGGAAATAATTCACTGAGCTTGACAATCCATTTCTTTTCCTTTAGATTTAATATCTCATGTTTCACTACCTTATCCTGTGTTTTATGTACAATGCAGTCAATAACTGTAAATCTGAAAGATCCAGATTTATGTTTACATATATGTTTATACAAGGCACTAGCTTGTTTGCGGTTCCTGATATCACTCATATGTTCAGTTATCCGCATTCTAAGTGGTCTGGATGTTTGTCCAACATAAAATGCTGGACATGTACAGCTTGCCAGATATATCACCCAATTAGTGCTACAAGTAGCAAAAAATTTGCATCAAACACATAAGGGGTATTCTGGCTAGTAAAGCTGCTAATTTTATAAACCTTAGAACAATTGCAACAATGACCACAAGGATGACACCCCATCAGTTTATCACCCATCATAGTTCTCTGGACCAAGGATCTATCCTGATTTTGATACCTTTTATAGTGATTGAACAAGGAACTCAATGGCCGGCCTTTATGAAAAGAATAATTACACCTGTCACCCACAAATTCCCTAAGTGAATCTTCACCTTGTAATATATCCCAGTGTCTCGAAATAATGTTCATAAAATAATATGTATTTTTACCATATGTTGTAACTAGCCTGACCTTATTACTCCTAGAGAGTTGATCACCCTTATATACAAGCAAATCAGACCTATTCTGCTGGGAAGCAAACTGACCCGCAGTACAGATGTCACCTACCCTGTAACCCTGATTTCTAAAGCGGTTAGAAAGATCACACTTATATTGGTTGTACACAGAGGAGTCTGAACAAATCCTCCTGATCCTAAGAAATTGGGACTTAGGGATATTCCTGATGACATGCTGGGGGTGGAAGCTGGATGCATGTAGTAAGGTATTATATTGCGGAAATTTGCGAAAAACTTCAGTCTCCAAGGTGTCCTCTGGGGTATGTTTAACCAAGACATCCAAAACGGTAATCTCCTTTTGGTGCCATGTTACCTTAAATTCAATCCCCCAAATATTGTGATTCAGATATTAAACAAACTCTGCCACATAAGATGCATCCACTCTCCACACCATCCAGCAGTCATCAAGATATCGTCTCCAGATATCAATTTCTACCAAATAAATGTTGTGACTAACATTATGAATCAGTTGCTCCTCTATGTAGGCCATAAGCAGTTCAGCATATATAGGGGCAAAAGGTGCCCCCATAGCAGTGCCCTGTGTCTGCCATACACATTGAGTCTGAAAATAAAACACATTCTTAGTAAGGACCTGGTCGGCCAAACAAACCAATAGAGTATTAAAACCTAGTCTATACAGTTCGGCCCTATCTAACCAATATTGAAGGGAGGTCAACCCAGACCAATGAGGGATATTGGTATACAGGGAGGTGACATTGAGAGTACACTTGACGAGAGGCATTTTCCAAACTTAATAAGGAAATGAAGAGATTGAGAAGCAATGTGTGGAATTTGCGTTTTTTCAAGGCATATCAACAAAAACAGATATCCCCACAGGGATTGAGGGTCAAGATTCAGATACTTGTTCCTCAGGTTGACCAGTTATTACTAGACAATTGGCTTGCTATACAACAATAAGCCTCAATGGGCTTTGTTAATGCTTTAGTTTCTTTTTATGAGAGAACTATACAACAACAGGTCTTGGGTTTGGACGAGGTGAGTAAAGGGGTACAGGAATATTAGACTCATTCATGTTATTATGCTAGTTTGAATCAACTAAGTATAGACTTGTTAGAGTTGGAAAATGTTTTGAGAGAGAAAAAAATGAAGACATTTCAAAGAGATGTGGATGATTTTGATAGGGGGGACCCTTTGAAATACGTAAGAATGTTAAATTTGCTACCCCCAATGTCAGTTCAGGGAATTTCCAACCCAAAAGATCCAAATCTATCTTAAAGAAAAGGAACAGGGAAAATACTACCTCAGCTGAGGATACCTCTTCCAATACTGAGGGGGGAGGAGGCCCACATGGATTGGTCACCGAGGTCAAAGAGGAATAATTCGGAAGACAGTTTGGCCCACCCTTTAGGTCTAAGTCTAGAAGAGGGGGAAGGAAGCATAAAGGTTCCACCCAATTTAGCAGGAATGATGAGGGTGATGGCCCAGGTGTAACTTTTTGTAATGTTTTTAATATCTCCTCTGTTAGTCTGTTGGACATGCAAATTAAAGTACTTAACAAAGGCCTTAGCTTTGTTCCTAGTTTCTTTGTGCCTGAACATCAATTTGCACAGGATGTGGTTGACTTTTGTCGTAATTTAAATTTACATTTATTTTTTCAGGATGAGTCTAATCAGAGTGATAATAGTTCTTTAAGATTTCGGAAATCTATGTTCAAACCGCCTATGTCTCTGGTGGTCTCATTATTTCAGGGCAATGTGTTCAAAGATTTACATCAAAATTTGGGTAAGGATCACTTAAGCAGGGACAATGTTACTCAGGCTGAAAGACTTTGCATAGATGAGCTTAGACAAAATAAGGATATTGTTATTTCTGCAGCTAACAAGGGTGGAGCAATAGTTGTCCAAGATTGGACACAATATAATGATGAGGCACAGAGACAAATTTTGGATGAAAAATACTATCAGATAATGCCTATAGATCCCACAGCCAGTTTTAAGGTTGAGATTGATGCCTTTTTGGATTTAGCAGTTGAAGAAGGTATTAATTCCAAGGAAACTGCCCATCATTTGAAGGTTGATCACCCTAAACAACAGTGTTTATATTTGCTTCCCAAAATTCATAAGAATCTTGATAATCCCCCAGGCAGACCTATTGTGTCAGGACGGGGTTCCCTTACTGAACCGATTTCCGAATTTCTTACGTACTAGCTAAAACCCTTATTACCGTGCATTCGGGCTAGGATACAAGACACTACCAGACCTCCAAACCATTCTTAATTACTCGTTTTTTACCGAGTTTTGGGGTCCAAATGAAGGGGTGCCATGATTACCGAGTGGCACCCCTTCATTTCCGATTTTTTTTGCTTTTTTTTTAAATTTTCACGCTGTCAGAGCTGACATCATCACGTGCATGATGACGTCAGCTCCGTCAGGCTATCAGCCAGTCGAAATTGAGCTCAAGGAGCTCACATCATCATTACTGGCTGGCTGAATTGAATTGTAATCTGGCGGGAATGGGGAACAGCAGAGGAACTTGTGTGCAGGGATTAATGGCAGAAAGCTGAAACGGCAGAGTTTGTGAGAGGGAACTACTCAGGGCAGAGTTTGCCAAGCAGAGTAACGGAACGGGAACTACTCAGGGCAGAGTTTACTAGCAGAGCAGGGATTAATGGCAGGAAGCAATGACAGAGGAATGGGAACTACTCAGGGTAAGCTTTGAAGCTGGAAGCAACGACAGAGGAACGGGAACTACTCAAGGTAAGCTTTGAAGCTGGAACCACTCGTTTTTCAGGGTAAGCTTGGTGTGTGTCTGTGTCTGTGTGTGTGTGTGTGTGTGTGTGTGTGTGTGTGTGTGTGTGTGTGTGTGTGTGTGTCAAAATGCCCCCATATAATACACTTGGTGGCTAGAGGTATTCAGGCTCAAACCCTGTACCTTTGGTACAGGGTAGAAAGAGCCTAATATCCCTAGCCACCACCATTTCTGAGCGAGTTGAGAGCTATGATAAGTGAGAACATTTTTTTCTGCTAAGAGTTGAAAATTATGCTCTGAGCTTTGTCCAGATTTTTTTTGTACTAAGAGTTGAGAGCTATGATGAGAAGTAAGAACATTTTTTTTGTGCTAAGAGTTTAACGCTATGATGAGAAGTCAGAACACAATTTGTATTCCCCCATTATTGTTTTTGTGCTAACAGTTCAGAGCTATGGTGAGTGAGAAGTGAGAACTGAATTTGTATTCCCCCATTATTGGCTTTATTGTTTGTCCATGTTTTTTGTGTTAAGAGGTTAAGAGCTATGTTGAGAAGTGAGAAATGAATTGACTAAATGATGGCTATTAAGTTTCAGTCTTCCTATTTTTCAGGCAGCTGCTGATTTGGCATAGTGGTATGTTGTTCTGACTGTAGTGCATAGGGTCCTGGGTTCAAAACTTGCCAGTGAAATGCATGATGGTAACACAACATTTTATTCTAGCAAATTTACAAAATTATACAAGCAATGTTTAAAATGTGTCCCTGGTTTTTGACCTTTTGTCCCCCTCCCCCCCAAAAAATGAAATTGAAAATAAATGAGAGACGCTGTGCAAGATGCCTATGGCTTACACTACTGTCATTCTATTTATAGTGTGTGTGTGAAAGCAGACTTTTATGATGGAAAAGTTCTGAATTGGGAAGTTTTGTCATTATTGGTTCATGTGTTTTGTTTCATTGCCTGCAGTACAGTCTACTGGTAAAATGTTCAAACAATAAATTTAGAATGTGCTCTAACATGTGTGCTGTATTATATAAGGAATATAATCTAATAAAGTCAGGAAGGTGTATAAAGAAAAGAACACATGTATGTTTCTTGTTTTGTGTGCAAGGGGCCAATGATTTGAAAACAACCCAAAGGTAATCTTTATCCGCCACTGGCCAGATGCATTTTCTTTGGATGTGGTGTGGGTTTCAATGCTGTTTCAATGAATGTGAGTTTCAAGGGCAGAGAAGTTTTAATGTCAAGCCTATTTTCATTGTGACACAGTATTGCTTTGTTTACCAGATTATGTCTTTTAGTGTTTCTGCATTGTTGTGCTGTAAAATGTAAAAATAAAATCCAAATAATCATTGTAGAATTAAAGCAGTATGCATACATTAGTGTCTATGGTAAATGGGGCAAAATAGCCAGGTAATGGGACATTGGAATGGCTGCAGGGGGACTCTGGTGCCATGTTTTGGTTGTCTGTTCTTCAGTTTGTGTTTGAAAGTTGGTATCCCAATATTCACTTAGGGAATTTGTGGGTGACAGGTGTAATTATTCTTTTCGTAAAGGCCGGCCATTGGGTGGGGTTACATAATTATGTATGCAAATTAGATGTTAATCAGCATACAGATTTGTACGTATTTTTCATGGGCCTTGTCCAGATTTTTGATGTTTCCAGGTTAAGAGGTATGGACACTACCCAATTTTTGGGGATTGTAACGGATATGCAACTTGAATCACATTGGTTATTTTGTACTCTCGATGTCAACTCCCTGTATACCAATATCCCTCATTGGGCTGGGTTGGCTTCCCTTCAGTATTGGGTAGATAGGGCCGAACTGTATAGACCAGGTTTTAATACTCTATTGGTTTGTTTGGCCAAACAGGTCCTTACTAAGAATGCGTTTTATTTTCAGACCCAATGTGTATGGCAGACACAGGGCACTGCTATGGGGGTGTCTTTTGCCCCCATATATGCCAACCTGTTTATGGCCTACATAGAGGGACAACTGATTTATGATGTTAGTCACACCATTTATTTGTTAGAAACTGATATCTGGAGAAGATATCTTGATGACTGCTGGATGGTGTGGAGAGCGGATGCATCTTATTTGGCGGAGTTTATTGAATATTTGAATCACAATATTTAGGGGATTGAATTTAAGGTAACATGGCACCAAAAGGAGAGTACCTTTTTGGATGTCTTGGTTAAACGTACCCCAGAGGACACCTTGGAGACTGAAGTTTTTCACAAATTTCCACAATATAATACCTTACTACATGCATCCAGCTTCCTCCCCCAGCATGTCATCAGGAATATCCCTAAGTCCCAATTTCTTAGGATCAGGAGGGTTTGTTCAGACTCTTCTGTGTACAACCAATATAAGTATGGTCTTTTTAACCACTTTAGAAATCGGGGTTACAGGGTAGGTGACATCTGTAGAGCGGGTCAGTTTGCTTCCCAGCAGAATAGGTCTGATTTGCTTGTGTATAAGGGTGATCAACCCTCTAGGAGTAATAAGGTCAGGCTTGTTACGACATATGGTAAAAATATATATTCTTTTATGAACATTATTTCGAGACACTGGGATATATTACAAGGTGAAGATTCACTTAGGGAATTTGTGGGTGACAGGTGTAATTATTCTTTTTGTAAAGGCCGGCCATTGAGTTCCTTGTTCAATCACTATAAAAGGTATCAAAATCAGGATAGATCCTCGGTCCAAAGAACTATGATGGGTGATAAACTGATGGGATGTCATCCTTGTGGTCATTGTTGCAATTGTTCTAAGGTTTATAAAACTAGCAGTTTTACTAGCCAGAATACCCCTTATGTGTTTGATGTAAATTTTTTGCTACTTGATATATCTGGCAAGCTGTACATGTCCAGCATTTTATGTTGGACAAACATCCAGACCACTTAGAATGCGGATAACTGAACATATGAGTGATATCAGGAACCGCAAACAAGCTAGTGCCTTGTATAAACATATATGCAAACATAAATCTGGATCGTTCAGATTTACAGTTATTGACTGCATTGTACATAAAACACAGGATAAGGTAGTGAAACATGAGGTATTAAATCTAAAGAAAAAGAAATGGATTGTCAAGCTCGGTGGATTATTTCCACCGGGCCTGAAAGATCATTTCTAAAAAACCTCTGCTTATTGAATAATTATTTAATTGATAACTGAATGCTATGTATATATATATATATATATATATATATATATATATATATATATATATATATATATAGCCTTGCTGGGGGGAATTCTTGTAATTTGTATTTTGCTCACTGAGAAAGACAGTTATGCCGAAACCAGTCTGATATTTTTGTTGGGCAGGTGTATTTTTATGCACCATGTATTATTTAATATAAAATAATAATATACATTTTTTCCACACCGAATTGTGCTGGCCTCTCTTTTTTTGACTTGGACATTTAGGTTTTGGGCTGTTGCACTAGCCGTACTTCTGGTTCTTTCACAGCATCAGTATGTATAATTCGCCCATAAATATGAGTGAATTTACAATATTGTGTTTGTGTATGATGGTGTAAGAAAGAAATTGGGAGCACAGTGAGTAGTAGAGAGTTTTCTAGTGCATAGTAGGACTGCTAGTAGATGAGGTCTTACAAAGTTATTTTATGGATGAACAGTCCTATCTCTAAATAAGCCAATCTGCTGAGTTTGATTGGACCACTTTTCTGAGAAATGTGATCATAGGGGCTCATTTGACTAGACTAAGGACACCTGAAACTGCAAATCGTCAGGTAAGAGGCAGCGCACACACTTTTCTGGAGGGCTTTCCCCCACTCCAATGTCATCCAAGTATGGAGTAAAATAGAAAGTTTCCAGTTTCATGTAAGCTATCCTGGTTCACTGAGAAGTGACTCAGTCAAACAAGTATTAATGCAACTATAGAAACATTAGTCTCAATAAGCCATAATGTTTCTGAGAACAAAAACAGCAAAGCTTATTTCAGAGCAAAGAGTATACCAGCCTTACTACACTCTTGGTCTATTGCTCCCAAGGAGAAGTACTTTGACTATATTCATTTTCCTATCAGGTGATGTGGTAAGGTACACCTGTAAGATTCTTGCTTTCACTTGTATCTGTGTTTTCCTTAGATTTAGTGATACCTTTCAAAAAGTTAGACCCATGTAAAAGTACATACTCTGTAAAACAATGCAGACCCCTTATTATCACTAACTGTATTGCGCTATGATTTTTAATGACCAAATACTTTTTTTTGCTTTAGAACAACTACAGTGTGTGTGTGCATGCATGCATGTACATGTGTATGTGTTTATAAATATAAGCCCCCACACGCAGATTTCAGTGGGTGCTGGAGCATATCCCAGTATACCATAGGCGAAAGGCAAGGAACAAATTCTGGGCAGAAATTGGGAGTACAGTGAGTAGTAGAGACTTTTCTAGAGTATAGTAGGACTGCTAGTAGATGGGGTCTTGCAAAGTTATTTTATGGATGAACAGTCCTATCTTTACATAAGCCGATCTGCTGAGTTTGATTGGGCCACTTTTCTGAGAAATGTGATCATAGGGGCTCATTTGAGGACACCTGAAACTGCAAATCGTCAGGTAAGAGGCAACACGCACACTTTTCTGGAGGGCTTTCCCCCCATTCCAAAGTCATCCAAGTATGGAGTAAAATAGAAAGTTTCCAGTTTCATGTAAGCTGTCCTAATTCGCTGAAAGGTGACTCAATCAAACAAGTATTAATGCAACTATAGAAACATTAGAGTCTCAATAAGCCGTAATGTTTCTGAGAACAAAAACAGCAAAGCTTATTTTGGTGCTAAGAGTATGCCTGCCTTGTACACTCTTGGTCTATTGCTCCCAAGGAAAAGTACTTTGACAATATTCATTTTCCTATCAGGTGCTGTGGTAAGGTAGACCTGTAAGATTCTTGCTTTCACTTGTATCTGTGCTTCCCTTAGATTTAGTGATACCTTTCAAAAAGTTAGACTAATGTAAAAGAACATACTCTGTAAAAAAAAAATGCAGATCCCTTATTATCACTAACTGTATTGCACTGTGATTTTTAACAACCAAATACTTTTTTTTGCTTTAGAACAACTGCAGTGTGTGTGTAAGTGCATGCATGCACATGTGTATATGTTTATAACTATAAGCCCCCACCGTAGCTTTCAAGTGTACCTCATTACGAGGAATGTACCTCATTTGGGGTCTTAAAAAGTGTATGTTCCTCAAAGTTCCACATTGAAAGGGTCTGTCAAATATTCACTGTTAGGATTTTTTTAACTGCTAGCCATGGGTAAATAGATGTGAATCATATTAATTCATTAAAATATCTTTTTTATAAGTAAAACCAGCATATTTTAGCCATCATATGACCTTCCTAGTTGAAGTTGTTAGTAAGCCATTAGTAAGTGTTCCACATTTTGCCCATTTGTCACACATTATGAGGGCTAATGTTCCTCATTTTGGAGAAAGGAGGTTGAGAGCTATGCCCCCCACATGTGGATTTCAGTGGGTGCTGGAGCATATCCCAGTATACCATAGGCGAAAGGCAAGGAGCAAATTCTGGGCAGATCACACTAGCAGGAAATCTTTGGGATTTAGGGAGCAACCAGAGCATTCCCTCAAAATTCGGAAGACAGGAGAGACATATAGAGTATCTAAAAAAGCACCTTAGGCATGCCAAGAGGCATAGCTCTCAACCTTCCATCTCCAAAATGAGGAACATTAGTCCTCATAATGTGGGACAAACGGGCAAAATGTGGAACACATACTAATGGCTTACTACCATCTTCAACTAGGAAGGTCAGAGGATGGTTAAAATATGCTGGTTTTACTTGTAAAGAAGTTTTTTTAAATGAATTAATATGATTAATTTATATTTAACATGGATTTCACTTAAAACAATTCCTAACACTGAATGTGTGACAGAGTCTTTAAATGTGGAACTTCGAGGAACTTGAGGAACATTAACTTTTTAAGACCCCAAATGAGGTAAGTTCCTCGTAATGAGGTATACTTGAGAGGTATGCCAACAGGTGTAAGTCAACACGGGGCACGGTGCACCTCTGTGACGTCGTATTATTCCACATTTTACGACTTGTGTTTTTAGAGACTTAGTTTGATAAAAGTTTTTTTATTCTGTAAAGCATCCCACTCAACCAACATGGATATTAAGATATCAACAGAACAAGAATAAATTGCTTCGAGTAAACTTAGGATTTTTCAGACGTGCTTGTCATGCACTTTGGTGTCTCCTGATAACAGTAATGCGTGTATTCAGCGCGTCTTACAGACCTGCACCAAACCAAACAGTTGAATTATGTACCACAGTTTTTAAGAAAATATGACCCTTGGAGGCTGGTCAATGTCAGCCTCCACACTAAACAGATAATTATACTACTCCATCACGCTGACATATACAAATTCCTGTGACGCAGCGTAGGCTATAAGGAAGAAGTCTGGCTCAGCACCTGGTCCTGATGGACAGCTCCTGCTCAGCTGCTGCTTGAAGGATGCTGTTCAAAACGTGATTGCTTTTTGTCGTTACCATCGTCTAATTCCATATTGCGGACTGCGGTTGAAGCTTTGACCTTAACTTAAGGCATTCCTTTGCCAGTGATTGTATTTTCTATAATTTTTTCTGTCAAAGCCCCAGAACGGCTACGTCTTCCCACAGAGTGATACTGCGAGCGATATTAGTTGAACAGAGGTATACCCTCTTAGTGCTTGAGTTGGTGTAGGCAGCACAGACCGTTTGTTACACTTGCTGGAGAAGGGGACTGTAGGAAAGCAGGAATTTTGGAACTACCTGACATTCCTAAGAAGGTGAAAGAAATAAAATACACATTATAATGTATTCTTAACAGGAAATTGCAGCTGGCATTCCCAAAAACGGAGTGAAACCCAGAAAATACGTATTTTCAGACTGTACAACAACCAGCAAATAACGTATTTACAAGAAATGGATATTCAGCTGTTTGAAAACCTGGATGCAATTTCTCTTTTGTTGGAAACATTACCCCGTGACTACAACTAGGCTCATCAGCCTTGGTTTCTTTTTTATTGTTCTAGGGCACGTTGTTTGGAGTACAACTATCGAACCTTAAGTTGTAACCCGTCAAACGGGCATATAAATAAATAATAAAGCCAACAGCAAAGCCACAACGTGTCATTGGTCCGAGAAGATAGTAGCCCCGATCAAAAGGAAAGCTATTTATAATTCTCTTAGCGCAAGCTAAGAATATTCTCTCCTTTCTGTCAACTCTTTGACTGAGTGAATAAGGAAAAGAGTGAATATAGTCTGCAGGTCGCCTGCAGTACTGATACACACTTGTTGTTACTCTGTTCTAAAGTGAGGACTATACAACTTAACGCATAACTTCCTTGTTCTGACGACCTGAAAGTATCGTGCATTCTGAGGGCAGCACAACTTTTTTTTTATTCTAATCTAAAAACGTCCTCCGAATATTTAAGGGAAATGGTGAATGAACGCTGGAAAAGTATGTCTGGGTCTCCCCAGTTGGAAGAGAGTAATCAGCAGAAACCTCAGGTAAATTTTAAAAGGCAAGCAGAAAAGGGTGGGTGGGGTCTGTTACCTTGCCCTTTTAGAATTATTGCGGGTACCTTTCCATGTACTTCTGAAATATTATGACTGGAAACAGGAATTTGGAGAATTTTAAACTCCGTTGAACTTTGACATCATTTTGCAGGGTAAAAAAACGGTTTAAGTAATCACATCACATGTGAAATACGAAACACAAAAAAGCAGTTGAAAGTTTGTAGTTTCCTTGATAAACAACAACAGGCACTGTCATGCAGAATGAGTTAGTGATTAATTGATAATGGTAAGACTACTACAGTCTGACCTAACACGGGCAAAATATATTCAGTCTGCTCCAGTAGCAAGGGGAAAGGAATCCTATAAGAAGCGTTTAAATGTGGTAGAAAGGAACAAACGTGAAACGACAAAGACAAGATAGTTAATAGTCATGGCCAGTAGCATTTACCACTCTTTTGAGATTATGTATGTATATGTGTGCGAATATATATAGTAATGATTGAACGTTCACAATTTCAAACGTATTTAATTAGCACCGGCGGAAGAGATTGTGCATAGTGGGTATTTAATTTGCCCTTTCTCCACTGTAGAGCAATCTTGGAGTTGGCATATTTAATTAGCGTGTGTGCGCGCGCGCGCTTGTGTGTGTGTGTGTGTGTGTGTGTGTGTGTGTGTGTGTGTGTGTGTGGGGGGCAGCTCCCACCTAAGGAGTGCATGAGCCAAGTCCCCCTGCAAAAAAACATATCGGTTTTGTTCTTTCTTTGTTTTGACTTTCGATCATTCAGAAGTGATGGTTAGCCGTTTGACGTTTGTGTACTTCGTCTTCGATGTTACACCCACTGGACAGAGATTTCATAGGATTAAAAAAATAACAAGAATCAAAGTATATGTTGATGATCTGGCTCAAAATGTCCTTAAATATCATGTCTGTGTCTTAAACCAAGGGAGATACTTGGTCCTGTTAAGTAAGGCATCCTCAAAATTGTTTATAGCACATTGATCAGTGCACAATGAATTCTACGAAACAGAAATAAATCTTGGCAATGATTGTTGTGCCTAAACCAAAACTCAGAGCACGTGTTAGAATGTACACTTGCTTTCCCCTCATTGTACAATGACTAATGATTTTCTGTAGTCTCAAAACTAATAATATGTTAGCAATTGCCATATGTGGAAAATTAGAGAACCCACTCAAAGGAGTTGATTTGAATCAGACAGAAATGCAAGAAATGCTGTTGCTTTTTTGTCTACTACCCATCTCCATAGTACTAGTAGCAGGATTAAACATGTAACAGTGTATTTCAACAATTTGCGGTGAGGACAAGTGCCCACCAGCGCAGTGCACACATATTCCTGAGTTTTGTCCATTTAGATTTGCTATACGTTGCTTGCAGCGATATTTTTACAAAACTGAGTTTTGGGATTTCAGATTTTCTATATGTTGCTTGCAGCAATGGTTTTACAAATGTGAATATTTCTGGTTGTCATACCTCTCAACCTCTTAGAGCAAAAATCTGGACAAAGCCATAAGTAAAAGTTGGACGAAGGCCCAAACTTGGGACAAATTTTAAATATTACTCCTACAACCTTAGAAAGTTGATAGAGTAATAGGTTTTTGCAGTAGCTTGAATTTTCTAAAGGGTATGAAGTCTGACACTGAATTGTCTGTCATTATTTTCTAACTTCAGTCTTTAATGATTTGCCACTAATTTGCCAGAAAACCACACTTTTATGAAAAACGGACCAAAAATATAAGGCAAAAATCTGGACATTCTGCGAAAAGCTGTACAGTTGAGAGGTAAAATTGTTTTGAGAAAGCGCTTTTTTATGTTCTTCTTGCTTTGGTCTGCAATTTGTCGTCAGGTGATACATTAATAATGAGACAAACTGTAGTCCTGGTGATAACGTTAGGGAGGATATTGGTATTTGGTTTGTGTTTCACATATTCGTGACAAGGCTCTTCTGCAAATTATGATGACAAGCTTGTTTTCAGAGAGGAGACCAGTGAGGCAAACAAGAAGAAAAATATCTGTGGTACTTGGTAGTGTTCATAGTTAACCCAGTAAAAGTTGCATTAGCTTCATCTTGCAATGTTCTGCAACAAGAAGTTGTAGTGACCTAGGAAATACTGATTGATAGGTAACTTAATCATACAGCTTCTATCAGAATGTGATGTGGTTTGAATATCTGTACAGACAGTGAAAATAAATCACAGCTTTAGAATGTACAACGCATCTGACAGAAGCTTAATCTCAATGTTACTGAAACTAACTGGCTTTACGTTCTTTGTTGTAATCACTCTTTACACAGTTAACTGATGCATGTCTTTCCATATAACATTTTCATGGCTTCCTTAATTATAGTAATTATCTGAAGAGGTAGAGTTCAGGAGGTGTAAGCTTCTCATGTATGCTTATCACAAATGCTTGTTGCAACCTATCTTTTCAAGATGCAGCCATTCTGATTGAATGACAGAGGTGTGTGAGTGACACAGTGAATGACTTTGTATTGTACTGTCCATCGCTTTCATAGTTAAGTGCACTGTGGGTGTTCTTCTGTAAACCACTTGAACTCTCTGTTATATCAAAATAGACCAGCACCAGTACAAATCTAATACTCTGTCCCCAACAAAGAACTGAACACATCACTTAGCAACACTTAAGAGTCTATGTTTTCCTTCCATTATTGAGGAAGCAACGGGGTCAAAATGCAGGCAGGTCTGCTTTTACAATGAGCATTTATGTCTGCATAAGTCTTGTCCCCACTTCAGCTAGGGATTGTTAATGCAGGCAGGATCACTAACCAGAGGCAACTAAAATGCCACAATAAATAATTACTGTTCTTATATTGTGTCTAGGAGATGCTGTAAGTAGCAGTCATTGAAATTCCAGCAGGATGGATAGTAGAATTCTGATTTTATCATACTACACTCAGTTATCTTTAATTTTTTGGTCAGTCACTACCAGAAACTGATGCACAGCCCTAAGTTATTCTGCTCCTGTGGTACACTGTACAACAATATAATAGAGAGGCATCCAAGGCAAAGAAATCCCCAGTCACCTCTCGTTACTTGGCATTCTTTAATGCATGTTTGAAAACCCAAACTATCCACTTAAATTTATGGTGCTGCATTCCCTGTGCCTGCTTGAATCAACTTGTATTGACAAATATGTGTCATACAAGACTCAGAACCTGAAATGCAACAAATGGAACATGGTCCTTTCACAGTATATTTGTGCTTCTCTTGTACGTCAGTTTTAAGGGATCTGCACACACAACCAGAAAGATGAAATGGTTAGCCTCCTCATAAAGAAAATCTCTGTTTATATTATTTGTCAAGAAGAAATTATCAAGTTAATAAGCATGCCATTATCTGTTTTACTGTTTGCATTATCTTCATTCAGATTTTTCAGAACTGATGTGGGTGTTTTTGTAAACAAAACATTTTCTGCACTGAATGAGTAAATGACAGTCATGGCTAATAGTATAGAATTCTGTTTCCAAACATCGGGAGCTGAAGCATTTTAAGTTACAGTGTGGCATCATGTGCTTCTTTGAAAAGAACATATAGAACCAGGCTTGTCTAAATGAGGGACATAAATGTAGACATATCACAGTACCTACAGACACCATTTTTATATACAAAACTTATCAAAAATCAGAATGACTACAAGTAAAAAAATGATCATTTTGAGGGAAGAGGCATCATGCAAATGAGAATATGGTCTAAAGATACAACATACATGTTGCACTGATTCCATTTGATTGGTCCAGTACTCTCTATGCAGATATCATGCAAACTTGCTACCTTTACCTTTTAAGAGCTAATCCAAGAACCACTGAAATTGTTTTGAAAGTGTATTTCAGAATTTCACCTGCTAATACATGCTGCATCCCTTCACATTATTTGTTTATTATTAGCTTTACCTGAGGATCCTGCTGGTTGGCTCCTCTACTTTCATCATTTTGACCCAGACATTCTGGGGAGGATGGGAGACAAGCATTTGTTCCTGATGAGAAATCCCTATTAACCCTCAACTCCCTATTGAGATAGCAAGAGACAGATGGTAGGGAGAGGGTCAGCCTACCCCCCCTCCCGTCTCAGAGGAACCCCTCCTCCATCAGCTGCTCACTGAGTTTCACATCTGCTGTCTCTTTGGGGAAGCATGTCTCTGCTTGGTGACTTCCCCTTAGCCACATAGAGAGGATGCAATATTGACAGGAGGGCCTTGGTAAGCATGAATTCTTGTAGGCGAATACCTAGTGCTCTCAACAGGTGTCATCCATGTGGCAAAGTAGAACAGCCTTCTCTCCCTCATGATGTGTGGGTCAGCAGTGACCACTCACGTCCATCCTCCCAGCCAGCTCCTACAGGTACCAGAACCACTAATCAAACTCTGGTTACCTACTCTGCAGTCAGGTCTTTGCCCTTCTATGCCATGGAGATGACATTTCCTAAATCATTCATGAGTCTTTTCCTGTCTGTTTGCTGTACGGTCCCATAACACATATGATTATTTTTCTGAATTCTTTCAGATTTACATGCTGTCCCCATGGTGTGACATGTCCATATTTTATTCCACATCTTTATTGCAGTGTATACATGCTAAGCACTTACTTCTTTATCATAATTCATCCCTCCAATTTCTCTTGTCAGTTTGTTAGCTCTCCATGAGCACAGTGTCTCCCTTCCTCATTTGGTCCCTAGTACTGTATGTGCTATTCCAGACATGGCCTTTCTACTGACCTGCCCCATGGAATGATGATTGCTGCAGCATCTCTTGAGTGCAGGACACCAGATCTGCACCCTAACATTTTGTTGGTTTTAGCCTCTGCGCCATCATACATCATATTCTGGAGGTGGTTATAAACTGGAGATCTTCTCCACTGTCTGACCTCCCGTATTTGTTTACCTCTGATTTCCCCTGCTGCCCACTTGCTGAGTCCATTTGGGATGAAATGAAAAAGTTTTTAATCTTTATTACAGTATCAGTAGTATGATGGCATCTGACGTAATAAATGATCCCTTGAGTAATGAACAGCGGACTCAGAGATATACATTTTAAATCTGCAACTTTGGTAATCGGGAAGTCTTAAATGCAGCATCTCTTTTACAGTGACATTTGTATTCTACTGTCTTCTTCTGCACATAACACTTTCTCCATTTCATGGCAACAGTAACATATGCATCTGAAATAATTTGTTACACAGAACAATAAGTATAAAATAGTTTTCTTTTCTTCCCCTAAGCATATTTATCTTAATGGCATACATAAACTAAAATTTAGAAAAAAAATCTATTTTACTTATTTGTAAAGATGAATAAAATGTAATGCAATAAAATATATTGGCATTCATGCAATGCAGACTAGCACTGCTTATATCTGAGTAATGGGAGAGTCAGTAAATGGAATATTTCTTTTAAATTAGGGCTGCTATCTGCATATTAAAATGGGTGTAAACAGGATGCCACTAAATACACTATGGCAATTGTTTGAGTTACCCTGGATAAATATTATAAAAATACACATAAAATATGGAACTAATGTAAAATAAGAAAGAACATCATAAGTTTTTTTTTTGTTTGTGACTAGCCAGGTAGACACACATTATGCACCACTGACTCTTATCTGGGGAAACATGAGAGCACTTTTTGCTTAAGTAAGTCACGCAGTAGGCATTAGAGACTGAGTGGACTTAAACTCAGTTCACAACAATTAAGTTAAGCATATGAAGTTGTCAGTTTGTTATTTTGGTTTAACAGAGTGAGCACTAGTACAAGCCCTTTTTTTTTGTGCCTCCCCCCCAAAAAAAATGAAAGTCATTTTATGAGACTGTGCAGAAACACTGATTTTCAGTATTTGCTTGGATAATAACCTTTCATTCTTTTTTGTTTGTTTGTTTCTTTCTTTATTTATGTAGATATTCCCCCTTAGCAATTAAAGGTGTACCATAATAGTGCAGTATGCCCATACATAAATGTGGCATTGATTAAAGCATAATATCACAGACTGAATTTTTATTCTAGGAAAAGTGAAATCCACGTTTCACAGTTCTCAGTGTCACAGAACCCTCCCACAAAAGCTGAGTGACCATGATCTACTAAAATTACAGCTATTCCCAAATCAACAAGTAGGGGGTCACTGGATTTGCAGTCGGCCTTCTGCTTCCCTTCTTTGACTATAAATATCTTGCTTGATATATGGAATCCTCAGGAGTCCCAGTTTTCTCAGTCTCAATTGCCCCCCCTCTGAATGAGGTTAAGTGTCTCACTTTTAAAAGCCAGCATCCAAAGTAAATAATTCTAATTAATGCATTACCTACAATGGAATGACAGTTGGCCTCTTTATCAATCTGTTTCAGATTATTTTACTGAGATTATAAGTACCCCCCTTTTTTTGAGATTACAGATGCACTTGTCACTATATAGTTGTGTCCTTGACAGTGGCATAATACTAGGCAGAATTAATCTGGCATTACTTTCCAGTACTGCTAACATTGCAGAAAAGTAGAATTTATTTATTAATGTGGAAAGTGAAGGATTTTTGCTGCCATTTCATACAAATTAGTAATTCACTGAATTTCTGATTGTTAATAAGATCTTCCCTGCTTTGTTATTTACTGCATGTTCTGAGACAGAGACTAAGAAGTAAAACATATTGGCAAAATGCAAGAATGTGCATTATGCAGTTTTAGCCCTTTTACTCTATTATAACAGCATGGTTAATAAATATTCACCAAATGTGTGCTCCTTTCTGTTAACCTGTTCTGCTTCTGAACAAAACACAGAAACCTTCATAATGCTGAAGGATGCATTTACATCAGTTCTCACACATTTAAATGCAATGATATACAAGCAATATCTTATTAACTGGTTTGCAAACTTTTCAGATGCTATAAGTGGGACATTTCTTACTGAAATGCAAAGTCTTATAGGGCAAACCATGTTCTCTGCTAATACCGCATAGTTATTTCCACATTGTTTTCAAAATAAAAAAAGTCATAATTTTATTAACTGGGACAACTAAAATTTAATAAATTAAGGTGTTTCAAACATAGTACCCTATATGTCAGTATTATTTAGAGGAACGTTACATAATATTATCCATCTACATTTTCAGAGCATCGGCTGACCTTTATGTTTTTCAGAGTATACAAACTGCTGAGCTCAAGACTGTCTTGTAAAGAGGGGCAGATAGAAATTCTACTCATTGGCAGCTGTCTCCTGTCCTCTACCCCACCCACACACATACACATTCGCTCTTTACCTGAGTATAGCATTCCACCAGACTTTCTCTTTCAGTGAAAGGGAGGATAGACATGTTTACACATTCACAGTACATGTGCTGAGAAATATGGCACAACTATTAGTATGCCAATACTTGATTGCTAGAAGTAGTCATTGTGTTAACATTGATACTGGTCTATAGTATCCAGTAGTACAGTTTTTTTAAAGCCCAAATTTTATTAACACATATAATTAAAAAACAAACAATAAATTGACAAAACACAAAATCATAAAAGTCTAATCCATAGTAGATAGGAAAACAATGTTAAAGTGTTCCTGATTTGATTTCTAGGAACTAAGGGGTAAAACTGTGTTATGCTCATCTTACTACATTATGCCAAACTGTAGGTCATATTACTAATCTCATTTCCACATGCCATATTGTGTATTACTAATTTTCATTTGTCTGTACTTATCTTCTAGAGTTTCTTAAAGGTTAGACTTTATAACGATATTAACAGAAAGATAATCCAGTAAGCCATTTTAATAACCAACTTAAGGCATTAATCTCATAGCTGGAGATATTTCCCAGGGCTAGTTTGCCATCATCTCCCAATATCTTCATTTTGCATGAATTTCCTTTGCACAATGTTTCCTTTCTCATTAACTCAAGGGATTCCACTAATTTCATAATATTCATATCATTTGATCTGATGTCATTTCCATTCATTCCTCAACAAATGGGTTCGGTTTCGATCCTTGGATCTGACTCAGACACTTTCTTTAGATTCTAGGATCCAACTCTCGACCTCTTCCCTTACTCAAAGTACCTCTTACTACTGAGTTACCTCAGATCTCATTTGCTGCTCTTCAGGTTTGGACAGAATTGCAATCTGTCAAACTCTTTGGGGTTGAGTGAGTGAAAAAACTTTACATATTGTTTCCTTTGATATTCTTATTAGTATCTCCCTTACCTAGCTTCTAAACTCTCTAGATACCAAATTAATTTTATTTGGTAATCTTCATTACCATTGCTGGTAACTTTCCCCTCTGTTACCTTGCTTTGAGGTATTCTGTAGTCATATTAATTTTGGTATAAATCTTTTCCAATTGTTATAACTGTTATAAAAAAAATGTTTTCTTTTCTCCCTTGTCTGTAGACTTCTGTCACATGTTGCTTTGCTGTATGGCTGAAAAACCTACTGAATTCAAAAAGTGCACTTCCCATGTGCATAAGATTCTCAACTCTGATGCCCACAGGAAGTGCATTTATTGTTTAGGCCCGGAACACTTGGACACCTCCTCCTTCATTTGTGCAGCATTTAATGCCAGGGTGATTAGTGATATAAGGAACAAGCTAGTTTTAAAAGAACTCCTTCCAGCTTCTACTCCTTCCACTGTGACTTCTTCATCAGGGACACAAACCCTCTCTTATAAATCCAAGGAGTTCAGGGAGCACTGTAAACACTCTCCTGCATGGTCTCCTAAGTCAATATTTGCATCAGAACCTCCTAAGAAGGAATTGAAGAGTATGGACTTGAAATCTTTAGATCCAGTGTCTACTGTTGCCAAGTCTCCTCAGCTCTGTAGTCCAAGGTTTTCCCTGGAGCCTGTATCCCCAAGGTTTAGGTCTCCCATTCTTCAGGACACTCCTAAAAAGTTTTCCAGACCACCTTCCACTTCTTCCTCCATTAGGTCCTCCTGAAATCTTTCAGAGGCAGAGGCAGATAGGATGATGAGAAAATTCCTCAGAACACAGATCCACATGGGGGTCTTGCCGGTGCATCTCCCATCGGATATGTGAGCCATAGACCTTCTTTTCAGCCTGTTATTTGTCCTTCTCCAATCCAACCTACCGTTTTGGAGTTCTTGGATCTGAGATCCCCGAGAGTCAAACTGTCAGTTCTGAAGCATTTTCTATCTTCCACTGTCAGATCTGAAGATTCACCTATTATCCACTCCGGTGACTTCCCTGATTTGATGAGCTCCTGTCCCTCTGGAACATGATGATTCTTGGAACTGAAGACTCTGTGTCAGATCCAAGGGGTTGAATTCGATTCTGAATCTTTTGGAGCCATCACTTCCCCTTGGGGCTTCTGCATTGGAGAGCTTGGCTCTGATGTCTCCCTTGGGGCTGAGAGTTGGGGGCGGGCCTTGGATCATCTGCATTGAGAGTCGTGGTTCTGGTCAGATTGTCCTCAGCTTCTCCTGATCCTTTTGCCTTTGAGGTGGTAGAGAGGATTTTCTCTCACCCCAGAGCAGTTTTGGCTCTTGCACCTTTGTATCCATTCCCTGTTCTCTCTTTGGATCCTGTGTCTAACTCTACTCATCCTACACCTCAAGGACAGCCAGGCTGTATAAGCTTCCAAGCAGTTCCCACCAGGGGACTCCCTGCTTCTACTGACACCTCTCCAGAATACCCAACTAAAGAATTTCCTCAGAAGAGGTCATGCAAGAGGAGGTACTTAGATTCCTCGCAGGAATGCCTAACAGAAAACACCAATTTTGATGAAGGGGAAGGGTCCCCTAGATCCCCTCCTGAGGATGTCTCATTGGGAGACATCTTAGAGATCCTTCACCAGAAAGGTGGTTGGTCTTCCCAAACCCCTACCCAGGAGGAATTGGTGTTCTTTGAAGCCTTCGGTCTGGACCATGTTTTGGGTTATTCCACCTGTGGATGGGCTTATAGACTTTATCTCCCACAGAGCATGGAAGGAAATGGACTGCATGGAACTGATCCCCAAATGCCTAGACAAGATTTTGAGTGCCCTCTCCGACAGACAACACTGGACCAAGAGAATCCTGTAAATGCCATGGTTGTTGTGGCAGCCACTAAAAAGAAGCTGGCTGAAGAGAGCTCCAGTGTCCATCCCCTTAACAGGGAGTCAGGGGCATTGTACAGGTTTGGGAAGTGAGTGTATACTTCAGTGGCCTTTGCCTTATGGATGCTGAATTACCTGGCACATTTCACTAGGTTACAGAGGGACTTAGTTACAGAACTCTAACTCTATCACTGGGTCCATATCTGCAAAGGAACAGAAGTCTTTTTCCTCATGACTGGTCACTCAGCAATCCATTACTAATGCATCCATGAGGGTAATCTCACATACAGTTGAAGGTTCCTAATGGGGGGCCAGTTCAGGCATACCTATTAGGAGACATGCCTGGATATGGTTGTGCAATTTTGCAGAGCCCTTCAAGGTATCCTTCACCAATGCTCCTTTTAATTGATCTTTTTTGTTTGGGGAAACAGTTAAAGAGACACTTTCCCTCAGTGAGAAAGATGGAAAGACCTTATCTGCTGTGGGAATCCACATTTCTATTCTACTTAGACCCTTTTCTAGGAACCAATGTGGTGGTAAAAAGTTGTAGTTTCAGAAATCTCAAGGACTTTTCCAAGAATTACATGGAGATTTTTCCCTAGATGCAGCGGGGGAATACCTACAATGGAAGATGCCACCCATGGGGCAGAGTGGGTCTGCAGAATCAAGAATCGTGAGATTCCTTCTTGGATTCTTTCATTGCTCCTGAAAGGTTGCCTGACTGCCCCTCTCTGGAGGCAGTCACGGGGCACTTATCCTTGTACCTAAAAGCTTGGATAGCCATCACAAAAGATTCATGGGTACACAGGATCATATCCAGAGGATATTTCATTCCCTTTTTACAAATTCCCCAAAGGCAAAGAAAATGTTTCCCTGATGTTCCACCCAATCAGAAGGAGTTAGCAGCTCTAGCTATTCAAAAGCTGCTGGACAAAAGAGTCATCCAAGAGGTTCTTCCAGAACAAAGAGGATCCGGAATTTACTCAAGCTCCTTTTTAGTGCCAAAGAAAACAGGGGACCTGAGAACCATTTTGGTTCTCAGTTATCTGAACCAGTTTGTAAAGAATTCCAGATTCTGGATGGTCACAGTTTAGTACATTCTTCCAGCCCTACAGAAGAATGACTGGATGTGCTCTATCAGTCTTCAAGACACATAATATCACATCAAAATGAACAGGTGCTCTCAACGATGCCCATGTTTCCATCTGGGATCCATTGATTACCAGTTCAGAGCCCTGCCCTTTGGTCTAAACACAGCCCCCAGGGTGTTCACCAAATGCATGGCAGTGGTGGAAGTTCATCTAAAACTCCTCAAATTTTGGGTGTTTCCTTACTTAGATGACTGGCTGCTTACCACACTGACCAGACATCTTCTAGAAACAGCCAGGGAATACTTTATTCAACCATCACACTCTCTCTGGGAATTACTATCAATCTGGCCAAGTCACAACTTTAGCCAGTTCAAGTCTTGAAGTTTATAGGAGCTCATTTAGATACAGTAATTGTCTAGCTCTTCTGCCTCAAAATAGAATTCTTACTTGGAAGCTACATATCAGACAGATTATTTCTTATCCTTCTAACCCAGCAAAAATGATACTTGAATAGCCCTAGGGTCGATGGCTGCTGCAATAACTCTAATTTCCACTGCTCATCTTCATATAAGAAGTCTTCAGTTGACTTTAGCAGGGTGATGGCCCTTTCATTGACATCCCTTTTGACATCCAATAAAATTATCTCAGGTTTGCAGAAAATGGCTGCTGTGGTGGATCCACTCCAAAGAGATTTGTCAAGAATGTCCATTTATTCTTCCTCCCCAGAACACCACATTGACCATGGATGTCTCCCAGTTGGGGTTGGGGGAACATTACTTGGCATGGATCGTTCAAGGCACATGGTCCCTAGAAAAGACCAATTATTATATAAATGTCCTGGAGATGACAGTGATGCTTCTAGTGTTGCAGGCCCTTCTGAACTCTCTTCCACTAAGATCTATTGCTGCTCAAACTGACAATGTCAGTAGTCTGGTACATCAATAAACAAGGGGGAAACAGATCCTATCCCCTATGCTGAGAAGCAATGAGAGTTTGGCAGTGTGTGATCTCTTCCAACACCTCACTTGTAGTGATGCAAATACCGGGGAAGTCAGACATCTTAGCAGTCAGGCTTGGCAGGACCATCCAATGCCTCATGAGTGGTCTCTCAGTCAATCAATGGCATAAATGATCTTCTACAAACGGGGTCAACCATGCTGTGATCTATTCCCCTCTCCTTTCAACAACAAATGAAGCAGGTTCTTTCTCCTAATTCCCCCTCAGGGACATTCACAGAGAGATACTCTACTCTGTGTTTGGCCCTCTGGTCTTCTTTATGCTTACCCTCACCTGACTCTAATCCCCACGTTTCTTCAGAAAGCACACTGGTTGAAGAGCAAAGTAATGCTCATTGCCCCCTACTGGCCTTGGCAAGTGTTGTTTCCCTTCCTATGGTCTCATCTAGTATATCCTCCTTGGACATTGGATCCCAGTCCAGACCTCCTGTCACTCCCATCAGAAATTCTTCCAGATATTGCAGCCTCAAGTTAACTGCATGGGCTCTCCAATTCCAGTGATCACTAGACATTTCAAACATTCCACCCTAGTTCGCAGAATTCTTGTTTCATCCCATAAACCTTCGACTAGGAAGATTTATAAGAGCAAATGGAAATGTTTTCATTTGGGCCCATCAGACAGAATTAGATCCTTTCCCTGCTCCACTTCCAGCTATTTTAGATTTCCTTGCTCCATATTTCAAAGTGGAGCAAGCTTCTCCATCATTAAAGTTCAGTTAGCAACAATCTCTAATTACCACATCAGACATAATTCTTCTCATTTAGCTTCATCTAGGTTATGTAAAGCCTTTCTTAAAGGTACCTTTTTACTTACACCTCCAATTAGGGATCCCACTCCACCTTGGGATCTGACTCTGGTATTGCAAACTTTGGTGCATCCACTTTTTGAACCTTCAGCTAAAGTGCTCTTAAGTTTCTGTCTTGGAAAATGGTCCTTTTGATGGCTATAACTTCAGCAAGATGAGTATCTGAGCTCCAAGCACTCTCTTCAAAACCACCATATTTGATTTTTTCACAAGGATAGGGTTACCTTATGCACTAATCTTTTCTTATCTAGAAAAGGTTGCCTCTGAAATAAATGTCAATTAAGTGATCAATTTACCAGTTTTCTTTCCCAAATTTGACAATAAAGGAAAATATACCCTTCATCTTTTAAGTGTACATAGGCAACTTCGCTTTTACCTTCATAGGACTAAGGAATTTAGGAAAACTGATCAATTGTTTGTCTCCTTTTCTAGTGATATGATGGGAAGACCAGTCTGAAAAACTACTCTAGCCAAATGGATAACAGAAGGCTCAATAAGGTTAATCCTTGCCAAGAAACAGCAGTGTTCTGTGTCCAGATTAATAAGAAGATACCTTCAATTATTTCAATCTACCCTCCCCAGACTTTCCACACTAAATGAGTTATGTCTTCCTTAAGAGAATAGACTATCACAATCCCAAAACACATGTTCCCAATTGTAACTCTTTCTGACATCTCCAACAGTTCCCAGCATCCCAGAAACATCCTAGCTAATTTTGATTGTGTGTAAAAATATTTTTAGAGACATTTCCATCCAAAAATTTAAAACTGGCTTGCTCTTGTCACTTTGCTAGTGCCTTGCAAATACTAACCCACTGGATATTTGTTATCTGGTTGCCCAGAGTTCTTTTCCAGGCTTCCTTGATCATCACCGACAAACACTGCATATCCTTATGGAGCTCCCTATATGATCAACTTATAAGCTTTTTTGTCATTACATGGGTAGATTTGGCATCACTTACAAAATGAACTATTTCAAGAGCCTTGCCTAAATCCTCAAAATGCCTAAGCCTGTTCCCAAGCTTCCTCATATAATTCCCAGAAAGGTAGATATTTTTTCATAAATAAATGGAACTCTGCCTTAATACAGTTCTAGGTTTTGATTCACCCAGCATCTATAATTTGTTCCCAGAAAATAAGTTCTGTTCTCCTTCCCAATCATTTTCTACAGACTATGCTTTCAGAGTGGTGAGAACCACCTCTAAGCAATAGATCAATGTGTTTATTAACCATGCTCAGTCCAGGAAACTCCTGGATGCTAATATTTTTTCAAGTGCCTGGATGGAGTACATACATACCTGTCTAGTTTTGCCCTGTCTCAACAGCTGATTCCAAAGACTCAATTTTTCTAGGTTTCCCTTGCCTAATAGCTGCTGGAATGAAGTTTTTTTTTTCCATTTTGGCTGGTATTACTCCATTTTCAATAAATAGAGCAACCTCATTTGGTTAGCTTCAAAATAGCCTCTTAATCTTGGAAAGGCCAACTCTCCCTGCAAAATAGGAAACGTTAATCTTTCACAAGTAATTCTATGGGATTTAACCTCCCAGATTAGTTTTTAAGCTTCTTGTAGGTTTCCCTCTAGAGTGCCTCCGCAGGATAATATAAAAAAGACTGTCTAATTTACAAAATAAGGAGGGGGACCAAAAACATTTTCACTAATTGTATTTTACTATCAAGATCCAGCATCAACATTTAATATTCCTTAATTTTTTTAACGATTTCCCCCTAATTATTTCCCAGTTATATTTTGCCACTTTTTCCTTAATTTTCATCAACCAAATCTCCAGATATGTCAGCTTATCATGTCCCACAAAAATGGATAATCTTGAAATAAATTAAATGAGGGATTGTAATTAATTACAAATATTTTTTTGTTTTATTTTTATTTTATAACTAGAAATCTTTTGAAAATCTCTAAATAAATGAAACAATGTTGGGCCCTCCCTCTCTGTCTACAACAAATAAAATTATATCATCAGCAAACAAGGCACTACTTTGTTGCTGACCCTTTCACTGATATCCTTGAATCCTGACCTCCTTATTTTATGAGCTAATGGTTGAAAATACAGGGCAAAGAGTAGGGAGACAAGGAGCAGCCCTGTCGAGTGCCTCTCCCTGGAAGTACTACCTTAGATAAACAACCTCTCATTTTAATATAGGCTGCCACCTGATAATACATATTTCTTATTAGAATAATCAGAGGACATGGAAGACCATGCTTTTCCATTATCAACCATAATTATTGCCAAGAAACACTTTCAAATGCTTTCTCCTCATCCAGTGATATTAATAATAACCCAACTGCTTAACTTCTTTCTGTACCAACAGTGCCCTGTTAATGTTATCAAATGTTTGATAACCTCTCACAAAACCATACTGGACTTTATCCACTAGGATTGGGAGTATCATCAGCTTTCTAGCCAACAAGGACTTTATAGTCTTGGTTAAGGACAGAATTAGTTTTTTTTATGCAGAGGGTTCTGGTGGGTCCTTCCCTTCTTTAGCCATCATTGAACTCACTACCTTTTTCCAAGATGGAGGCAACTGACTTGTGCTTAGAATCTCATTGAATAACCTCAAACAATGTCTTCTTAGTAGCTTACCTCCCAACTTCCAATCCTCAAGGGAGAGGCCATCTTGCCCTGGTGCCTTTGCTGGTGACTGCTCTGCTAACACTGTTTCTAATTCTGCCATTGCAAATGGCTGCAGATGTTTTTTGGCCTCCAAATGACTTAATCTAGGGAGTGGAGAATTTTTTATGACACCTTCAAACTTATCCTCACTGTCAGCTGTGATCTCCTCCTTTTCATAGAGGAAGTCAACAATGTGTATACTATCTGTTGGTAACTTTGACAATCTTCCTATCCTAGGGTACCTCAGTTTGACAACAAGATGCTCTACATTTTGTTTTCCAGCCCTCCTACCAAGTGACTTTTGTAACAAAGACTAAATCCAGCAAAATTCCAACACCAGCAAGATAGTCCAGGAATGAAGAATGCAGGCCAAGAAGAGATTCCAGTAGTTTAATAAAACATAGCAAAAATCTTGTCAATTTTGCTGTGTTTTATGAAACTACTGGAAGCTCTTCTTGGCCTGCATTTTTCATTCCTGGACTGTCTTGCTGGTGGTGGAATTTTGCAAGTGACTTTTGTGCTCTGGGATTATTGTCAAAGAAAGGAACTATAAGCAACCTTCACTGACATTCTCTCCACTGATCAATGAAATTCAGCATTGCTTTGGATGTCTCCTGTGACTCCCCAGGATCTCTCACTCACCTATACTACCTTTCTGTTGTCCTCTCTCCCATTGCTGCCATTGCCTTTCTATATGCTTTCTTTCCCTTCTCCAAAGTTTCCCTTTCCTTACACTGAATTTGAACTTGAAGTTTAGTTTTTTAGCTCCAACCAGATTAATGGTAGTTTATTTGTGGATTCTTCATATATCACCAGTAACTTAATCAGGGATGCAGAGAGCCAATCAGAGAATTCCACCTTTCTCAATCAGTATGAGGGAAATTGCCACTATTTATCCATACTTCCAAACTCTCTCATTGTGAAGGATAATAGAACTGGACAATGGTCAGAGAAAGTCTGGAAATGTCTCAGCCGTGGTTACCAGATATTCATGCTCCTTAGAGATATAGAACCTGCCTAGCTTTGCATAACTACCAAACCTCTCTAAACAGAAATTAAGTCATGTTGGCCTGCACCATGCTCAATGGGATCTACCAGACCAAACACTTTACAATATGATGTTAGATGGTTTACTATTGAAATTATGAAACTGCAACAATCGACCAATCGCAATGTCAACCCTGAATGCTGAATAAGTACCATTGAAAGAGCAGTTAGTGCAAAAATGAATACATCGACACCCGTAGTTCGATGTATTCGACAGAGCTGGAGGTGATGTCGCTCACCCATGCTACGCATCTGAACGTACTGTTACATTCTACAGTCAACAGCACATTTCTGTCACTATTCAGCAGGGGTGCAAGCCCCCATGCACCCACATGTGGGGGCTGTGCCCCCTACACCCCAGCAAATTATATTTACCAGCTCTGAGATTGCACTACAGTGAGGAAATGGGTTAGTTCCCCTCTTCCTCACTGAATGACAATCTCCACCCAGAATGCCGAACTCAGCTACTTGAACTACACTACCAATTCTATGTAGTGTAACTGATGTTTTCCGGTTCAGCATTCTGCCCATTGAAAAACTGCCTTCAACACTGTCACACTTGGCTGACTGCCATTTGGACACATGATAGTAAACCATTAGAAATAGACTCTCTCTAGTAGAGCTTTGACTTCTGGGACCCCCACTCACATCTGGTGTAATGAAAACAATCTGCCAGTCTCCTTACAGGACAAGAATACACTGATGGAAACTTATTACTTAATCCAAAATAGATCTCATGTCTTTAACAGAACTTTTAGAAGGAAGATACATTGAACCAAGAGAAAACGTTGTGCCCAATAAATCACCCCTAAGTAGAACATATCTGCCATGTCTATCTTTTAGGGTGTCAACAATCAAAGAAACCCATGAAGCAATTTAAAATCAAAGTTCGTCTGCTTCTGGAGTTACACAGGTCAGCTGAAAGCCCAGTACAATGACTATGCTTTATAAATTCTTCATGCTCCTTGGAGGAATGATGAACCTCTTGTAATAATTCTATGTCAACCTGTGATAATCTCAGATCGGCCAGCATCCTATCTCTTTTTAGTTTATCAATAAGTCCGTTCACATTCTATGTGAGCACCTTTACAAGACTCATAGGTTCATAGGTGTGTACTAGGCTAATGGTCCTGGGGGCCTTTACAAGCCTAGCCATAGGATTACCCTGGCATAGTGGCACCCGATCTTAGTTCCCAGTGCCTCTGTTGAATAGAGCCACTGGAGTTTTCCTGGTGGTGAATTTTCTGTTTCCCATCCACTCATCAAGATTTCTCTTGAAGAGGGTCAGCGAGGTGCTCTGCTTGACATGTATGGGAAGTCTGTTCCATAGCATGGGCAGTCTCTGGGTTATGAACCTGTCCCTCCATGCATGCTCTGTTAATTGTGTTAATGAGGTTGAGGTCTCTGGAGTGTATGGTGTGGATAGATTGGGATTTCTTTAGATGTAGCATTTCTAACAGAGTCAAGCCCTTAAATAGAGTTTCCCCCAGCTTTAAGAGAGTACTCGACCTTACCACCCCTTGAAATTTACTGACTTTTGTAAATGCCTGGCCTAATTCAAACATTTTAGGAAATAGTTCATGTTGTTTCAGCAGCCATGTAAGATTTAAGAGTTCCCCTTGTATGTTTCTACCCCAGAACTCTACTTGCATTGCAATTTCTGAGTCATCACTGCTTTTGTTAAAATCTATAAAAAATATTAACAACAGTAAATGTTTTATTAACCCTCAGCCCACAAATAATACATTAAGTAACTGCTCACTTGCAGCAAAAGTCTGCTGAGGAAAATAACTCCTGCAGAAATGCAGGAAATAGAATGCCTATGTGCATTACTCTTCTCAACAAACATGCACTCTCCCTTACCAAAGTTTGTTCATTTATACTAGCACTAGTCAGTTTACATTTTCCTTCAACATTCTGACTATAGCAGCAAAACGTGAAAACAATAAAAAGAAAAAAAAGGTTTACTGCCCTTTCTATAAAAGTCCTGGGTCTTAATCAGGCTGCACAGGATTCCCTGACAACAAACCCATTATAATGGCAGCTGTCCAGCACAGTTAAATACTGAACTCTAACAACATCTTTTCTTTGTAGCACCTCTTTTGATCTGATTGGCCAGTTCATAAATAATGGCTTTACTAACTAGTACTGTGGCTGCCTTAGAGAACATGCATGAGTTTAGCCTTGCCTTGACATGGTTATTCACCCTTTAACATACCCAGCATAAAAGTGAAGCAACAAAGAGAGAAAAACACCAAATGTCCAAAAGATAAACCTGTTATACTTTAGTCACCTAGTCATTGACTTCAGCTTCCTCACACTCATCTGTAACTTCACCAGTAGTTTCCATCTGAATGAGGTTACAATTCAGTTTCTTTACCAATTCCTTGCCCTCTTTGACATGCTTCTCCTTCTGTTTTCTGAGCATTGTGAAGGGCTTCAACCAATGACTTTCTCTATCCAGCCCAGTGGCTTCTGCTGAGATTTAACTCTCCTTTCCCATAGTGGAGCTGTCCTACTGATCACCCACACTTCCTTTCCATTTATTTACAGCCTCTAATGCCTGCAGGTGATCAGAAAAAGATTTGACACGACCAGGGAAAAACAATGTCAATATGGCAGGGTAATGGAGCTTAAATCTTAGTTTGTGTTCTCTATTTTCACTAATGACGAGAAGAAAAAGCTGTTGCTTGATCCAAGTTTGAGCAGAGTGATCATTGTCCACATAAACTCTTCTTTCACCAACTTTCAACAGTTTGCATTTTTGCCAGAGTTTTGGCAGTATCTGTTCATCCTGGATATATGTTTGTAGATTCCTTATGATTGGGTGAGCTTTCTTTTGTTAGCCAAGGGGGCATAAACCCAGTGTGCCCTTTTAGTTTGTAATGTCTAGAACCATACCCATCCAAAAGATGAGTCTTTCTTTCATAAAGGCAAGACAGTCAGAACCTTCCAACCTGACTGGCATTCAGCTGAATCACAAAATATCAAGCCAAGCTCTGTCTTCAAGGTATATAATTTTTAGCATCAATTCCTCCTGTCTTGACTTCAGGGAAACTACTGTTTAACTCACCTCACCACTGGATTTATGCAGCAAGGTGATTGCATGCAAGTGGGCCTCCTCTATTTGCTCCAACCTTTTGTTAGTAGCCTTGAATAGTGCTGCTGATTTTAAAAAGCTCTACACAGATTGTATCAAACTTTTTCTCCATCTTCAAATAGGCCATATAGTTCACACTTGGCTGCATGGAAAACCAGATTCACTGGATTGTGATTCACCTCTCTGTAGTTTTTTTTCTTTTTACTTTTCGCCGTAATAAAAAGTCAGTGAAGCTATTGGACAAAGAAAATATTTATAAGTGTAACTCGACTCATTGATATTTAAATTGTTCTATAATAATAGTTTTAGTCGATGAGAAGAACCCAAGTGACCACTTTACTCTGCCGTCTTACTGGAAGTCCCAAGCAGTATAGGAGTTTTAAACATTAACAAACCTTTCACTTGTAAAGTGGGTTGTACTTTCATGCACTAACCTTACACTTGATGTTTTAAACACGAAAATAGAAATAAAAAGGTAGCTCAATGCATAACAGCAAATTAAAGGGATAACCACACCATTCCTGAAAAATCAGGCATTGTTTAAAAAGAGGTCACCTGAGAATGATGCAATAGAAATGCCATTTTATCAGAAATAGTACTAACAGTTAAAAGTAGTAATATCTCGCTCTTGTGAAGCAGAGTTAATCTTTTGTCCATTATTGTTATGCTGATGGTCTATGAGAATTACTCTGACAACTGAAAGGGAGACTCAGAGACATTAATTACATAGAGACTGTTTTGGTCTGTGCTAAGAATATAAGTTTAGTTTCATACTTCCATTCAGGAAAGTGTAAATGTTTATGCTTCATGAGAGGAAGAACTAAGAAATTAACAGAGCAGGAATCTGAGCAATGTGCACTGACAAACATATGCAGCATGTTAGCATTTTTAGTGAGAAATGTTACAATGCAGGAAAATATTACCTGTTTCACAAGCTTGTCAAATGAAAGTGTAGACATGTAATCCATGCTCTGCTAAGCTTATGAAGCATTAGTTTTAATCTCCGTGAAATGTGTGCACATATTTTAGTGTGTGTGTGTGTGTGTGTGTGTGTGTGTGTGTGTGTGTGTGTGTGTGTGTGTACGCACGTGTGCGTACGAATATGTATGAGTCCACTTAAAGTCCTAAAAGACAGGAGATTAGTCCAAACATTTTACCCCTGACATTACTTAACTCATGCAGTAAGGACAGTCCCAGGTACGAGTGGAGTACAAGTCCTACTGGGACTGAGAATAGAAGGGTCCAGCTGGCAAAAAATCCAGTTAGAAGCACCATGAAACACTGATGTTATCGGGCATAACTGTTACAGAATTCACTCAAATTGCAAGCTGCCTTACATATCTTTCATCCAACTTCACTCAGTAGCACAAGACTGTGAAGTACCTTACAAAGCCAAAGTAGAAGTAGTGCAGAGTATGAATAGAACAAACAGAAGGATTGGCAATATAGCTTCCTCCTTATATAGCTGAACTTAGCTTCTCATTTTATACCAAAATTAATGACCATAAGATGTTTATACAGGAGGAAACCTGAAAGGTGTTAACTACACAGACAATGCAGATTATATATATGATGACTTATTACAAGTCTGAGACTTAACATTCTCAAATATTCGAGAAATAAACAAGAATTCAAACAAAAAATAAAGTCAATTACACCATTAAAATTATTTTGGGGAGGGGGGCTTGATCTGCTCATCTGTATTCCCAGATGTTGATTGTCACAGCCCAGAGTGAAGACATCACTCTAAGGTATTGCAACATTAGATTTAGTGTACCCCTTCCCCCAACATTCTTAGGTACAGTGTTGGTATCCTGAGGGTCAAAGTCATGCCCCTGCAAGCACCACTCATTCGCACTGACACTGTAGTCACATTTATGAGCAATTTAGAGGACTTCCAGTTTACCTGCCGGCATGACTTTAGGAAGTAGGAGGAGACTGGAGAACCTGTCAAAGATCACATAGACATAGTTATAACATGTAGATAGGAGACAGAAAGCAGCCAATCTAGAAAACAAACCAGAAGCAAGTGTTGTGAGGTAACAATGTTAAATGCTGCACTGCTATGCTACCCATCTTATGACTGTTTATGTAAAATGGTGTAAATTAATAATATTGGGTGATAGGACACAGAGAAAAGGAGACCTTGGGAGCCCAGGATTTTATGGGTCCTGCAGTAAAAATCAAACCTCTTTATTATGTATGTATTTATGTATGTATGTATGTATGTATGTATGTATGTATGTATTTATTTATTTATTTATTTATTTATTTTTATTGACATTTCTCTGTCATGAAGTTCCTGCATTTCTTCATTTCTTAAGGGAGCTTCTTAAATATTAAAACCAGTCTTGCCATCTGGAGTGTTTTCTAGGGAGAGACAAGGACACATCTTTGATAACACTTTAATTTGTATTAGTCAGCATCGTGTTTGAATGCATAGAGTTCAAGGTTCATAAGTTACACTTGAAAGTAAAAAAAGTGGTGCCCGTGAAGACGTCCATGGCAAACAGGGTCTTAACTGTTAGGTAGTACTCCAGCCCACATCACAGCAGCTAAGTACATCAGACAGCATAAGAAAATAGGTTTCTCTTTCTCTCCTCTGCTAAAACTTCAGCTTACTGATATCTAATTTACTATTTGCACATAATCAACTAGTGTTGTTTATAGAGTGCTTACAGGACATCAAAGGCTAGAAGTGTAATGCAGAAGTACATTACACAACACAGAAAAATCAGTTTCTCTTTCACTCTTCCACTTAAGCTAAATGCCAGCTGTTTCAATATTTGTTTGGAATCACCTATGCTCTTTTTAGAGTGCTTAAGGCCATCAAGTACAAGAGGCAGAAATGTCTGTCAAAGATAAGATACTGTTGGATCTCAGAAGTGAATAATATTATAGATTCTTAGTTTTAGAAAACCACATAAAGTCTCAGCCTGCCTAAAACTGTTGTGACATGAATACAGATGACGAACTGGGCTTAAGACAGAACAGGTCAATGTGTTTGTCACTTTGAATCTGCATGCTGTAGATGGAGCTGTAATGACACTTTACAAGCATATTGTTTGCTGTTTCTGTACAGATACCCCTCCCACCTGCCAGAGACAGTTTTATCTTAGGTCATACGTGAATCTGCCGAATGGAGGAAAATAAAAATTTTAACCTAAATGTTTTACATTTTCAGAATTATTCAGCAATGTTGGTATGCATATAAAAGGAATCATAACTTTTTATGATGTGTAGATAGTTTCTAGCTTTAGCAGAAAAGAAAATAATATAAAATACCAGTATTTAACAAACTGGTTGAATAAGATATTAAGATATACCATCTGTGATGAAGATTTATTTTGGTGTAATACAGTTCCATTCATATATATATATATATATATATATATATATATATATATATATATATATATATATATACACACACACACACACACACATATATATATATATATATATATATATATATATATATATATATATATATATATATATATATATGTATCTATAGTTCCCCTTTATAATCTCAAAATACTGAAATATCAAATTTCAGTATCATGAAACTATAAAGGCGAATGACTCACAATCCCGAAACCCAAAAGCACGAAACACACAATCACGAACATACACACACCATACACCACACAACACACACACCATTCTACCCACACCATACAAACTACACAACCCTACACTACATATGTACCCCCATGTGGGGCACTGCACCCCCCCACCCCACTACTTATATATTCCAACTCCAAGATCGCACAAACAACTCTCACCCAGACATTCTACATTCCTTCGCGTGCGCGAGTGCACGCACGCAAACATACACACACACACACACACACACACACACACACACACACACACACACAAACACCAACACATCCAACACTCACACTCATACTTCCGCCTCCCTTCCCTAACCCACACGTACAACTTACAAAAACACTAACATACACTCACTCACCTTAAATTACAGACACCATCCCAGCCAAACATTTCACATAATGTAGTGTGACGTACAAGAGTGGAGGAAGATGCACACAGGTGGATTATATCCTATGTAGGAGGGCCAGTCTGAAGGAGACTGGAGACTGTAAAGTGGTGACTGGGGAAAGTGTAGTTAAGCAGCATAGCATGGTGGTCTGCAGGATGATGTTGGTGATCAAGAAGCAAAGGAGGATTGTGAAAGCAGTGCCAAGGATTAAATGGTGGAAGTTAAAAAAGGGTGATTGTGAGGTGGAGTTCAGGGAAGAGTTAAGACAGGCACTGGGAGGCAATGAAGAATTACCGAATAGCTGGGTAACTACAGCAGAGCTAGTAAGTTAGACTTCTAGGAAGGTTCTTGGTGTGACATCTGGACAGAGGAAGGAGGACAAGGAGACATGGTGGTGGAACGAGGAAGTACAGGAGAGTATACAGAGGAAGAGGCTGGCAAAGAAGAAGTGGGATTGTCAAAGAGATGAAGAAAGTAGACATGAGTATAAGGAGATGAGGCGCATGGCAAAGAGAGAGGTGCCGAAGGCTAAGGATAAGGCATATAGAGAGTTGTATGAGAGAATGGACACTAAAGAGGGAGAAAAGGACCTGTACCGATTGGCTATACAGAGGGACAGAGCTGGGAAAGATGTGCAGCAGGTAAGGGGGATAAATGACAGTGAGGGAAACATACTCACAAATGAGGAGAGTGTGTTGAGTAGATGGAAAGAGTACTTTGAAGGGCTGATGAATGAAGAGAATGAGAGAGAGAGAAGGATGGATGATGTGGCAATAGTGAATCAGGAAATGAAGCAGATTAGCAAGGAGGAAGTAAGGACAGCTATGAAGAGGATGAAGAATGGAAAGGCTGTTGGCCCAGATGACATACCAGTGGAAGCATGGAGGTGCTTAGGAGAAATGGCAATGGAATTTTTAACCAGATTGTTTAATGAAATTTTGGAAAGTCAGAGGATGCCTGAGGAGTGGAGAAAAAGTGTTTTTGTACCTATCTTTAAGAATAAGGGTGATGTGCAGAGCTGCAGTAACTACAGCGGGATAAAATTGATCAGTCACAGCTTGAAGTTATGGGAAAGAGTAGTGGAAGCTATGTTAAGAAGGGAGGTGATGATTAGTGATCAGCAGTATGGTTTCATGCCAGGAAAGAGCACTATTGATGCAATATTTGCTCTGAGAGTGTTGTTGGAGAAATACAGAGAAGGTCAGAAGGAGTTGCATTGTGACTTTGTGGACTTAGAGAAAGCATATGACAGGGTGCCTAGAGAGAGGAGTTGTGGTATTGTATGAGGAAGTCGGGAGTGGCAGAGAAGTATGTAAGAGTGGTACAGGATATGTACAAGGGTAGTGTGACATTGGGGAGGACTGCGGTGGGAGTGACAGATACATTTAAGGTGGAGGTGGGATTACATCAAGGATCAGCTCTGAGCCCTTTCTTATTTGCAGTGGTGATGGACAGGTTGACAGATGAGATTAGACAGGAGGCCCCTTGGGCTATGATGTTTGCAAATGACATTGTGATATGTCGTGAGAGTAGGGACCAGGTTGAGGAGACCCTGGAGAGGTGGAGATATGCTTTAGAGAGGAGAGGAATGAAGGTCAGCAGGGCTAAAACAGAATATATGTGTGTAAGTGAGAGGGAGGGTAGAGGAATGGTGAGGATGCAGGGAGTAGAGTTGGTAAAGGTGGATGAGTTTAAGTACTTGGGATCAACAGTTCAGAGTAATGGTGAGTGTGGAAGAGAGGTGAAGAAGAGAGTACAGGCAGGGTGGAATGGGTGGAGAAGAGTGTCAGGAGTGATTTGTGACAGACTGGTACCAATAAGAGTGAAAGGGAAGGTCTACAAGAGGGTAGTCAGACCAGCTATGTTATATGGGTTGGAGACGGTAGCACTGACGAAAAGGCAGGAGTCAGAGCTGGATGTGGCAGAGTTAAAGATGTTAAGATTTGCACTGGGTGTGACTAGGATGGACAGGATTAGGAATCAGTATATTAGAGGGTCAGCTGAGGTTGGACAGTTTGGAGACAAAGCAAGAGAGGCGAGATTGGGTTGGTTTGGACATGTGCTGAGGAGGGATGCTGGGTATATTGGGAAAAGGATGCTAAGGATGGAGCTGCCAGGTAAGAGGAAAAGAGGAAGGCCTAAGATAAGGTTTATGGATGTGGTGAGAGAGGACATGCAGGCGGTTGGTGTGAAAGAGCATGATGCAGAGGACAGGAAGAAATGGAAACAGATGATCCGCTGTGGTGACCCCTAATGGGAACAGCCGAAAGAAGATGATGATGATGATGATAGTGTAAATGCATAAGTGCGGATTTGAGATATTCGATTTGCGCTTATGCACTTTCGCTATTTTGAAGTTTCGCCTTTATGGTCTTGAGATACTGAAATTCGATATTTCAGTATTTTGAGATTATAAAGGGGAACCATATATGTGTATATCTATATCTATATATATATATATATATATATATATATATATATATATATATATATATAATTCCATTTTTCCAATCTTATTTTGACATTGTAAACTACTTCTTGAACTAAATACTGTAGCACACTCTTGCATCTGTAAATATGTTTATATTTCTTAGGATATCCTTGAATCTGTAAATATGTTTTGTTAATTTCTTATGTGATTCTATTCATCCATGAAGTGCCTGCAAATGGTATCAGAGTAAAAGAAATATATATATATATATATATATATATATATATATATATATATATATATATATATATATATATATATATATATATATATATATATATATATATATATATATATATATATATATATATATATATATATCTTACCATGACCCGTGCCCTAACACTAAGGTCCATGATGACTGCAGTGCAGTGAAGGACATAGCAATGTCCTCCACTATGGTTCGATAGTGATGAACCTTAGGGTTAGGGCATGGGTTAGGATAAGGGGATAGCTTTACTAACTATCCCCTTACCCTAACACATGCCCTAACCCTAAGATCAGTGACTATCGCACCATAGTGGAGGACATAGCTTGTTCTTTATGTCCTCCACTGTGCTGCAGTGTTTTCGGTGAAGTGCACTTACGCAAAAGTTCACTTTCGTTAAAGTGAACAAGTGAGGCTTCCTATTACAAGTTCGAAGTAGTGAACTTTCGTTCTTGTAATAGGAATCCATATAGATATATATATATATATATATATATATATATATATATATAAAAAATAATTGAAAGGCACAACATTTAGTTTCAAAAGAGATTTGCGATACTTACAAACATATTGTAACTACATGGATCTTTTAACGCTGTTAAAATAAAAATACATATATCAAAGGGCATTATATATAATTATATACGAGTATACTTAAAACACCATTTTTACCATAATGATAAATGAGAATGTAAAACTTGTTGGTGAAGGTAAAACAGTTAGAAAACATCTCTTCTTTGGCATTATCATCTAGTGCAGCTGACCTTTAATGAGCCTAAACAGTTTTAACAATAACATATATTTGGCTGTATGAGTGGGACTGCATTACTCGTTTTAACAAATGAAAGGCCAGTCCACAAAATCACAGGTCAGTTATCAGAATGGTAAATTTTTATTTCATAGTTTAAAAGTTTTAAAATAAATATTCATCACTTTAATTTTGTGGCATAGAGGGTTAAAGCCCTAACTGCAACCCACATGACCCAGGTTTAATTACTGGATTGGGCAATGGAAGGGCCAGGACAGGGAAGAGTGGGAGTGAGTGGCCATCCCAGGCCCATGTATTCAGTAGAGAGGGAGGCAAAATGACCTGCTGGATGACTGACCCCAGCAGGAATGTTGGGGAATGGCAGATAGTCAAGGCCAAAATCTTTATTGTGACAACTTCAGAAAGTTGTTACAATCATAAAACTTATTAGCAACATACAAATGAAAACTGCATTTACACATACAAGTCCTATTTCATTATGACTGATTCAATTTTTTTTATTAAGCTTTCGCTTGTTTAAAATGTCAACATAAAGATCTGATTTTTTTGTTCTTTTCACAATGCATGCATCAATTCTTTTACCATAAAATGATAATATGTATTAAATAAAATTACATCAAACTCAACTGTCTTATTACCTAGGTAATTTTTCTAACAAGGGCCCAGAACTTCCAAAATAGGATTGCATTGGTCACTGCATATGTATCACATTCAGAAAAATATGACTTGTTCTCATTTCTTTCATGACCACATATACTTGGGGGGGGGGCTTTTTATATCTCTCACCAAATCTCTTTTCAATAATGTGGCTTTTATATATCTCTAATTCATAATTCAGGTAAAGGTAAATAGATAATATTTCTATTATGGTTCAGTGACAAATGCATTGTGTTATTTATATCAATTAACCTACCTGCACCATATTAATAACCTGATGCTGTCAGTTTTCATTTGTTCCTCAGTTTTTGGGTTCGGATCCAGTCCTTGGATCTGACTTGGCCACTTCTACTAGCATGTGAAAGGTCTCAAGCTCCTCCCTTTCCCATAATACCCTAGTTCCTAACATATTTCAGATCTCGTTTGCTGCCTTAGAGTACAGACACAGTTATTGCTTCTACTCTTGAGTTAGTCATGTTTTTTGGGTACTGTAAGTTTTTTCTTTAATGTTATTGCTAAGAACTTCTTTAGAAACTTCTGCTATTGCGCTTTCTCCCTGTTTCCTACTAAATAATTTTTCAAGTACTTGCGTACTCTGTCTTTTACCATTGTTGGTAATTATTTTTCAGTACTTTAAGTACATCCTTAATACCATTTGATATTTTCTCCTTTGTATTTCTCCTTTTATATTCTTTAAAAAAATATTTATTTCTAATTAATTTCTTCACGATAATGGTTGAGAAACCTTTGGGTTTCAAGAAATGTGCAGCCTGTGGCCACAAAATCCCTTTATCTGATGTGCATACTAAGTGCGTTCACATCTTGACACCAGTTGTGACATATGTAAGGTTTTAACCCTAGGGCCCTTATAGATAGATGGAATAAGTTGATTCCCAGAGGCTTGCTGCCTTCTAAATCATCTACTTCAACAGCATCTTCTGGGGCTCAAACTCCCAAATGTACAGAGAAAAAAGATTTTAGGAAGCATTCCATGGAATCAACCACTTCATCAGCTCTAGGTTCAGAACATTCCAAGAAACTGGCTAAGACTTTGGATCCTAGATCCTCAGATCTGACAACTAGAAAGGAGACATCTCCTTGGATCCAATTGCCACTTTTGGCTCTGGATCTGATTTCATCCAGATTGCCCTCTTTTTTTTGGAACACTCTCCAAGACACCACTCTAGACCTTCCTCTACAGTATCCTCAATGCACTCTTCTAAAAGCTTGACTGAAGCTGGCATGGACAGAATGATGAGGACGTTTTTCTCAATGCAGGTACACATAGGGGTCCTTCCAGCTCTGACCCTGTTGATTTCAAAGAAAATCCCCAATGTTCCACTCATCCAGAGGGAAACAGCAGCACTAGAAATAAACAAGCTGCTAGGAAAAAAAGAGTCATCTAAGATGTCCCCGCAGACCAGAACAAGTCCAGAACTTAATTAAGATTCTTTTTAATGACAAAGAAAACAGGAGACTGGAGACTAGTTTTGGATCTCAGCAACCTAAATCAATCGGTTCAATACACAAAGTTCTGGATGGTTATGGTTCAGTCCATTCTGCCCTTTCCTGCACAAGGATGATTGGGTGTGCTTGATACATCTTCAGGACGTGTACTATCATATGAAAATAAACAGGCAATCTAGGAGATACCTACGCTTCTGGCTGGGAGACGGTCATTACCAGTTCAGAGCTCTGCCCTTTGGTTTCACTACCACCCCAGGTTGTTTACCAAGTGTATGGCAGTAGTGACTGCTTACTTGAGACTACAGGGACTCTGGGTATTTCCATATCTAGACGATTGGCTCATCACCATTCTGACCAGATATCAGCTGATCCAAGCTCAGGATTACATACTCCAGTTATGCTCCCTTCTGGGCATTTCAATCAACTACCACAAATCTCATCTTGACCCAACAGAGACATTGGAATTCATTAGTGCCTCATTCAATACTATCTCACAAACAACATCTCTCCCCTTGTCAAGAGTTCAGACTTCAGTTCAGGGCACTAAGATCATCCAAATCTTTTCTCTTTCAGCTCATTTAATACTGTGAGCATTAGGATCCATCTCAGCGGCAATCATCCTAATACAGTTTTCAAGGTACCATATGAGAATTCTTTAGTGGACATTGTCAACTCAGTGGTCCATTTTTCACCATCCCCTGTACACTTAGATAAAAATAACTCAGGCTTGCAAAAATATCTCCTATGGGGTATACACTACAGTCAAGTGCAAAAAGGACACTCCTTTGTTCTTCACCAGCCCAAGGCCATAGTGACCACTGACGGATTTCAGATCAGATGGGGGGGAAATTTCTGGGTAGGGCAGTCCAAGGCACATGGTCTCCTAAGAAGCCAACATTCATATCAATGTCCTGGAAATGAAAGCTGTCCTCCTAGCATTGCTGGGCTTCAGGGACACTTTCCCCAGCAGTTCTATTGTGATTCAGACCCACAAGATGTCAGTTGTCTGGTACCTCAACAAGCAAGGGGAACCAAATCTCATCTCCTGTGTCGAGAAGCTTTGAGAGTGTGGGAATGGGTGATATTATCCAATCAATTTCTGATGGCATCGCACATTCCAGGGAAGTCCAACATGATTGCAGACAAGTTAAGTAGGTCTATGCCTCACAAGTGGTCTCTCAACATGAAGGTGGTAGAGAAGATATTCCATTGATGGGGTGAACCATACTGCAATCTTTTTGCATCCCTTCTCAACAACAAGTGCAGCAGGTTCTTTACCCACATCCCCCCATCAGGGTAGTCACCGAGAGATGCTGTACTCATGATTGTCTGCCTGTCTCTTTTATGTCTATCCCCCTTACCCCCAATCCCCAAATTTCTTCAGAAAGCATCTTGATTGAAAGTAATCCTCATTGTTCCTTATTGGCATTGAAAAATGTAGTTTCCATTTCTTTGGCCTCATCTTGTTCATCCTCCATGCTCTCTGGATCTAACTCCAGATCTTCTTTCTCACCTGACAGACTTGATTCACTCCAGACATTCCAGGCCTAAAGTTTACTGCATGGTTTCTCCAGTTCTGTTGATTGCTAGACAGACCAAGCTCTCCTGCCCAGTCTGGCACATTCTTTTATCATTCCACAAAGCTTCCATTAGGAAACTTTACAAAAACAAATGAAAATGATTCATAATTTAGGTGCAACAAAACAGTTAGATCCCTTTTCCACTCCTATATCTAAAGTTCTGGAATTTTTAGCCTGAATTTGAAATGAATGAATTTCTAAACTGTACATCACCTTTCTAAGGGGAGCATTTCTCCTTAGACCTTCAGTTAAAGACCCTCCTCCCCCTTGGGATATAAATGTAGTCTTGCAAGCTCTAAACCAGTTTCTATTTGAACCTTCAGCCAAAATGAAGCTAAAATTTCTAACCTGGAAAACAATCTTTTTAGTAGCTATTACCTCTGTCAGAAGGGTTTCAGAATTACAGGCATTGTCTTCTAAACCCCCTTATTTGATTTTTTTTAGATATAGAGTTTCTTTGAGAACCAGTCCTTCCTTTCTTCCTAAAGTGGTGTCAGAATCTAATATCAATCAAACTATTAACCTGCCAGTCTTCTTTCCAAATTTTTCAAATAAAGGAGAGTATATGTTAAATCTATTGGATGCACATCGACAATTACGGTTTTACTTACATAGAACAAAAAAAATTTAGAAAAACAGATCAAATGTTTGTGTCATTTTCTGATTCAAAATTGGGCAATTCAGTCTCTAAAGTAACATTAGTTAAATGGTTGACTGATTGTATTACATTTGTTTATAATAAATTGTCCTTACCCAAACCATCAAGAACACATTCCACTAGATCTATGGCTAAATCTTCGGGTTTTTTTCCCTTCATACCTTTATTGCTCATTACAAATTGGATCTGGTCTCTAGGGACAGAGCAGCATTTGGCTCAGTGGTACTCAGGAATATCCTTCCTTTGAGTCCTCCCGGGATTTCGGTAGATGGGGACTCTGTCCTAACAGTTGAGGAACAAATGAAAATTGACGACATCAGATAGAAGTTATGTACTCACTATAACATTCCATCTCTGTTGTCTATTTTCACTGGTCCTCACCTACCCTCCTGCCAACCCCCTCCTTGTTGTTTTTTTTGGAAGGACTGAAGATGGTAAAGGAACCGTATTCCTTTGTTTAAGTCCCAGATTTTGCTTGTTATCTTACTAATTTATTCCTTTTTGATGCTGTACAGATGTAAGTGGCAGCAAACAAGATCTGGGGCTTGTTAAGGAATAGGGCATTATGGGAAAACGAGGCGCTTGAGAGCTTTCAGTGATTCACGAGCTAGTAGAAGTGGCCAAGTCAGATCTGAGGATCGGATCTAAACCCAAGAGTTGAGGAAGATGGAAAATGGACAACGCAGATAGGATGTTATGGTGAGTACATAACTTCTTTTTACTACATTTAATCTTTTTTACTACATTTTATCTTTATTATTCTAAAAAGATGTTACACTTCTGATGCAAGATAAATAAGTCTCATGAATCCTATGTTTTCCAAATAGTTATCTATATACTTCAACCCCATATTAAAGAACTTTCTCAACAATTTTCTGAGTTATAGATAAAATCCTGTATTGAATTTTCCATTTCTTTTAAAATTTCCAACAAAATAGTTCTCTTTTCTAATCTTTGGTTGAAACCAGCTCGTGAAAAAGTCTGTTACTGATTATAGTCTCTTCTTTTGACATTCCAAATTCTTCCCTTAGATACATTTCAGAAAAGAAACTCTGAAGGCCTAGTTACATTGTCAAGTATTTTATATCTTTATTTAACAACTAATTCCCCACTTTTTGATACTTGAGTTTCAAATACACAGGATCATGGAATCATAGGAACTGTAAGGCAAGCAAGTCAAGAGATCATCTGTGCTTTGTCATACCTGCCCTTAAAAAATACCCCCTACTTCTATAAGTGCAAAGCCAGATGTCCAAGAATGAATGTGCAGATACCCATCCAATCATCAAGGCTCATCTTGAATGATGAAGATATGTTACTCTGATCATCATGTAGGGTACTTTTATTCTAGAGAAGGGATGTATGTAGGGTAATATATCTGTTCATCCAGTGTTTTATTTATATGAAGATGAAAATTTAAATGCTTAGTTCTAGGGTTTATGGTGGCATCTTTGGTAGATGTAATAGATGAAGAAGGGTTGAGTCCTTAGTAGTACAGAATGCAAGACACAGATATCCATACAGGAACCTATAAGAGACCATGTATATGATCTGGCTTTCCAGATTGTCTTGGTAGCTAAGGTTAATTAGACCACTAATCCTTTTACTTTCAAACCTTTGGGTTCTTTCTAGTTGTGTGATGTGTCTGGATAGGTACCTGCCAAAAGAGGCATTGTACTTTGTAACTGGCTTAATCAGCTGAGTGCAACAGAATGATAACTTAGTTTGACCTAGATGAGATGCCCTTAGATATCAACTGTGTTAGAAGTATTTGCTGACAATTGATTCTCTGTGGTGAATAAATGAGATGAAATTGTCAGTCAAAGTTCCAAGATTCCTGACAACCATGTCTGTATTTCTGTATGCATTTATTTTATATTTTTCTTTTGAAGCTGAGTTACACAAATACATTTTTAAATGAGGACGACAGATCATATGATGTAATGTGTTGTTTTATATGAATATGCTTGATTGTGTGATGGATTTTAGGTATAAAACGTGATTGCAAAAGAGGGAATTCATTCTGATGAATTCCCAGTAATGGGTGAAAGTGCTCAATACATTATCTGTGGTATGATATGTCTCTTTTGCCATTGTTCTTTGGGTGGACATTTGGTTTGGTAATGATTTTATTTTTAGTTCTATTTTACCCATCACCTAGAGCTGGTCTGTAGATTGTTACTAGCTAAGAATTTATAATTATCATTTGCTTCAGGTGCTAGTTTCAGCTCATCATTTGCTTTGATCTTCCTGATAGTTATTTTATTTCTTTTATCATTCCTCTCCCTACCTGGAGAACAAACTGTTCTGGCTGTCATCCTCATTAGAGGAACACATGTACCAGGAATTATTGTATTATCTATTTTTTACCTAATTGCTGTGAACAGAGGATCTGATGCTGTCTCTTCTGTCCTTTTCTCAAAAGTTGGGTTATCAGATCAGACTAGGAAACAGCTTTGACCACTGTTAGACTTTGGACCCAATGCTAGGCCTCCTCCCTTACCCATAATCCCCTACAAGGAGAAAATTACCTCAAATTTCATTTGCCACTTATTTGCTATGGATGTGGTCTCCTTTTCTCAGACTCATTTTATCTAGATAAGTGAATTTTCCATAGTGGCTTTCTCTCTTTCTTTACTGAAGTTTGTCCTGTGCTATTTTTTTCCTGCCTTGTGCTTTCCCTTGCCTAAGAAAGTTTTTTGGATATATTTTATATCCCTCATTCCTCTTTTCCTCTTTTTTTTTTTTTTTTTTTTTACCTGCTGCACTGTGTCATTGAAATTTTGGCAGATAGTGTTTAGAGTATTAGACTTTGTTCTAGTATAGTACTACGAGCTAAGAAACCTGTGGAAAAATCTATAGATAAAAAAGCTATGATAAAGCCAAGGATAAAGAGAAGTATAAGGAACCAAAAAGTGGTCCCTAGATCACTCTGCTTCGACTCAGGCTCCAAAGATTTTGAAGCCTTCAGATCCAGCTTTTTTGTCAGAACCTATTCTTATTGGATCCAGTGCTTGTCCCTTGCTGGAGCCATGTTTTTCTCCTGAATCAATCTTGCCTAGGCTGCAGTCTCCCATCCTCCAGAAGAGGCCTTTCCCTCAGATGTCTCAACCTTCCTGTACTACTTCTTCATTCCACTTAGTTCAGTCCACAAGGAGTCTGTCAGAAGTGGATGTGGATAGGACGAGGACGTTCCTCAGTACCTAAATCCAGCTGGGAGTTCTTCTGGATCTGACTCTAGTCAGAACTGGAGACATGGTTCCATCCCCTCATCAGATTATTTCTCCTTTCCTGATCTGTCCTTCAGACACAGGGCAGTTGGATCAAGGCATTCTCCAGGGTATGTCTACATTGGTTCCAAAGACCTGGTCTTCATCAACTTTGATGGCATCTGTGATCCAATTAATGCCGAGTATCTTGGATCCCAATGGATCTTGGAGCCAAGGTGCTGGTATTGGACTTGGGGGGGGGCAGGCTGAACTCTGAGGTTCTTGGGGCTGTCTCTGCCCCTCAGGGCATTAATGCTTGACAGCTTGGCTCTGGCATCAGCTTCAGAGCTGAGCTGAGTGGAACTTTGAGACCAATCCTTGTCGGATGCCACAGCTCCTATAGGAGGGGTTTCTGGTGCTGTCTTGAGCTCTGCCTTTGAGGCTTTAGATTGCTGTCTCATTCTGCGGAGCAGACTTTCCTCTTGAACTTTGAACCATCCCTCCTCCATTGGATTACCCTGGGTCCTGATTCTGCTTTCTCTATCCCTTTGGGATAGCCAGCCTATAAAAGTCTTGAGTCTGTCCACATCAAGGACCACCAATTAGATTCTAAGTCCTCCCCAGAATATCCTGCTGTGGAGGTTCATCAGAAATATGCATGCAAAAGGAAGGACATTGTCTCCCTCCAGGAGTCCTTAACTGACAATACTAAATTCAATGTGGGCGAGGGATCCCCTTGATCATCCCTTGAGGATGCTTCATTTGGTGAAATACTGGAACTGCTCAGACAGAAAATGGGGGTGGTTTTCAGAAACTCCATACCAAGAGGAGTCAGTGTTTCTTGAGGCATTTGGACTGGCCATCTACGTCTTGGGTGGTCCCCCCCATCATGGACAACATGGTTGATTTAATCTCTAAGCAGGTATGGAAGAACCAGATATGGCCAAGATGATCCCAAGTAAACCTGACAAATTCCTGCTTTCCCCAAAAGACCATCCTTATTGGAGCAAGGGTACTGCCATTGATTCCATGGCGGTGGCAAGTGGGGGCCACCAAGAAAGTACTTGCCAAAGAGAGCTCCACTGGCCACCCCCCCACCAATAGTCTGTCTCGGGAGCTGGACAAGTTTGGAAAGTGAGTCTATGCTTCGGTGACCTCTGCTGTCAGGGAGCTGAATTATTTGGCACATGTTACACACATCCAGAGGGATATGACCAAAGAACACTCCATAGCTCTCTCCACTTCTCTTTCTACAGAAGAGAGGAGAGGAAAGGAAGTCTGTTGCCTCACAGTTGGCCACCTTTCAATCCCTGCCAAATGTCTCAATGCACCTCATTTCCAATGTGAGAGAAGGTACTTCTAGAGTTTAGACACTAACATAACTATTAGGAGACATGTCTGGACATGCTAATAGGATTTTGGGGAGTACTTAAAGATGACCTTTATTAACACCCAGTATGACAGATTGACACTTTTCACTCCAAAAGGTAAACAGGTACTATCCAGGAGTGAGCATGGTGGTAAAACCCTTTCTGCTGTTGGGATGACTTTCTAACCACCAGAGAACCTTCTCCAGAAGCCAGAAGGGAAGGAAGAAACTGTGCTTTCACAAGTCACAAGGATTTGCTCTTGACATTCCTGGTGAGAGACCCACCCAATGCAGAGAGAGGAATTCTTATGGAGGACATTGGCCCATAACAGAGGTGGCCTGCAACACCAGGGATCTTAGGATCCTTTCCTTAATAGGCATTACCAGTGCTCCTGAACATTTTCCTTGTCTGTTGCACTCTGTGGGCAGTTGGGGATGCTTAACTGTGCACCTCATGGCCTGGATGTCTATCACTCCACATTTTTGAATGCAGGGGAATCATAACCAGTGTCTACTCCATCACCTTTCTCTCCCCTCTCCTGCACTTAAGGAAACTTCATGATGTTTCACTCACCCAAAGGGATGCAGCAGCAGCGTTAGAAATAAAACACTTGCTAAAAAATTGGGTTTTCCAAGAGGTCCTGCCAGACCATTAAGGATCCAGAGTTTACTTAAGATTCTTTTTATTGCCAAAAAAGAATGGGGACCTCAGGCCAGTTTTGGACCTAGGTCATTTGAACAAATTTCTGAAGCAGTTGAAATTCTGCATTGTCACAGTACAGTTAATCTTTTCTTTTCTAAGGAAGAAAAATTGGGTTTGCTCAACAGACCATCAAAATGCATGCTACCACACAAAGACTGACAGATGCTCCAGGACGTTTGTCTGCTTCCAGCTAGGAATCATTCACTTCCAGTTCTGACCTCTGACCTTTATTTATTTATTTTATTATTTATTGACATTTGGTAACTGAGAAAATCCACCGGGTCAGAAACCCATTTTCAGTGGAGGCCCGGGGAGAAAAGCTCCAAGAAAGGTTACAAAACATCATATTATATGAGCAGTTATATACAGAGTATAAGGAACATCACTTGCGGTTACAATCTTACATCAGTAATCGGTTATCAGTTCAAGTAAACATCATACATATCAACAAATATTTACAGAAATTTAAGGTAGTTACAGCATGGAAACTATAAGCAGTTTTGTACAGGCATGTATAAACAAACATTCACATTTCTCTCTCTCTCTCTCTTTTGTCCATAAAGCTGATGCAAGAGCAGAATAAAGTAGCATGTAGAATAATAGGCTCTAGAGGTATAGTAAAAGAAAAAAAATTAGGGACCAAAAACAAAGGTATATGAGTTAAATGACATTATTTGATGGAGACTAGTGATAGAGACAGTGACCTGTTTAAGAAGGTTTAGGTGAATTGTTACAGGAACATGTTTGATTATTGAGATAATGGGATTTTAGTGCAGTTTTCAATGCTTTTAAGGAGTCCATATGTCTAATGGAAGAGAGTAGTGAATTCCAAGCTTTAGCGATGATGAAGGAATAGAGGCTTTGTCCAGCACGTTTATTGGGCTTGGATATGATTAGGAGCTGTTTGCTTGAGGACCTAAGATTACGTGCAGGGGTGTATGTATGTAGGATGGTCTGAAGAGAGGGACAAAAGTTGGGGTTATATAGTAGTTTGTGGGTAAGTGTTAGTTGGGTGCATTGTAGATAGTTGGAGAAGTTGAGCCAGTTTATACTTTTTAAGGCAAGGGTTGAAGTTGGCATGTTGCAGGCAAATTTTGCTATTTTATAGTAGCAGGACTGTAATTTATTTTTAAGAGTTGTATGTATGTTGATAAAAATAGGGCTACCATAAAGAAGGGTTGGGAGGAGAAGAGAGTTGGCCAGTTTTAACTTGGTGGGTGTGTTCATAATATATTTATGCCTGTATAGTTTACCAAGTTTGAAATGGGTTTTCTTGATTACATAACGATTGTGATTATCGAAGGAGAGTTTGTCATCAATTGTGACCCCCAGAAATTTTGATGATTTTATTTGTTCACCCCAGGTGTTCATCATGTAATGGGAAAGGAGTTGCAGCTCAAATTAGACTGCAGGGGTTCTGAGTGTTCCCATATTTGGATGACTGGCTCATAACCACCTCCACCAAGAATCTTCTTCTTCAAGCCAGGGACTCCTTGCTCCAGCTTACCTCAATGCTACAAATCATGACTACACCCAAGTCCAAACTTCACCTTGTCCAGACTTTGGAATTCATTGGAGATCATTTGGACATGAAATTGCAAATTGCCAAGCTTCCACAAACCAAGATTTCCACACTATTCAAACAGGTGCTAATGGTCCTTTCCTATCAGAAGCCACCTGCAAAATTGATTGTACATCTTCTCAGCTCAGTGGAGTCTGCCATTAGTTTGATTTCTCTTGCCAGATATCATGTGAGGGTACTTCATTGGACTGTGTCGGCTCAATGGTCAGTCAGACAGCAGCCCATGAGTTTCCAAGTGTCTCTCACAAAAATATGTAAGATTCATATTCACTGCTGGCTACAGTCCCTGATAATTCCTCAGATTCAGACTTTTATGCTACCATCTCCCCAAGCCACAGTGAATATGGACTCCTCCCATTTAGGGTGGGGGCATTTCTTAGGAAAGATGATCCAAGGTACATGGTTTCCTGCAAAAGCCAGTGTTCACATCAACATTCTGAAGATGAGGGCAGTCCTTCTAACACTGCAGGCCTTCCAGGATACTCTGCCCATAGGTTTGATTTCAGTCCAGACTGATAATATGGCTGTGGTCTGGTATATCAACAAACAGTAAGGAACACAATTTTCTAGCTTGTGTTGAGAGGCCATGAGAAAGGGACAATGGGTGGTGTCTTCTCACTGCTTTCTGATAGCAGTGCATATTATGGGGATGTCAAATGTTCTAGTGGACAGGTTGAACAGGTCTATCCTTTTCCCTTATGAGTGGTCCCTCAATCTAACAGTGGCAGATCAGATTTTCAGCCATTGGGGCCAACCTTTTTGCCTCCTTCTTCTATACTAAAGTGCAGCAGGTACTTTGCCCTTATCCTGCAGGAGAGGTAGTCACTAAGAGATGCTGTGATACACAATTGGCCCCTCGAGCTCCTGTACTCCTTTCAACCCTACTCCTTTTATCCCAACATTTCTTCAGAAACCATTGGTGTGAAAGGCCACAGTGATCCTCATTGCTCCATTTTGGCCCCGACAAGTATGGTTTCCCTACCTCTGGTCACATCTGATTCATCCACCTTGGGCTGTGGATCCCACTTCAGATCTTCTGTCTCACCTGTCTGGGATGCCTCACCCAGACATTCAAGTACTCAAATTGACTGCATGGTTTCTTCAGTTCTGATGATGTTATGAGTAAAGGGAAAAGCCTGAGCATTGGATCCAAAGACTGAGAATGGCTAAAGTTGGATATGATAACCCAACCACTGAGGAAAGATGGAAGCAAACAACACAGATCTATCATTATGGCAACTACATAACTTTAATTTTTACATGATAATTACAATAATACTTATCAAGTCTTCCTAGCCTGTATATTGATGTCTCAGTTTTTATTTTCAAACACTCAGTATGGTCTCATCAAGTATTATTGTATGTAAAAATTAAGACCAAGTATTTATACGATCAGACTTATTCAACTAATTTTCCTTTTAACCATGACGTAAACATCTTCCTTGCCTTATTATACCCTAATAGTTTTTTCTTAAGCTATGAGTTTTGATGTTATATTCCTTTGCACATTCTTCTAAAATTGTAGTTGACTTTTTAATGTTGAAAGGTTTAAAATAAGTAACAGTAGATCGGCTGCATAACACAGAACAGAGATTTTTCTTCTTCAGTTTTTGATACATTCTGCCAGTGAAATTTGTTCTCGTTTCATTCATGTAAATATCCAGCGTGCAGCCTTGCCTAACTCCTTTAGTCACCAATAAGTATTTAGTATACACATATTTATAAATAATTAAAAAAATAACATATTAAAGTTCTATTAACTATAATGATGGAGTTGTGTAGCAACAGCCAGACCTAGGTTAAAGAAACATTTGAAAGTGGTTTTAGTCACAACTGTCAGATGCAATGGATGGAGGGCAGTAATAGCATCCTATGGCCAGAGGACAAATACAGAGAGTTTATAGAAATACATAGATGGTACAGGTATAGGTACCCATGTCACCACCCAAGAGGTGGGGATAGGGCCATTCACAAAATATCTCTTTGTCAAGAAGCCAGTGACAGCACCAAACTCCCCATAGTTTGCTTGAATGATGCCCCCCCCCCCAGACAGCTCTCAGCATAGGATTCACTGAACACCTAGAGAAAAATGGGCTTGTGTCTGATTGGGGTGGTTTGATGGTCAGCAGGCAGAGGGGGAAAGCAACTAGAAAAAAATAGCTAAAATGCTATGAGGATTTTCCACACATTTTTCACTTTGCACAGTTTTGAAGGCACATCCCATATTTTACTACATCTTATAATATGTGCACACATACATATAAAACTGCTTTTAATGTTAGTTTTTTACTTAGTTCCACATTTCTTCTAGCTATCTTCACCTTCTTTTTGAATTACTTTATTTAATAAGAATTACATTCTACATAAAATTTAACAGCAGTAACCTGAACTTTGATCACCCTGTGTCCATGGTGGTGATAAAATCCTTCTACATGGCACAACGTATAAGTAAGGGCATGGCTTTCAGATGTAAGGGAATCATAGTCTCGCTATACTCCACTATCATTAGACCAATAATTGAGTACAGTACACCCTTCAGCATATACCTTACCAGGAATTTACAACAGTTAGAGTGGCCACAGAGGTTCCTCACTAAAAGCATATAGGGTGTTGCGATGTTATGAGGTAGTGCCATCTGTGCCAGGGAGAGTAGGGCAGTACATGTGTACATATCCCAGCACAGGTAGCTTTAGTTTTGTAAAGAATTTTATGTTATTTGATTATCACACTGATTTGTACAGATGTTTGAGTTAAAAATATATTTGAAAAGTTACTTGTGTTAAAAATGTATCAACAGTAGGTCCTGTGGTGTCAATGTTGTTTGCTTTTCATTTATATAAATATAAGATTGCCTATGTCATATGCAATAATTTAATAAAGATGTTTATAGAAGGTTAGAAAAATAGTAGGTCCTTTCTGGACAGAAAGAATGTATGCATGTGTATTAGGTTGTTTTGTTGTTACTGATCAAATGTGTATATTTATTAGAGAGTCCTGGAAAGATGGAACGTTTGAAATTGTGTTACAGCTTTCTGATGCTGCCACAGATCTTAACAAAGCTCTGTGTGTGTATATTGTACCAGATTCAGGTGACCAGAGGTAATGTCATCTTCTAACCAGCATTTGGTTTCTTTGGAACTCTTGCAGCAGCATATTGGAATCTGACAGGAAAGATTTCTGACATGATATATATCTCACAAATCCACACAGATAAAAAGAGACATCATCTGGATTTTGCTGTGGTATGACAGCACAATTCAACTTGCTTGCTTTAGTAAGCAGTCAGGGAATAGTAATTCTTTAGTCAGGGATATTTAGTGAGAATAGTTTAGTATTGTTTTCTGCATCTGTGAGAAGCCATTCAACTGTATTATTTTTATATATCTCTGTGACTGAAATTCTGTTGTTTATTGTATTCAGTATTGTCATGTTATCTATTTTATTATTTATTATTAAATATTTTAATACTTTTCATTGTGGCTGGTCCTTTAGAGAATACGTTTGACATCTTGAAAGTAGTTATGCTTATTTTAGTGACACTGTGGCCGCTCTTGAAAACCTTGCTGCTTTGGTTACACTCTACCACTGGTATTGGTATTAATTTTACTTAATATAATTGAGTACCCTTTATAAGAGCCTTAGAGCAGCTGACTGGTGACAGCATGATTACCTCAGAGTCTGGACAGAAAGGGGCACAGCTAGTAAATCTGTCAAAAATTCAAGTATGTGTCAGCTACTCAGAATAGGGACAAAGAGCTCTAAAGTGGTCAGTGTGGAGACTTGTTGGGACCCAGAGAGAAAGAGAGTCCAGCCCCAGGTATAGAGAGGGCTCTCTGTGTGCTCTTAAAGGAAATTGTGCTTGGTCCAGAAATCTGCATCTGGAAATACAGTGTATCCATCTTTGCTCTTAGTGATCATCCCTCACCAAAGTCAGTGGTGAGGATTGAGTCTCCTTGATTGCTGGCCTGGAATAGGGACCCATCACAGGTGTAAATAACATGTCCCATGTACACCACCTCAAAACACTCTCCCTGTACTTGATCTCCTACATACTGCTGAGGGGCAATCTATGCCTAACCTACAAGGCATTCAAAAGTCCAGCCCTAAGGGATTTGCTACTCATTCACAAAATGGAGCACTACAAATACTCTATAATAGGATCTGAACCCCATCTCTAACATAAACAAAACATGTTGAAGTTCAGGTATGTGTCTGCCATGATTAGTCATTCTCTAGACCACACTCTCCATTCATGTGATGCGGCTCTCTTTCCTAAGCCTATTCAAATCCAGTTTGGACAATTGGATGATAAATCACAAATTCATCTCTGGCTTGTCATCTGAGTTCGTTCTGAACAGGGTCAATTTGTAGATGCCCTTAGGCATAAGCATATACTAAAGCTGTTCTAGTCCTTGGGAATTGATAATTTGGAAAATGGGGCATGAATAGATTGGCTTAAAAAGGCCCTAAGGCTGTTAGCCTAGTAACCTCCTATGATCCTATGACAACAACACTCAAATAATAAAAGTTCAAATATTAATGACAATAAAACCTTGTAGAAACATATAGCACAATCATTTGATAACTTTAGTACTATAGATGAACTTGGATCACGTAGCATATATGAAAAGAAAAATAAGGGTCTTTGCAGATTAGCTCTGCTGATAACTCATATAAAGCAGTGAAATAGATGTTATAAACTTGTAACAACAAAATAATCTGGTGATAGATATAAATTAATCAACTTTTAAATTACATTAAGAGACACATACAGCATAAGTGGACCCTTTGTCATGTACCAAATGGAGAGATGATAAAATCAGCAAGCAAAGGAAAGTAGTATTGCTGGAATTGATCATACTCAAGTCTTGATGAGTACCTTCACAAGGTGGGCCCTGTTTTTACAAAAATGTCAGCAAGATACACTGATATATAGACTGTATTTTATATAGAATATGTCATGGACAGTAGTAGGTTAAAAAAAACAGCTGGGTGCACAAGTCCCAGGATAAAAAAGTGTCCAATCCTGGTAGATGCACTTGTGCCAGGAATGGAAAAAATGACAGTGTAGAATCCTCAAGACATGGAAACATTCCTACAATGGGGTTATGCCAAGCTCAAGAGGAGGATGGCCCCCTGTTGTATAATAAAGTAGTAGTCCACAAAAAACACAAAAAAACTGACAGGCCAAAAAAAGAGCCATACAGATGATAGAGTAGTCTATTGAGGATAAGAAAGAAATTTTGTATTGTTACTATTATGCAAGAAGCCCAGAATTTATGGACAGAAGATATACAAAAAGATTAAGAGAGAAATTAGAGGAAAAAATACTTGCTCAAGAACAACTGTCAAAAGCTTCAAATGCAAATTTGTGTTCATTAATACGAGTTCCTATTAGAAGACTGAAGACGCATTCTTTCAAATGTGTCTTGGTCGAACTTAAAAGAATGAAACGGCAAAATATCGAAGTGGCTTTTAAGAGAATTCTTTTCCCGGAAAAGAATTTGCTTGGCCGCTTCGTTACTTTGCCATTTTCGGCACTGTAGTGCGGTCTTGGAGTTCGTTTATTTAAGTAGGGATGTGTGTGTGGGGGCACAGCCCCCCCCATCGGGGGTGTGGGGGCAAAGCCCCCCACTTAATGTAATGTTTAAAATGTTTTGTTTTTTATTTTTTTTTTTTGTTGTTGGAACAGCGATTTTTTTTCCCTTGGAAAAAAATTGCTATTCTGACAGTTCGACATTGTAAGCTTTTGCTTACATAGGGTCGATTTATCACCGTTCGCTTTTTTAAGCATTCGGTGATCTAATATACACCCCATTAATACAGCAGACTCATGAAATACATTATATAGAGCAATAAACCTTGGACTGTTTGGAAAAAGGAGCAATTGAGGAAGTGTGAAAATATAAAGAACAAAATCTAGATCTTTTTGAAAGGTATAAAAAAGAATCATGGACATGGGAAAGAAAAAGAGGTCTGATATGATGCAATACTTATGCAAAAGAGAAAGCCAAGCTAATCAATACAAAAATGCAGCTCCAAATATATTTCAAGATAAATACAGGCAAAGGCACCCAAATATGGAAATTGCACAATATAAAAAAATTAGATCCCAAAGGGGGATGTAGAAGAGAAGATTAGTAAAGTAAAAGTTAATAAAAAAAGAAGCTGAAGTTATGGAATACTTGCAAAGTGATGGATTTAGTGTATAAAGTTTAACACAGGTTATGCCACAGCATGATGGAACAACGAGTCCCCAAAGCAAGGAGAAACAGGAGGAGCAGGAATCATCTGAAGAAGAAATACGGACACGGGAAATAAAAATAATTTTAATATGGTGCTATATTTATGCAAAGGAGAAAGCAAAGCCAAAGATATTTGAAGAGCTATGTAGGCAAAGGCATCTGTATGTGGAAAATTTTACATTACAAAAAAAAATAAGAAAACAAAGGGGGAAAGTAGAAATGAGGATTAGTAATGGATTCATTAAAGAAACAGAAATTGAAGGCATGGATTACCTGCTAAGGGAAGGATTTAATGTTCTAAATCCAACACTGGCAACATCACAGCATGCTAGAACAATGAGTCCCCAAATTAAGGAGAAGCAGGTGGAACAGGAAGCATCTGATCAGTTGCCATATGAAGATACTTTGGAGTCTTCACTAGGAAACCAATGCAAAAGTTCAACTGGAGTTGCACAGCAAGGGAAGGAGCAGGAAACAGTACCAACTCTGATGCCATCAATGTTGTGTAATGATAGGCCAATGAGTTCTCATATGAAAGAGCAACAGATGACACAGGATGAAGCTGAAGAGAATATGTCACAGGAAGATGTTCTGAAACTTTTTGTAGAATGCCTACAGAAAACAGAGAATAAAGAATGTGCCTTCAGTTTAGAAGAAAAAGATCTAAGGGGAGATTCACTTAATTTAATAGAGATGGATAGACATATTAAGATCGATGAAAGAAATAGATTACAGAAAGTCAGTAAAACTCAAAATGTTAAAGTCTGATAAAACAAATGAAAACAGTAATCAAGACTGTTAACAGTCATTCATGTGATATAACAAAAGTAAATAGAATATATCACTATGCAGCTAAATTAATAACTGATAAAGTATTACCACAGAAATGCAGAACAATAAGGGAAAGGAAGGGAGGAAATCAAATGCCATCATGGAAGTACCAAATAAAGAAAACTGTAAAGCAATTAAGACAAAAAGTGTCACTGTTAGAAGAGTATGAAACAGAGAATGATCAATAAAAATACTTAGAATGATAGATGTGATAAAAACAGCATGCAGTATTAAAACAGACCAGGATCTATCGTACTTTATTGCAAATAAGCTAAAGATATCAGCACAGACAGAAAAACTTAGAAGAAATGCTGATAAATATAAAGAAAAAGTACAGAATAAGTAATTCATTGATGACCCAAAAAAGGTTTTATAGAGAATTGGGAAAGCAAAAGGAATAGAAACAGCACAAAAAATAGGCACATTTTTGACAAATATCTATGAAAGTCCTGTGGAGCATAGCAAAGATGCTGAGTGGATAGAAAAAGTAAAACAAACAGTAAGAAATTCAAATGTACAAGATTTGAAATGGGATGAAGTAATGGTCAGAGAAATTGAAACAAAATTAAATAAAGCTCCTAATAGGAAACCCCCGGGCCCAGATGCAGTACCTAACTTCTGGCTAAAAGTATTACCATCTGTACACGAAGATTTAGCCCTAAGTAAGAACTACTTATATGTGCACCCCAAACAAACCTGGTTAACAACAGGAAAAATGATACTCCTCCTTAAGAGTGAACCTGCAAGCTATCCTAAAAACTACAGACCAAAAACTTGCCTTCCAACAATGAATAAACTATATACCGGAGCTGATGCTGACAGAGTATATAGTCATTTAGAAGAAAACTCAATCATGGCAATAGAACAAAAGGATAACAAAAGAAAGTCATATTGAGCAAAGGATCATTTGTTGTTAATAAAGTTAAAATGGAGAATTGTAAAAAAGGGAAAACTGTAAGTATGGCATGAATAGAATACAATAAAACATTTGACAGCATCCCACATTCATGGATAAAAGAGTGCTTACAGATGTATAAGATACACCATACATTGATCAATGACATTATAGTGACCATGAAACAGTGGCAAGCCATGATAAAGGAGAAATTATTATCTCAGGAATAAAAAGTCAAAGGGAGATATTCCAGGGTGACTCTTTGTCACTGCTACTCTTTTATCTTGCCTTTAAACCCATTAAGCTGTGTACTTACAGATTAGGTCATCATTACAATTTAGCTCCCAGACAATAATAAAGTGTAAAGACTTCTCATCTTTTTTTGTGGATGATTTAAAACTGTATAGTTAATCAGATGAGGAGGTGAAAGCATAACTAGAAGTGGTCAAAACTTTCTCCGATGACATAAGAATGTCATTTGGTCTTGATAAATGTACAAAACCAATATTTAAAGCAGGAAAGCTGCAGTACCAAGAAAATATCAGTCTGGGGAAAAATGTGATACAAAGGAATTTGAGCAGGAAGGAGTGTATAAATATTTAGGAATTGATGAAAGATCGACTATAAAACTTGAACAATGAAAAGCTCAAGAAGGAATATTTTATAAGACTAAAATTAGTACTGAAAACAGCCCTGATATCTATTAACAAAGTCCAGACTATAAATCACTTTGCTCTTTCTGTTCTAACACTTTTGGGGTGATTGACCCCAAAATATATTGATCAGTTGGACAGGAAAACAAGAAAAATGCTTCACGCTTATCAATTGATACATCAAAATCAGTGTATACCAATATTATATATTCCTTATTCTGAAGGAGGTATGGGCCTCCTAGAGAAACTGATTACATATATAGATCTGCAGTTGTAGGACTGCATACATATCTGCTGACATCATCAGATTCAAACATAGTGAAAGTTTTGAAACATGAAGAAAACAAATCTAAGATGACTTCCCTGCATAGTTTATCAGAAGCATACAGGTGTCAATGGAAACCAAACCAGAAGTAGACAAATATCAGGCAACAACTGAATGTACCAAAAAACAAAAGAAAGAATAAAAAAAGAAGGATCAGATGAGAAGGCAAGAAATGTGGAAAAGGCATAAATACAGCTGCAAGTATAGAAAACAAAAAACTCATGCTGATCTGGATCTGATGTAGGAATGGTTAAGGAGAGGTGAATTTAAACCAAAAGATGAAGCGTTAATATTAGCAACCCAGGATGGTGGACTGCATACACAGTTACAAAGTCCATTGAAGATGTGGGAGAAACAGATAAACGCATGTTCTGTAAAACAGAACTGCAAACAGTCATACATTTTGTTGCTGGGTGTGATACACTAATGGCAGAGGGCTGTATACTGAAAGGCATAATAATGTGGCAAGACTGTTGCATTGGTGATTGTGCAAACATTACAATACTGAAGTAGTCGAGAAGCATTGGAAACATGAGCCACAAAGCATTATAGGGAATGATGAAGCATGTATCACATGGGATCACCCATTACCATTTGTTTAAAAAAATAAATGCGAGAAAAATAGATATAGTTGTCCATGAAAAGAAGACAAAAGTAGCATTGATAAATGAAATTTCTACACCCAGTGATTACAGTGTCTTATGTACAGAGAGACACAAAGTCACAACATACCAGGATTTGTAGGAAGAAATGAGGGCAATGTGGAAGAAGGATACCCACACAGTTCCAAAAGCAGGAGGAGGAAAGGGTCTTATAAATAAGAATTTAACGTCTTATTCAGATATACTACTGATATGTGTAACTCCATATAAATTGTAGAAGGAGTCAATTTTGGGCACATTGTGGGTGCTGTGAAGAGCACTTCTGAATAACATAAAAGATTAAAACAGTACTAATTTCATAAACTTCAATCATACTGTGACTTAGATGTGATGATCCCTACTCTGTGCCAGTAATCAGGGAGCCTCAGTACTCACCACTGACACTGGTGAGGAATGATCATGAGGAGGAAATTGGCTACACACAGTATTTTCAGATGCAGCTCTATGCATAATGCACAGTTTCCCTTAAGACCACATAGGGAGCACACCCCAGGCTATACTCTCTCTCTCTGTCTATCTCTACAAGCCCCAAACAAAACCCCACACTGACCACATTGGAGTTCTGTGTCCCTGTTCCAAGTAGCTGACACAAACACTCTTTGAGATTTGATTTTCTATCACACACACACACACACACACACACACACACACACACACACACACACACACACACACACCTGTGAAAGGCTGACACAGATCTACCAGCTATGCCCCCTCTGCCTAGAGTATAAGGTAGATTCACTGCCACCAGCCAGCTACTTTAAGGGTCTTACAAGGGTACTCCTTTATACTCAGTGAAATTAATACTAATACAAATGGTAGTGTTGACCAAACAGCAAGGCTTTCAGGACCGGCCACAGTGCCACCAAATAAATATAATTACTCTCAAAGGTTAAAATATTGTCTAAAAGACCAGCCACAATGAAAAGCTTAAATATATTTAATAATAGATAATAAAAGAACATGAAACTATAAATCTCTATTTACAATAAACACCAGAGTTTCAATCACAGGAAATATTAACAATAACAAAGATGGATAGTTTCACACAGATACAGAAAAAAGTATTAACTAATCTGACTATATTTTCCTGACTGATCTAAAGAATTACTAATCCCTGGTTACTTACTAAAGCAAGATAAGATGATGAGTGTTGAGTTGCTTACTACAACAAGGCAAGATGAGGTGTGTGGTTGTGTGAAATATCTGTGAGAGATCTTTCCTGTCAGGTTCCAGAAATCAAAGTGCTGCTGTGAGAGTTCCATCATATATCTCACTGATATGTAAAGATAATTTCAGTGCTGGTTATGGAATGACATCATATCCGGTCACCTGATTCTGGTACAACACACACCTAGAGCTTTGCTAACATTTGTTGCAGCATCTGAAAGGTATAAAACAATTTTAAAAACTTTCACCCCTTATTCCCATTTGCTGGCTCCCTCACCTTTTGTTCCTCACCTTGCCTCAGTTACATTTGTATGCTACATGGCCTCTCTGGTTACATTTAAAACATCTAACCCTTGATCCTGGCTGTGTCCCTGAACTAGTGGCTTCCCCTGTTACTGGTAGACCCTGTTGGAGTGGTTTAGGCTGCCCATCATGGGTTCCCTTATATCCGTGTGTAGAACTAGGTATCACTTTCTTGTGCAGCGGTGCCCTGCTTACTAAGTAGAGATCCCTTTTCTCCCCAGCTCATTGGCAGAGTTACACTCCCGGTCTGCCAACCAAATTCTCATGTCCTCAAGCAAAATGCTAAGGGCTTGTTCCCACACCAAAAGGTCTGCCAGCCTTTCAAAAGTGGTGACCTGACACCCACTCACCCGCCTATAAAAATAAGTGCTTAACTCAGCAATATAACACATACACTTTCATCTGCCTTACATCTATGCTCACAAAACGTTTTTTCTGTAAGCTTCAGGTGTTAACTTAAAACATTCCAATAAACATTGTTTATCTTTACCATAATTTAAACAATCAGTATCAGACAATTTAGAAACAGCAGTTACAGCTTTTCTATGGAGAAAGTGAGTCAGGAACCGTACTCAAAGCCCTTGGTCAACATTATACTGTGTACATACTCGTTCAAATATATGAATGAAACTATCAAAATTATCACTCTCTGTAAACTGTGGAAGAAATTTACTGACATTTATTGCTTCTGGGGTTCAAATTTTCCCTTCCCCATTTACTTTATGATCCTGATGAAGAGTCAGCATCTCCCTCTCATATTGGCACTGTTTCTTCTTTTCTTCAGTCTCTAAATGCTGCAGTCTCTCATTCTCTTTGACCTCCAAATGCCTCAGTCTCTCATTCTCTTAGACCTCTGAATGCCGCAGTCTCTCTGCTGAATCTTATTCCAAATGTTTGGCCTCCATTTCAAGTCTCTTTAACTCCAGATGGATTTTTAAGTCCTCTGAGGAAAAGGTGATCTGTCCTGTTTCTGAAGGCTGCACATTCCATCATCAGACAGGTTGTCTTCCTGGTTGTTTGTCCATGCTGCAGCTGCGATTAAGGCTGAAATTATTTCATCTTTAGTCAGGTTGGCATACACCAAACCTTTGGCTTCACACACCTTGGCCAACTGCTTCTTTGTCAGCTTGCCGTAATCCTCTGCTGACATCTTTGCCTGCTTTCCCTGACTAAAGTAAACTAACAAAAATAAATATAACTGTTGTGAAAATGAAATTCTGTATGTTTACCTTGTGGCTGTTGAAAGTACATACACCTTCAGTGACAACTGTCCACAGGCTACTGAAGTTCAATTAATATCCACACCATTGCTCACCAATATGTGACGGCCCCTACTCCGGGCCATTAATCAAGGAACCTCAATCCCCACCACTGACACTGGTGAAGGAGGGCCACTAAGAGCAAAAATGGATACACACAGTATTTTCAGATGCAGCTCTCTGTACCAAGTACAATTTCCATTAAGAGCACACAGGGAGCACACTCCAAACCTGGGGCTGGAGTCTCTCTTTCTCCAGGCCCCAAAAGAGATTTCACACTGCACTGATCACTTTGGAGCTCTGTGTCCCTGTACCAAGTAGCTGACAAACACTCTTAGATTTCACACACACACACACACACACACACACACACACACACACACACACACACACACACACACACACACACACACACACACACACACACACACACACACACACACACACACACACACACACACACACACACACACACACACACACACAACTGGGAAAGGCTGGCACAGATCTACCAGCTATACCTTCCTCTGCCCAGACTATAAGGGAGATTGGCTGCCATCAGCCAGTTACATTAAGGATCTTACAAGGGTACCCAATTATACGGAGTCAAATTAATACTAATACAAATGGTAGTGTCGACCAAACAGCAAGGCTTTCAAGAGCAGCCACAGTGTCCCAAATAAATATAAGTACTCTTAAAGGTGAAATATTCTCCAACCACAATGAAAAGTTTAAATATATTTAATATTAAATAATAAAAGAACATGAAAATACTAAATATCGATTTACAATAAACATCAGCATTTCATATCAAAAGAAATACTAAAAATAATGCAGATGAATAGAGTCACAGATACAGAAAAACAATACTTAACTAACCTCACTATATTTTCCTGACTGATCTAAATAATTACTATTCCCCAGTTACTTAATAAAGCAAGGTAAGATGATGAGTGTTGAGTTGCTTACTACAGCAAGGCAAGATGAGGCGTGTGGTTGTGTGAGATATCTGTGAAAGATCTTTCCTTTCAAGTTCCAGTAGACAAAGTGCTTCTGCGAGAGTGCCATCATATTTCTAACTAATATCTAAAGGATTATTTCAGTGCCGGTTATGGAATGACATCACATCTGGTCAGCTAACTCTGGTACAATACATACCCAGAGCTTTGCTAAGATCAGTTGCAGCATCTGAAAGCTATAAAACAATTTAAAAAACTTTCACCCTTCCAGGTTAGTAATTAGTTCACCCCTAAGGATAATACAGTAAGATTCTTAGTCCTGGTTTTCACAAATATTATTGTCTTTGGTTGCAATCAGACCTTAAGATAAAATCTTTATGGCCTAAACCAACCCATTTAATTTTCTACCTATTTTTCATAATTAGCTGGACTGAGATTAACTTCTTCTCTTCCAGAATTCTCTGTTAAAACATATTCATTTAATCAGTTATAATACTCTCTGACATACATGTATATCTGTTTTCTGTCCGGCAGAACCCACTGTTGATGCATTCTTAACACAAGCAACTTTATAAATGCATTTTTAACAAAAGCATCAGTACAAATCAGTGTGATAGTCAACAAAATAAAATTCTTTACAAAACTTCAGCTAGCTATGCTGGCATATGTTGCACATGCACTGCCCTACTCACTCTGGCACAGATGGAACTACCTCATATCATCACATCAGGAAAGGGGTCCACTCCCTTCATGATATTAGAAACCCAAAAGATTTGGAGAAAGAGGCAAAAGAAAATAGGAACAAGAAAAATGTATAAAGCAATACACAACTTGCTCACTTTTAAGGTTACTATACAAATCAGGGATGGCCTTACATAAAGCTAAAAACACTTCTTTGGTGGGGCCCAACAATACTCCAGGTTGTCTGTAAAGCAGCTTAATTCAAGACCTATCAGGCCCATTAGGATCTCTATTTAACCACAATCTCTGGACCAGCTTTGTCACGATAGAGAGGAGGATAGCAACTGTCATCCCTCTGCATAAAGAAGGATCATCAACTGACACAGGAAGCTACAGACCCTTAAATTTGACTAGTCTTATTTGTAAGGTCATGGAAAGAATAATCATGGACCTGAAAAATATTGACAAAGGAAACCTCCAAACTCTGGCTCCAACCCATTTCGTCTTTGTCAAGGGAAAGATATGCCTACTAAATCTGGTTGACTTCTTTGAGGAAAGTCATTAAGACCATGGATGAGGGCAAAACAGTACATACCATTTACTTCGACCTGACCAAGGCATTTGACATAATTCTCCATTCAGGTATTATAAGTAAACTTACAAAACTGGGCATAAATCCAAACATCACCAGATGGATAGCCAATTGGCTGATGGACAGGACACATATGGTTAAAGTGGGTGAATCCAGTTCCAGCAATAGGCCATTTACTAGTGGTGTGCCACACAGCTCAGTGCTGGGACCAGTCCTGTTCAGAATATACTTCTTAAATGCCAAGGCCAATGTGGAAAGCCTCTGGATGACAAAGTTTGCAGAAATAATCGCTGAATCCCCCAGTGATGTAATTATCCTTCAGGAGGATCTAAATCATACAAATGATTGGTGTCAGAGCCATGGCATGAAACTAAATACAAATAAATGTATTACCATACACTTGGGAAGTCAAATACCCCTGCAAACTACAACATTAATAGCACACCCCTAGGAATGGATTCAGAGGTGAGGGATTTAGGTACACAGATAGATGGTAGCCTGAACTTTGACCGTCATGTATCCACAGTGGTGAGGAAGTCCTTCCATGTGGTACAATGTATAAGTAAAGGTATGGTTTCCAGTTACAGGGAAATTATACTCCAACTGTACTCAGCACTCATTAGACCAATAATCAAGTATAATGCACTATTTGGCATGTATTTGACTATGCACTTACAACAGCTGGAGTGAACTCAGAGGTTGCTCACAAAGAAAATACAGGCTGTAAACAACATGTTATATGTAGCTAGACTAAAAGCCCTATCCCTTTACTCTGTCTCCTACTGACTATTAAGGGGTGACCTCTGCCTGACCTACAAGGCACTTACAAATCCATCCCTGATAGAGCTGCTACACATCTGCAAGGCAAACAACATGAGTGTTACACATTCTAGGGATCTAAACTTAGTCAGTGACTCAAACAAAACATGCTGGAGAGACAGGTAAGTGTCTTAGAGACTGCCCCTTCTTTGGAACAGGCTTCCTATTCACGTCAAGCAGAGCCCTTCTCTGGCCCACTTCAAGCACAATTTGGATCAGTGGATGAGGAACTGCAAATTCTCCCTGGGTTAGCATCTGTGTCCCTTAAGGACAGGGCCAAGCTGTAAAATACTCAAGGGTAGACACAAAACCCATGCCATTCATTTGCCCCTAGGGGCAATATACTAATTAAAATTGGGTTATACTGGCTAGGCTTTTAAAGGCCCTTGAGCCGTTAGCCTAGTAATCTCCTATAAACCTATGAACCTATCAACTGGCACCCTATGCAAAAAGGATCCATGGTGCCCCCTCTCCAAGCTTCTTATCCTAGACTACTGACCCTATCTAAATTACTTTTTATTCTTCCTTTTTCCCAGCTCGTCTTACTCTTCAGTCTTTTCCTGCAGTTATTCATTCTTTCATTCACTCATTCATTCAGCATGCTAATTCCTGCAGTTATTCATTCATTCATTCATTCATTTAGTCAACATGTTCTATCTAAGCAAGATGCACTATGATAACTGCGGAGGAAACAACTGTATTAAGTTGGGGTTCTGGGGGCTGCAAGATCTCTGGAAATCATGGAGATTCTACATACTCCAAGTTGCATTCTAGAGTTTTTCAAACAACCTTTTATCTTGTGATTGCCTGAACAAAAACCATTATCAGAAAAAAGAAATCTAGTCTTACTCTCCAACTTTGTGGGATTTTTTTCCTGCATCCTTTCAGCACATCCTAACTACCCAAGACTTCAAAGTAATAACTGTAGTTGGAAAAATAGTATTAAGCCATGAGGTTTTGAGGTGATCTGAAATACATTTTAGAGTTTTTTTTCAATCTTTTGATTAATTGATGGCCTGAACAAAAATTATGCACACAGAAAATAAATTGATTTTACTTTTAATTTCAAGGAAGAAATAAGCTGTATCCAAGGGTAACCATTTGAAATGTTGGGACTTGCCACAGTAAGTCTCAAAATGTGGAGACTGAATGGTTGAAAGAACAGACTTACATATACTAAGTCCGAGGTGCCATTTCTGGAAATATTCCCTTTTCTCCAAAGTACGGTGATCTTGTAGTTGAGATATATATATATATATAAGTTCAGGGGTGTGGGAGGCTTGCCTCCCTCATAGGAGGTACAGGGGAGTTGCCTCCTCCGAAAAGAGGTTGTAAGGAGAAGAGTGATTTTTGAGAGTTGCTCCTCTCTGGATTTTTGGTCTTTTTTTTCATCTTTTCAGCGCTTGGCATTTCGAGTGCCAACATTTCAGTACGAAGCGGTATTCATGTTTTTATTTTTTGTCCAATGATTGCCTGAACAAAATTGTGATCAAAGAAAAAATTTAACATTACAGTTCAGCTTTTTTCTCTTGCATCCTGTCAGCACATCCTAACTTACCAAGGCTACACTGTAATAACTGCAGTGGAAATAACTTTATTAAGGCAGGGATCTGGGCCCCCCCAGAAGCCATTAGGCTTCTAGATGCTCTAGGTCTGCTTTCTCTGTTTCTGATAACAAATGGAACTTTTCCATTTGTCCCCAGAATTCTTTCAAAAAGCTACTAAGACACAATCCCATACTATGTGCCACCAAGTGGCTAAATGCTCATTAAAGTGACAATGCCTGCAGGTGGGGTTATTAAAGGAAGTGTGGGAGAAAAATTAAAGGGGGGGGGGGTTGAGAAAAACATGATGAAGACATTTCCATGAAAATAAATCTCCACTTGTGGTATAAAGTACTTATTTGGGGGGCTAGACATTGTAGAGGAGAAAGCCTTTACTGTCAAATGTTTCCACATGCCAGTCTTGTACACAGCATAAAAAACTGCAGATGGTGAAAGACAGCCAAGGCATAGCACAGCATATCAACTGGCTAGAGCAATTTTATGTGCAATTCTGCTTGACTTCATGGATATAAAGGGTTGATATAGAGAAGATTTCATTACTAAATTATCCCACTTGGGATTCAGAATATGCCTTGACAAGGAAGGAAGTTGATGATAATGTATATAATGAGTGGGTGGTAATTCATATTCTGCTAACAATTCTGTGAGGGTCTTAAAAGATGCACGTGAGTAAAGCTGAGAAACAGATTACAGACCTCTATCCCACCACACAAACAAGGAGAAATGCTGTGGAATCAGAGAAAGTGTGGGCTGCACCCCAAATGTTAGGACCAAGAAGGGCAGAGTGCCAGTAGAATCAAGGTGCCTTAACACTGCACTCATTGCCCAGTATGAGCATTTGAAAAACACTAATGCAATAGCATGCAACTATAGAAGGCATTCACCTCTAAATAAAATTCAGTAATCTAGATTTCTTAAGTTGGAGGGTTGAGGACACATTATGGAGCATCATGCTGACCCAGGGCAGGGGAGTTCTATTTTCTCCTTTTTTTTACAAATAAATTACCCTTTGTAAAATTACTGAATAGGAAGTTACAACACTGTGAAAAATGCAGGTGTTTCGAATTATATATTCACTGTGACAGTCTAAGACAAAGTGAATAGAATTATTTGTATTTGAGGATATATAGGTATATGCATGTATGCATGTGCATGTGTGTAATATATATCATGCCACTACCAAAATTAACAAGAAAGAAGAGTACAAATAATTAGACAAGATAAAATCAGTTTAGATAGCAGATCTGGGAGACTCTCATTCTCTCTGTCTCTGATACCCTCCCTGTGGGAGGAATAAAGATGACTTGTTGAAGTTTCTGGTAGTTTATTCAGTTAAGTAGGTAGATGGACAAGATTTTAACTTCACCCTTAAATAAATATTTATTGCTTTGCTCCTGTACTGTAGAGGTGATCAAAAAGTATGAAGAAAGGGGCAAGTTGATCCAGGGAATGTCTAAGATTTTTCAGCCATCCTTTTCCAAATTTTCCAAGTGATTTTCTATCTCCTCATCCAATTTGGCAAAAAAATAGAATAAACAGTCTCCACAAAATACAGGTAAACAGACATTTTAGAAGAAATGGCAAGGGGGGTTCCAAATAAAAGTCTCCAACCTTCCAAAACCAAGGACAGTCCAAGACGTCTGAAGAATTATTTAGGAGACCTTATCCCACCCTTGTCTCTTTTTTCTTCCAGAAAGTCTAAATCTTCATTTTTTTCTTAGGCAACAGATAGTTTCAGAGAAATGGATTCTGAAAATCATTCATCAAGGTTACAGATGGCAGTTGGAGGATGTTTTTTCTTTCCAGGGATCATTCCTCATTCTTCTGATCAGACCCTTGTTTCCACCAGCTCTTCATCACATGTTGTGCCAAGATGTGATAGATCCATTTCTGCCTTCCCAGGTGGGGAAAGGTTTTTATTCAAGGATGCTCCTAGTGCCAGAGAAAGAAAATGCTTGGACACCATTTCTAGATATTTCTTTCCTAATCCTGTTTGTGACAGTGCACACATTCAAAATGATGTCACTTCAAAATCTGTTACCTGTTCTTCCTCTTTCAAGTTTCCTGGTAACATGATCTTTAAAGATGCTTAGAATCATATCCTTATTCATCCAGACTTAAGACGTTTCTTAAGGTTTTGTGTGTCATGATCACATTAGCAGTTTTGTTCCTTAGCGTTTGGAGTATCTCTTGCACCAAGAGTGTTCACAAAGTGTCTAGCTTCAGTTATAGCTCATTGTAGGCTACTGGGTATTCAAATTTCTTCATATTTAGATGACTGTTTATCTTTACAGAGTTGTTTTCAAAGAGTTGGGAATCTCTCTCTTAGGTGAGAGATCTCTTACATAAGCTGGGATTCCAAGAGAGCATTTAAAGGTCTTTCTTGACTCCTTCAGACAGGATTGTGTTCCTGGGATGTCAATTAGACACCTCAGTTCAAAGAGCTTTTCATCCACAGGAAAAAACAGATCTATGTCTAGAAGTGTTTCTAAAGTTTTCCATTCAGACTTCAATCACTGCAAGAGAATACCACAGAATTTTGGGTCTCATGACATCTCTGATTCTCACGATACCCCTGGAAGACTCCACATGAGGAAAGATACCATTATATCTGAAATCTCTTTGGTCCCAGCACCAACATCTTTTATCTTTTCAAGTCCCAGTTCTAGAGTTTATCAGAAGAGAAATCATTTAGTGTCGACTACAGAGATCCTTAAATCTAGGTCGCCCTTTCTCTGTCCTTGCTCCAAAGTAGTCAGTCACCACAGACACCTCAGAATTTGCCTGGGGAGCAGTTTTAGGAGGGATAAATGTACAGGAGGTGTGGGACACCAAGGACAGATACAATCACATAAGTATGAAGAAGAAGCTTGCTTGATCAAGGCACTCAACTCTCTGAACCATCTTTAGTCTGCAAGACATCTTCAAGTGGTTATAGACAATACCACAGTCATGTGGTACATCAACAAGCAAAGGGTAACCAGGTTGTACTCCTTTGCAGACTGGCCATGTTAGCTTGGGATATAAACTCACAGCATAATCTCACTCTAGAGGCATCCTACATTCCCTCACAACAAAACTGGGTGGCAGACAAGCTGACCAGTACCAGGGCAGACTCTTATGAATATAAACTATATCAGGGGTTCTTCCAAGATTTTATGCATCTGTAGGCAGTTCCTCAAGTAAACAATCAACTGTCAAGATACTGTTACAGGACTCCATGCAAGGAGGCCTGGAAAACAGATGCCTTTTCTTTCCCTTGGACAGTAATGTTCTTGTATGCTTTGCCAGCCTTTCCACTAATATCCAGGGTCCTTCTGAAGATGCAGAAGAATCCCCCAAGATCATTGTGGTGAATTTCTTTTACCCCAGGAAACCATGGTTCTGCCTTCTTTTGGAAATACCCAGGGACAATTACCATTAGCTTCCTCACAGACTGGATCTACTCTCACAAGAACAGTGGTGTTGGATACACCCCAACATCGATCACCTTCAGTTGACTGCCTGGATGTTTGGGTCTTAATTCCTCTTAGGCACCCATTTACTGAGGAAGTGCAGCAGGTACTAATGGAGGCAAGAAAACCTGCTACTAGAAAATCATACATTAAAAAATAGAAACGATCTTCTAGTTGGTGCCACCAACATAATCATCACCCATTAAAGGCTAGTTTATCTCTGGTTTAACAATATTTGTGTGAGTTCCTACCCTTTAGTTCTTCTTATTCTTCTATCAGGGTTCATTTATCAGTCATTACAACATGTCTGCCCATTAATCCTCCTGTTTCAATGCAGTCTCATGACAAAATATTTTTGGGGGTTTGCATAAGAGGCTTTGAAGAAAATCGGTGGCCCTTCCTAGTAATCTTAATTATGTATTAGAGAAGCTAACATTTGCTCTATCTGAAACAGCCATCCTGGCTGACTTGAGGTTCTTAACATGGAAAACAGTTTTACTGATTGCTGTGACCACTGCAAGAATGGTATGTGAGTTCCAATCTCTTAATATGAGTCAGTCTTATCTCATTTTCCACAGGGACAGGATTTCACCTTCCTTGGGATCTTAACCTTGTGCTAAAGAAGTTAACACTTACTCCAGTTGAAACAGCTAACCTGGCTGACTTGAGGTTCTTAACATGGAAAATTGTTTTACTGATTGCTCCGACCTCTGCAAGAAGGATATCTGAGTTGCAAGCTCTTATGGTATGTCAAACACATCTCATTTTCCATAGGGACAGGTTTTTTGAGAACTAATTCTTTTTATGCCTAAAGTGGTATCCAAGTTTACTTTAAAACAAACTATCTATCTCCATGTTTTCTTTCCTGAACCTCAAAATGAGGGAGAAAGGATACCCCATACCTTAGATGTCCACAGATAACGCAACTACTTGACTTGACAGACTTAAATCTTTCAGATCTTCAGATCAATTATTTATTACTTGTGAACATAAGAAGATGGGACAACTTGTGTCAAAGCAGACTATTTCCAAATGATTGTCTATGGCTATTACCTTTTGTTATACTCACCACAACAAAACTATTCCAGGCAGGTTCAAGATCCGCTGTACCAGGGCCCTGGCTTCATCTGTGGCTTTTTGGGAAAGGGCTGAATTCTAGAAGTATTCTAGAAGTAGCAACTTGGTCCTCTGTGCATACTTTTACAAAGCCCTATAAGCTTTACTCCTTCTCTAGGTATAGATTAGACTTTCCTAGGACCATTTTCCAGGAGCTCCTGGACTCTTCTCCTTCTACCACCCAAAATGTGTAAGCTTTGGTAATGTATCCATATAGCTTAGGCTACAGCAGTAGTGATCAATATGAAGAACACAGTACAATTGTGTAGGTAAACTTACCATAACAGTAGGTACTCAAAAGATCACTGCTGCAGTAGCCGCTCCCTCCCTCCATCCCCTATTGTTTTTACCAGGGTGTGGGGTTTTATTTGTTGTTGTTCCTAGCATTGTCCTTTCAGGGCACAGCTTCCCTCTGTCTGTTGGCATGAAAGCTCTTAAGGGTTTGTTGTCCAAACATTTCTTTTTAGTCAGTTCAGCTAGAGGTGAATTAATGGTTTGGGCACATGGAAGGTGCCCTGAAGCTTTGGAAGATGGCCGACTGTTATAGTCTTGCTAATAAAAAAAAATTCTTACATAGAATAAAAATTTTAGAAAGGTAAATGAAATGGAGATTAGAGTTGACCTTTAAGGACTTTGAAAGTCTGAGACAAGTCTGCAAATAATGATTATTCCTGTAGGCAGCATACTACAACGTGTTATGTTTAGTGAACTTTTACTATATTTAAGGCTTAATTATATGAGTCAACTACCACCTCTCCTGTTCTCATTCAATATTTCTACCTGACCTACCTTAACCTTTCCTAGGCTCAGCCTGACCAATATCTCTATGGCCACTGAGGAGATCAAGGATTCTGGTGCAGCGTCATACTGCTGCTGAGGAGTGTGGCCTACCCCTCCTCCATCCAGCTGTAGCTTTGTATGCTGAGCAGTCACTGCATTTGTCAGATGTATGTGTATTTCCATACATATAAACCTCCTGACCAAGCTATTTCAGTGATTCAAGGTAGCCTCTCTCCTCCCCTGGATATTTGAGCTGGCTTCAGCCACTTACTCCCATCCTCAACTGACTAGTCCTTGTATTGCCCATGCTGCTAGTCAAACACATGTTATTTGGGATGCAGTTTTGGATTTGTCCCTTTGAACTACAAGGCTGATCAACTGAATTTATTATTTGACCTTTTAGAAACATTTTATTCAAATAGTTTCTTGAAGATTTTGGCTACATGCGATAACAGAAAAGGGCTGACAACATGAAGTCTTTGATTTAAACATAGCTACAAATACTAGAAGCCTAACTTATTAAAAAGAAAAAAAAGTGAATTGTGAAAATGTTGTTTATCGCATGTAACTGTGAAGCAGTTTATCGTTTATGTTGAAGCTTCTAACAATCATTCAGGACAGTGCCAAAGATAATGTAGCAACATACATGTAAAAGAGAAGAGAAGAGAAAGACACTAGAAATGTAAACCATGCGATATCATTGGAAAGCAAGATACAAAACCAAACACCATCATGACTAATCATCACTTATTCAACTGTATTGCCCCTATAATATGCATGTTTAGCTTATGGAATTATGTTATCTGTGTATTTCTCACTCCTTCATGTGCTCTGAAATATATCTCACTTGCAATTCTTGTGTATTTCTACCACCCTTTTACATATTCATTGTAATCACACTTTTAAGTTGTTGTGCTGCTTTGACTGCATTTTTTGTGCTAACTTTGGACAGCAGACACTCACAATCTGTGGTCTGTGAGTATTGTAACAGTTCACACTGATATCTGTGTAACTAACATCATGTGAAGCTGTGAAACATTTGACTTGCCTCAGGTCAAACAATATCTCTCCTTGTTTGCTTTCTTAATCTACCATATGCTGTATATCAAAATTCATAGACTATTTTAACAGGTAATATTTGTTTCAGTATAAGAGCAGAAAATATTTGAGCTTAAGCCTTAAAAATTAAACCACAAGAATATAATTCACGAGGAGCCTGGACGAGTGGATGGGGCACCATAAATTCTTACTAGGGATAGTGCCCCAAACCCTCCTGGACACGGGCAGTCATTAATAAATGCAATCTTAGGTTTTGACTAGTGTTTCTATGTTATTACATTGGGATGAAACAGCTAGGCTTGAAATGACCTTTGGGTTGATAGCCTAGTAATCTTCTATGGACCTATAATCCTACAATAATAAACAGAGAAGTAACTGTACTCAGCATGTTTTATGTAGTGGATGGAGAACCTGGACTATATTCCAGACTTGGGAAAAGGATAAGCTTGTAAAGTACATCCCTTGTAAGAGAGACAATTTTAACAATATTTAGAAGTGCTTGACAAAAGCTTGTTAAGCACACCTAAGTGTTGCTAAGATCAGGTTTCATGTAGGGACTAACAGCTGACAGTGCCAGTCAAAAAAGAACAGTATCAGAAGGTAAAACTGCTTAAACAGAAAGGGTGGAGGAAAGAAGCGTCCAATACCATTTAAAGCTTTCTACAGAGGGCGACTTTATTTCTGTCTGCTGTCTGACAGCTAGCTCTAAGTACTTTACCATCTTTCAAAAACTTTAAAAGTCTGAAAGCTAGTAAAACACTTTGCACTTCTATATTTTTTCTACAGCTGGTAGTACATAGAGAAGATAAAGCTGCATGCACTACAAATAATTATGACTGGGTCTCAGATCATAACCCTCTATTATGTGTACTCAACACATATGCTAAAATTCACCTCTTAAGTGTTGGTCTTGAGGTAGATTTCATGGCATCTATGTCCCAAATACATAATAAACTGGTTATGATTGGAGGCCTGATCATAATCCTCTGCATGAGTAGCTTTCTGAATGATGGCTTCTAACTGAAACATTTTAGTACATCTGCTTTCATCTTTAAGTATCTTTAATCCTGCATTTAGGATATCTACTACAGAACATGGCCATTATGTTAATAGAGAGAGAAATTCATGAGTCTGTTCTACCAATCAAGAATCTCTGGTTACTGCCTAACAGGCAGGGCTGGAGGGAGCAACAGTGTAGAATCTTGTGTGCAATTCAAAACATGCAGGCTACACCTGTGTTTATGGAGTATTAAACCATCCAAAACAAGGAAAAAGAATATGACAACTTGCACTCGGAATACAATAAAAGGACTTTACAAAGACATGGATGCAGATTTAGGTTATTGTGTGCTTTTAATCAGCTGAGTGCTTAGAGACTTTGTTGGAGTTTATTCAGTGCATACCTAATCCCCCTCCTTCCAATCCCACTGCCTGTTACCCTGTCTCTACCTTCTCTCTGAAACCCATACCCATAGCTTATATCAGAACTCTTCTCAACAAACTTAAGCCATGCTCTACATCTGCAGACAACCTGCCACCTCAATTTCTCAAAATTGCTGCCAATGCTATTGCCCACCCCGTATCTATTTTTATCAACTGATCCAGCCTGGAAAATACTGTACCCAAAATATGGAAAAGATTCTCTGTTAATCCCCTGCCCAAAGGAGGTAACTCTACAGACCCCTCAAATTATCGCCTCATTACTATTTTCTCTCCCCGTTCCAAAATAATAGAGAAATGTATACATAAGCAGATCCTTGAACACCTTATTCAAGAAAACTTCCTTACACCTACACAACATGGCTTTCGTCCCCATCATAGCAGTGCTACCACTCTTATTTCGTTCACTCAGACTATTGCCAAAGCTCATGATTAAAACAAACTAATTTCCAGTCTCTTCCTTGATTTATCTAAAGCGTTTGATACTGTCTCCCACCCCCTGCTCTTATCTAAACTTAAAAATCTTAATCTCTCTCAAGCCTATATTCTCTTGTCAACTAACTACCTGACAGATAGACTCCAGTCTGTCAGATGGCTATCTGACTCCTCTCCTTTCCTGCCTGTTCATGCTGGTGTACCCCACTGGTCAATACTAGGACCTCTCCTCTTTAATATCTTTACAAACAATCTCCTCACAGCTTGCCCTCACTCATCTCTTATCCAATAGGCTGATGATTCTACTTTTATATCTTGTTCTGATAATCTCCCCCACCTTATCTCCCTCACCCAAGACTGCCTTCTATCTGTTGAAAAGTGGCTAAACTGCAATGAACTCTTACAGAATCCCCCCCCCAAAAAAAACTTCTTCTCTTCCTCTCTAAATCTCTAGAACATTGTAAAAACTCCTTCACAGTCACATCTCTCAGTAATACTACTATCACAGTTGAAACTTATACTAAACTCCTTGAAGTTGTTATTGATGACCAGCTTAAATTTGATATCCATGTTCTACAAAACATCAAAAAAACTCACCAAAAACTGGGTCTATTATACAGAAATAAAAATACCTCACTAAAGACAACAGACATTCCCTGGCTCAAGCATATTTATTGCCTACTCTCTTCTATGCTGTGCCAGTACTCACTAACATACAATCCAACCTCATGTCTAAATTTGAATCCACCTAGAATAAAATTGCATGATTTGCAGCAAACCTTCCCTATTGATCTCACCACCTTACAAACTCTTCTGTGGCCTGAAGTCCACAACCAACTTCTACTTCCACAACTCTGCCTTACTCACTCAACTCTAACTAATCCCTCCCGCTGCCCTGCACTCTCTACCTTAATCTTTCCCTATATTCCCAAATGCAGCCTCTGTAGTGCCAACCAAAATCTTCTGGAAGTATATAAGCCCTTGAAACAAATAGGTGAACTTCTGTATAGTCATTCAGTTGCCAGCTCCTGGAACAAATTACCCCCAGACCTAAGAGCTGCCACTAACTATGCTAAAAGATTACATGCACAAAACATGGTCTTGACCTTGCCCTACTCCAGCCTGATATATCTTCTCCTCATCCCTCCTCTCCTCCTCTATTTCTCCACTAATACTCTGACATTCCTGTCTTCCCCCAGCAAGCTGATTTTATCAAAATGTAGATATTATTTACGTTACATTTTAACTTATTCTTTAACTATGCTGTCACTCTCAGTTTCTATGTAACTATCCTAAAACTTCTGACTAGTGGTCTGCTCTGTTGCTGGTATAGCTTAAATCTTTGTCTTTTTTATTGCTGGTACAGCTTAAATCTACCATGCTTCTACTAATGTTGTCTGTTTTATTGCTGGTATAACTTAAATCTACCATGCTTCTACTAATAATTATGCTCTGCAGTCAATGTCAAATATTTTTTTTTCTGTTCATGTATTTTTTGTACTGTTTTAGCTTTTTTGTATTGTTTATACAATTTTGTATTGTTTATACTTTCTATATTTTGGAGCTTTTCTCCTCGGGTCTCTGCTGAAAAGGGGCCTTCCTGCCCAGTCAGACTAACCCAGTTAACAAATGTCAAATAAAAATAATAATAAATAAATCTGTCATTTATGGAGTGTCAGATAAAGTGCTTTCATCGTGAGTTAAAACTATGATAGGCATTAACTCGTGAATTTATCCTGTAAAAGAAGGCTGATGCAGTAATAACAACAGTGGCAGTACTGCCTGGTCCTACCTGCAGCCATGACAATGCAACACAGTTCTTTCTGATGTATGGACATTTTGTGGGGTGGGAGATGCCTTCACTTGATTTCTTTGAGTAGCTAACATTTTCAGTGTTTACCTACCACACAGGCTACAATCTATTTTGCTTAGCACCTGAACTTTACACATTACCCTAGTTGTATGTTGATTCTCAGTACCTTAAATCTAAACAGTACATGAGAGTTTGCCCCTAATAGCAATACCACCAGAAAACACTACTTTATATGATTTTGTTAAAAGAAATAGGAAATACTGCAAGCCGTAAGTGAGTTGAGCTTTGTTAGCATGTAACCTGTGATGATTATCTAGGGGTTTCTAATGGCAGTTTCAGATCCAAGCAATATCAGTGAAGTGGTATTTTGTCTACTCATTGAAGTCACTGCTTCAAATAAAAGCATTCAAATGCTTCTTCTTGCAATTTAGAAAGTGAGTCTTGTATTTTTGTACCTCAAAAATGGTGACCCAACATCTCTTCCCTCCCACCTTTTCTCTTTCTTGCAGTGTGTCTCGCTTTCGTCCTGCTATGTGTAATATGCTTAACACTGTTTATTTCTTCAGAGCTGTATAATATAGATATGCCCATTCCCTTGCATGTATCTCTAAGCAGTGGAAGATAATCTACTCACAACATTGTGCTTTCAGATATAGTGTTCTAATCTCCTGTAATGTGACACTGATAATGTCTCAGTGTTTAATACTTTATCATCCATGACAGTGCAAAGTTGTGTTCTTATTGCTGTTAAAAACTTTCCCTTGTATTCCTGCCAAAGCCAATCATCATCATCAATAGCAAGAGCAACATCATGGCAATGTTGCTGTTTCATTTTCAAATTCTAAACTCTACTGGAAAAACGCTTGCAACCATATAAATGTTGCCCTGCATGTCCAACAAGTGGTGAAGTAACACCTAGACCTCTTGAGCTATGACACAGGAGGTCTGTGATTCATTATCTCATCCACTCACTGAAAGAGCAATCCTGTTGTACACGTTTGGCGGTGCTTTACTCCCTGTACTCTAGTAAACCTGATTCTCAAAACAGACATCAACACTCTCAGTAGGACTGATGGCTCACTCTTCACTGTCCAGGCAAGTAGTGTGGAGACAACATCTTTGCACAAGTCGGCAAACATTTTATGTGAGAAGTGCAAGAAGAGGAGTGATGACTTTTTTTTAAATAGCCAGTGGTATTTACTGCTTTGTTAGCTCGTTATTTTGGTACCCTAAGTAACACTGCATTAACTCCACCTGGTTCCTGTCATGCTACAGTTTGCTTACCAGACTGAATCCTCTGCAGTGTAGAGCTCTTATTTCACTTTGTGTTGTTAATGAATCCAAATGATTAAGGCAGTACCTGAGGGAAGCCTATCCTTACTCATGTGGTCTAACCTAACCCTGTTTCTGCTCCTAACACCAACCCTACATATTACTTTATGGAAAAAAACTTTCCTAACAGTATAACTATGCACATAAAATATGCCTGGTGTTACTGTTAGGGTTTAATATTTCTTTAATTTACCTATTGAAAAAGGAAAACATTTTCTGTTCTTTTTCAATAGCTGGAATGTTGAGATTTTAATAGTGTTCAATTTAGGGAAGTGTTGATGCGCAGAAGTCAATGATTATGAATTTTTCTACACATCAATACATTTAAGTAGGTTGATATATATACATACATATGGGTCTACTTTCTATTATTGAAATGTCACTTACCCAAAAATCACATTCACGAGACAACTTCACCAAAAACTTTATTTTAATGAAAACTCAAATCACCGGAGTTTTACTCCGGGAAACTAACCACTTGGCTACCACAAAAAAAAAAAAAAAAAAAAGGGAAGCAAATCAAGCCCACTCAAGTGGGGGTCTTCACCACCTATACCCCACCTAACTAAGTATACCAACTCTGAGATTGCATTATAATGGGGAAAAGGGCAAAGTTCACCATGGTGGCAAAGTGGTTAGTTTCCTGGAGTAAGACTTCTGTGATCCAGGTTTTCATTAAAATAAAGTCGTCATGTGGATGTGATGTTCGCGTAAGTGAAATTTCAATAATAACATTTAGACCCATACATATAAAACAAACAAAAAAAAAAAAATATATATATATATATATATATATATATATATATATATATATATATATGGGTAGTCAAACTGTACTGTGTCGAAATTACTTTAGCGAAAGTGCATTTTGTTGAACATGCACTTTCACTAAAGTAAACAAATAAAAAGAAAAACATGCAGTTTGCATGTTGCCCTAGTTGTACATCAACATATATTGTTGATGTACAACTAAGGAAAGTTTTGTTGAGATCGTAGTATAGTAGGGGTAAGGGAATATTCCCTTTTCCCCACTGTAGTGCGATCTCGGAGTGAGAATATTAAAGTAGGGGGGTGTGGGGGCACAGCATAACATTGTCTAGTGTGTTATTTTACTTTTTTAGTTAGTTTTTTGGGGGGGGGGTTTCCCCAAAAGTGCATTTTCGATGGAATGCACTTTCACGCAAGTAAGTTCAATGAAGTACGGTTCGATGAACTGTACTTTCAATTTAAAAACGTAGATCCACACACACACACACATATATATATATATGTATATATATATATATATATATATATATATATATATATATATATATATATATATATGTATATATATATATATATATATATATATATATATATATATATATATATATATATATATAAATTTACTGAAGTTAATTGAAATGTCAATAGATCGACAAACCAAATGTTTGCAATAAAAGGTCAAAAAATTGACTACCTAGTGTGCACATTCCGAGACATAACTTCAGAGCATACAACACTAAAACATTGCTTTGTGATCAAGCCTGACCACACATTCCAAATACTCTGCTAATTAAATATATCAGGTCCTTATTATATTAGCGAGTGCACTGAATTGCGAATGCTGTTTCATCAAACGCCGTTACCTGAAATGGCAAAATTCTGAAAGCAAGGAACAGCGATTTTTTTTTCCTAGGGAAAAAAATCACTGGGCCGTTTTTGGGACTTTGCCATTTTCCCCACTGTGGTGCGATCTCGGAGTTGGTATATTTAAGTACGGGGGTGTGCCTCAAATTGGGGGGTTTGTGGGGGAGAAGACCCCCCCCACTTTATTTTGTGTTTGGATTTTTTTATTTTTTTTTATGGATCAGCAATTTTTTTCCCAGGGGAAAAAATCAATGATCCGTGTGTTCGACATTTTGGGTTTTTGGGCATTGTGGGTCAATTATATAGTATTCGCAATTCAGTGCATTCGCTAATATAATATCGACCCAAATATACCAACTCTGAGATCTCGCTATAGTGGGAAAGAGCATAATCCCCAACTCAGCTATAATAATGATCTTGCACAAAGTTGATCAACTTTTCTATCAACTAAACAAGACCTACAAGAGGGTCTTACACAAACAATTGATTGGTGCCAATGTCATGCCCTTAAACTAAATGCAAAAAAAGTATTATCCTCTCTTTCAGGAGCGAAGTTCCTGCTAACTACTGCATCAATAGCAACACCTAAGTACACACTGAGTGGTGAGAGACCTGGGCACACATGTTGACAGCAACCTTACCTTTGATCCCCATGTCTCCACAGTGGTAAGAAGGGCATTCTATATTGCACATCTCATAAGTAAGGGCATCCAGAAAAGAAGTTATAACCTCCCTATACTCTTTTCTCATCAGACTAAAAATTGAGTACCATGCCCCTTTTGGTATGTACCTTTCCAAGCAACTGCAGCAATTGGAGAGACCACAAAGGTTCCTCACAAGGAAAATTTATGGTCTTCAGCATATGTCCTATGTGGGTTGTCTGAAATCACTGTCACTTTATTCTGCTTCATATAGACTACTCAGAGGTGATCTCTCCCTTGTATATAAGGCAAGCTCTGACCCTGTTTTATTGGAAATGCTGCATATCCACAAGTCAAATGGTACACGGGTTACTTGCTCTAAAGACCTTAACCTGGTATCTGACATTAATAGAACCTGCTGGAGAGACAGATTTGCCTCCCAGACATTACCACACCTTTGGAACAAACTCCCACTTCATGTCAGGCAGAGCACCTCTTTGGCACTCTTCAGTCACAATCTGGACAATTGGATGGGTAAATATAAATTCTCCCCGGGGGTTCCACCTGTGTCCCTCTTGGACAGGAGCAGTAGGTGCTGATCATGGAAACTAGAGTATTTATTTATTTATTTATTTTACATTTGTTAACCGGGCTAGTCTAACTGGATATATTTCCATTTTCAGTAGAGGCCCGGGGAGAAAAGCTCCACATAGAGATAAAAACAGTTACATAGTATGCAAAAAATGAGCAGAAATAAAATGAGGTGGGAATAGACAAATATACAGTATAACATCATATGATTCAACAGTCTCGAAATAAAAGTGGAAACTTATTTCACATTATTTAATATTTAGGATGTAAAAAGAAAGTAAAAAAGAAAAGATATTCATAAAGAAAAGAGTGAGTAGATCAGTTAAATTTAGAGTAGAACTTGGCTAGGCTTGTAAGGGCCCTAGGGCCATTAGCCTAGTAACTTCCTATGATCCTAAGTAGGCAGGAAAGCTTACAACTTTTTCAAAAGTTCACCACTTTAGCCAGATCTATATATATATATATATATATATATATATATATATATATATATATATATATATATATATTGCTCAGTATATGTGAGTATATATGTCTAATATATTACACTTATGTGTATATATGGTATATATATATATATATATATATATATATATATATATATATATAAATATGTGAGTCCATGTCAATTTACCTTAAAGCAACATACTTAAAGTTATAATCCTGAATGTACAAGGTTGCCATGTCAAAATGCCAAAATGTTAAAATGTTGAAATCAAAATAACTACTGTCTTATATGGGTAGACAGCTGGACTTACTCCACCCCATCCCCCTCCATCAGAGGACCCATGTTAGAGCTTGTCTCTAAGTTTCACTAACAGAGGAATGATATTGTTTGGAGACTGGCTGTGTACTGGTACAGTGTATGTATAAATGTAAGTATGTTTGTTGTCCATGCATACTGTTAGTAGTTGTTTTGAGTTCAGTATTACAAGGCTTCAACATTTTGACATTTAAGGATTTTACATTCAGTATTGTGACTTTCAGTATACCAGTGTTCAATAAGATGCCACACACACATATGCACACCCACATACACACACACACATATACATATATATATATATATATATATATATATATATATATATATGTATGTATATATCAGTTTATTTAAAATGATCTAACAACTCAAATGTCAGTGTTCACAATGTCAGCAAAAACTGTCAAAAACCACAAATGTTGACATGCTAATATGCATGCACCAAGTAATAACTTTGGCACCTGAAAAATTAAAGCTGTAATCCAACACCCCTGCTAACCTGTATATATATATATATATATATATATATATATATATATATATATATATATATATATATATATATATATATATATATATGGTTCCACTTCATATCATCGAATTATCATTTCATTGAATTGCAAACCATCGAGACCAAATAGTCGAAAACCCATTTCATCGAAAACTCATTTAATCGAATCTCAAATCATTGAAAACTATGAAGCAACTACAAATAACATTCCACAATGTTTTTACTCCGCCCCCCACACCCCCTGTAATTAAATATACCAACTGCAAGATCGCACTACAGTGGGGTTAGGAAATTACCTTTTTCCCCCACTGTAGTGCAACCTTGGAGTTGGTATATTTAATTACGGGGGGTGCAGGGGGGCTTGCCCCCCTGCATACACATAGTACAAAGTGTCTGGGATGTTATTTGTAGTTGCTTCATAGTTTTCAATGATTTGAGATTCGATGAAATGAGTTTTCGATGAAATGGGTTTTCGACGATTTGGTCTCGATGGTTTGCAATTCAATGAAATGATAATTCGATGATATGAAGTGGAACCATATATATATATATATATATATATATATATACTGCCTCTATAATTGCATAATCCATACAAGAAATTGGATTCACAAAACTGAAAGAATGTGCTTGTATTGCTTGTAAGGGGAGCAGCCACTCCCTTAATTCCCTACATTAACTGCAAAAAAAGAAAAAAGAAAAAAAAAAAACATCATTCATGGGTCAAAAATTTTCGGAGGGCACTGTAGAAACTTTTTTTTTATGTGGGCTCATTTAATATAGCTTGTGTAAAATAAAAGTGGGGCTTTAAACAGATGACAGCCCTCCTTTCATGCAGTGCATCACTGATGTGTATGTAAAGGGAGCTGTCCCACCCCTTTAACCTCCTGCTTTTACTAAACATCAGAAATTAAGGACTACTCAGTTTGGACTACAAACAGCAACAGTAATGTAAAGCTGCTAACCATGAAAGCTCCCTTTGGCATTTTCACTCAGACTGAAAACAGTAAACAACTGTGAAGAGGTATGTAATAAGCCTACTGAAAAGCATGGCATTAAGACTTCCTGCAATGCTCAATTCAGTCTTTGGAGTCTTTTCAGCTGCTTGTTACTGACACAGGCTCTTGTAACACTACTGAGTTACCGTGATGCTTATTTGCACAAGTGCATTGTGAGTGTAGTAGAAGTGACTTTCTTCTAAATATTTCCTGGTATAGAAACTTTGGCAAAGATATGTAGACACATTATGTTCAACATAGTGAAGTGCCCATTCACAGGCATGTTGTTAACATAGCTCTTAACCGTCCATCTCCTAAATGAGGAACACTGTCTGCCATAATGTGGAACAGATGGGCAACATGTGGAACACTTGAGAGGTATGGTTGTTACTTCAAAGCACCAGGAATATTACACATCAGCAACAGCAAAGTACACTATACTGTAGTACAGATATGCTAATAACCATGTCATGACATGCAAATGAAGGGGTGTGGTCAAATTAGGACATAATGATATGAAGATTTATGCCTGTGAAAGAGTCATTAGTTATAGTCATAAATGACAGAAGGCAAATAATATGTGGTTTGTCACTATTAACAGCAAGCAGCATGTAGGAAATTGTAGAGGTGCAGAAATATCATGCTAGGATTAGCATCAGCCTTTGTACACCAGCATTTACTTTCCATAAGGGTCACTGCCTCCCAATTGGTTGTGTAATACAGTAGTAGGAACAGCATTTGTACCCCAGAATTTCTTTTCCACAAAGGCCACTGCCTCCCGGTTGGTACGGCAGTATGGCAAGATGGGAGAATGACAATGTTACAGTCATATTATGATGTCTCGTCAGCTGACTGACTTGTAGCTGATGGATCATTTTCATTTGGACAGAGATGTTATACAGACATTGGATGATGCGCATTGCCCATTAAACAAGATTAGGATGAATGGGTGGACTTGCAATACCAGCAGACACCAAGGAATATGTAGCTCCTGCTATACTAGCCACAAGGGACCTTTCAGAGACAAACAGGAAAGAAGTTGGGTATATCATAGGCCTTGGTCTGTAAAATACTTAATAAACTTCTCAGTAAGCTGCATGTATGAATGAGCATATCTGTTTTACTGGCAGAGCAAGGGAAAGAACACCAGTATGTATGGCTTCTATGATATCACCCACCTCCCTGAAGTACTGAGTGTTACACATTGCACACATGGTAATAAAAGCTGCACCTGGCTGGCACTGGTATGTGAATAAGAAGAGCTATCAATTATCAAATTATGCAACAAACAGGGGTTGATAGCCATTGTGTTTGCTCAGCTCCCTGGCAGTGTTCATGATTGTCATATCTAGCATATAATTAATCTATACAATCAATTCCACAGGGCCACTGGGATGAAAAAGACAGTACTTTGAAAATTCAGCTCATATCCATATGTACAGTGTGTGTGTGTGTGTGTGTGTGTGTGTGTGTGTGTGTGTGTGTGTGCGTGTGTGTGTGTGTGTGTGTGTGTGTGTGTGTGTGTGTGTGTGTGTGTGTGTGTGTGTGTGTGTGTGAACATTTCTGTCTCCCCATATGTTGCTGCTGTGTTTTAGATGATCTACACTGGAGCTCTAAGTGATTGAAGGTGCCCATACAGAACCTATACAGCATTACTGAACAGTAATGTAATACTGCAACTCGGCATGTAAAAATCTACTGCCAATCATTAGCGGACCAGAGTTCTTCTGTGGCGACCCCTAACTGGGAAAAGCCGAAAGACACAACAAAAATGTAATACTGCACACACGCAAAACTGAAGCATTACTGAATATGTTGAAATTGCAGTTCTACTGTCTAGATATGTCCAGGGTTCCCTGCAGTATAACCCTGCCAAGCCTACAAGCTATTCCTAACATGCTGTATGTTACATAATAGAATCCTGGAGAGTCATGCAGCTCAGCCATTTGTCCCTGGGACCTCTGGAATTGGTGCAACATCCCTTGTCACAACCACCTTGCAATATCATCCAGTGACACATGTAAGGTTGAGGAACAGCGAGCAACATCTGTAACACATCATTATATAAGGTCAGGTATATTACATGCTAGTGCATGGTAGCAGCAACATCTAGTATAGCTCTATGTGCTCTGATTAGCACATAATGACAGTGCACTGATTCATATATATGACATAATGTATGTGGTAGTATCTAAAGTATGCTGTTAAGTACATGGTCAAGTCACCCTGTGTGCCAGATATCTCCTCCTCACTGCAAAGTAGGAGGGCAGAATAGGATATGCTCATTATCATGTGCACAGGTGCCAAGAGACATAATGACATATGGCAGTCAGCACAACTTGGTGAGGGCAGCATATCACTGGAAACAATGACTGGGGGTACTGTAAGTGACAGGTACTCTGTCTCAAAGACAATGCCCACCTGTGACTAGGAGAGGGTGCAGGTATGTGACCATGATCTGGTGCCAGTGTACTGATCTGATATGTCAAGACCAGAATCCCCCCATGAAATTGATGGGGGTAATGCTGTTGTAATGTGACCTGGATAGATTCCACTGCTGAGGTGTCCTGCTCCAAGAAGCAAGCAGTGTGTGCTGTGCTTCCTGATGTCACTAACCCATGTATGTAACCACCACAACTATAGACAGCCTTGCTTCTTGTTAGGCAGGGCAGTAATAGCAGCATTTGTGCTCCTCTACATGATGGTGGATATGGCAGCAGCATGTGCCACCATAATCCTCATGAGACCCATTATACATCGATTATTGACTCCATGGCCTCACACAGGCGTTGGCAGTGTTCAGCAACATCCTCATGAATGTCATGCAGCATGCTATTAACTCCATGTCAGTCTGGGTAGCCACAGGCTATGCTTGAGTGATAGCCCTCCACATCTGTTGATGCAGCCTTAGTGCGACTTGCATAACAGAGGTTGGCTGTGGGATACCCTGGTGCCAATAACTCCTACTGTGCTGTCATATGGGGGGGTATAACCACATAAGATGCAAAGACCCTGCTGCTGCCACAGGGGGAACAGTGATGATGCTCTCAGTGCTCCTTTATCTTGTACAGTGGGTGGAGGACAGCCCACAATGGAAACAGATAGTGCCACTCTGTTATCCAGCTTTGACTCAATAGATGTCTTAGCATCATTGTGACACCTCACAGAAGTACTGACATCAGCATGTTGTCTTACCTCAGCCTATACAGGTGTCATTGTACCAGTGAGTTCTCCCGTGAATACACAATAAAAGACATAACAGAGTATGTATGCATACTCATTTCAAATGTTAGACCTGACAATCAGCATACAGAATCAGACATACGACAGAGTCATACCTCCACTGCCCTTTTTCTGTACTTGAAGACTTGACGTAATGCCATTATCATTTTACTGTGCTTCAACACATAATGTACCAGTGGTAAACATATGCCCTGGTTGTGGGGTGGCCTATAGTCTGCAAGTACACAGGTGCTGCATTAACATTTTGTATATGGTATTAACTTGCTGCATCTCCCACAGATACAAAAGGGCTGGGCCATCCTGACACCTGTGTTCATTCCTGCAGGTACAGTACATGTGCTTTCATCTCTATGCAGAAACAAAATGAACTCCTCCTGTGAATTGTGTAGGGCTGGGTGCCTAGGAGGATGATCTCTATGCTGCTTGCTGCATGCCTCACTGTTGGTTTCCAGAATTGTTACATATATAGAGGTTTTATATATATATATATATATATATATATATATATGGGTTTACTATCAAAACATTGAAAGGCACTTCTTTAAATGGGCCTTTTTTAAACTTTCACAATGCCAAACTGAAATATTCATAACAGTGAAAGTAAAGCTTGATTCATTATTATGAGTTTGGTATTGTGAATAGAGATTGCGGTACAGTGTGGATTGAGAAATTTATCCCTTTTCCCCACTAAAGTGAGATCTCGGAGAAATGTAACAGAAAATGTAGATGTTTCCCACCGTACCTTCACCACAATGGCCTGAGGGTTTGATGTCACTTTCTCATAGGTGAAGTTATTTCAAATGATTGCGAATGTTGACTTACACGTTGGTGAGTTCTGACATTCTGAACAATCGACATGTACAAATTCAACACAGTGATTTGACCATGTGAGTAAAAATTGTTGTGACTTTCAACATTTTGATAGTAATCCTATACATATCTATATATATGCATGTGTGTATGTGTGTGTGTGTGTGTGTGTGTGTGTGTGTGTGTGTGTGTGTGTGTGTGTGTATATATATATATATATATATATATATATATATATATATATATATGGGTTCCCTTTAGAATTTCAAAAAACTGAAATACTGAATTTCAGTTTTCCGAAATTCTAAGCCCGAAAGCTTGAAATCGCAAAACACCAGAAGAACAAAATTTGAAATCCCGAAATTCGGAGCTTCTGGTGTTGCAGTGTATGAATGGATGTAAGCGTAGGTAAGTCTGTATGAGTGTGTAGGTTATGGGTTGTAGTGCATGGTAATGTGTGTTTTGGTTGTGATGTATGTGTGCAAGGGGCTGTGAAATGTGTGGGTGTGAGTTACCTTTGTGTGTGTGATTGTCCAGTCTCGGAGTTAGAATATATAAGTAGGGGGGTGTGGGGGGTATAGGGGGGCTTGCCCCCCTGCTTATTTCTATTTTTAGGATTGCATGTTTGATTGTGGGGGGAGAGTGTGTATGTGTGTGTTGAGTTTGTAGCGTATGTTCGGGATTTCAAGTTTCGCGCTTGTGGTGTTTCGGGCTTGTAAGGTTTCCGGATTTGAATTTTGGAAAACTGAAATTCGGTATTTCAGTTTTTCGAGATTCTCAAGTGAATCCATATATCTATATATATATATATATATATATATATATATATATATATATATATATATATATATACACACACACATATATATATATATATATATATATATAGAGAGAGAGAGAGAGAGAGAGATAAATTTATTATCATATAGTCGACATTCAAAAGCCATTCCTACCTTAAATGTCGACTAAAACATTGAACTCGGAATGTCGAAAAGGTCAGAATGTTGCAAACACACTTCATGTTGCAAATTCGACCTTTCTCGACATCCATACACTACAGTCCAACACTACGTAACAGTTGCCCCCCACACCCCCTGCACATTATATATTCCAACTCCGAGATCACACTACAGTGGGGAAAAGGGTACATTTACTGATCCCCACTGTACCACAATCAATAGTTATAACATCAACCTCAACTGTGCAAATGCACTGTGCTTTCGCAGAACCGGGACTCGCACAACTGAAGGTTTGGCAACAAGAGTTGGCCAACCATAATTCGACATCCTATGGTTGCTGAATCTTCCCTTGGAATTATAAATGTAAACCATATATATATATATATATATATATATATATATATATATATATATATATATATATATATATACATATATATATATATATATATATATATATATATATATATATATATATATATACATATATATATATATATATATGCATACACATATATATATATATATATATATATATATGTGTGTGTGTGTGTGTGTGTGTGTGTGTGTGTGTCTATATGTATATGCACATACATGCACTGGTTAGAATCTGTATATACATATATGGTAGCAGTTATGTTTCTTGAATGCTAATTTTGTTGGTAGGACAGGTGTGTCTACCCATAAAATTCACTGTTCTTCAACTCCTGTTATAGTCAATTGTTTATGCAGTTGACTTTAGCTTATTGTATTTGGTCACAGTTATGCAACTATGGTTAGTATATATAAGTAGGGTGGTGTGGGGGGCAGAGCCCACACTTTGACAAGATGGAGGTTAAGCCCCCCCCCCCAAGGTGAAACAATGAGTAAAGGTTTTGTCTGCATATGACTGTGTGTGGAAGTTTTTTTTTTATATGTGAGCTCTGTTTATGTTGTTATTTAGTGCCAAAGGAAACGTGCAAAATGAAACGTCTGGTGTGCTAAGAAAAATAAAACTATGCTTTAGCCCTGCATAGCCACTCCATGGAATCATTCCTGTGTGGGTCCATTTAGGAAGGTGGATGTCTGGTATGAACTTGCAAAGATCCTTGCCAGGGCCACAGTGATCCTCATAACTAGTGAACATTGCAGACACCAGTATGATATACCTGCAGCACCACTTACCTGAAGACCACTGGCAGTGAGAAGTGGAAGTTAGGAAAGGGTGACCTAATTGGTATGCTACATTTTTTGGCACCAATTTTTGTGTGTGTGCAATTTTAAAAAAAATGCTGCTGTTGTCATTAAGAGCACTCCTTCTAATGATGCTTTTTCATTCTAATATATATTAAGACATACTAGGTGGGCTACTATGAAGGACTCTGTACTGCTGGTGCAGGAGTGGTGCATGTATTGTGGCCCTGGTGCATTTTCTGGGGTACTATACATGCTATGCTGTTGTGTGGCTATGTGGCTCATTCCAGGTGGATGTTATCTACAATTTATGAAACTGTATCTACAGTAGTATGGGTGTTGGTGTTGCACAGGTATTGTGACACTGATATTTTTTGGGACACTGCATATAGCTGTTGTGTTGTGAGGTTGTGTGGGTCATGTCAGGCTTATGTTATCGAACAGTTGTTGGATGGCATATCTACTTTTAGTGATGATGTGGCTGATGTATTGTTGAAGCACTAATGTTTTTCTGGAGTAATGTGGATAGATTTTCTTTTATGAGGCTGTGTTATATCTGGCATATGTTATCTAGCAATTAATTGTGGGGCTCTGTCTGTGTTGTGGGTGTTGGTGTGGTGCACATATTGCTGCGGTATTGATTGATTTTGTGGGGTACTGCATATAGCTGTTCTGCTGTGTGGTTATGTGGACCACATTAGGTACTTTCTATCCATTACTTACTCTTGGCACTGTACATGTGATGTGAAGGTATACTTCATAACGTCGAAATCCCAGAAGACTGAAGCCAACATCATTGAGACGAAATCAGCAAAAACCCACTTCAGTGACACACCAGACTGACGAATATCTTCCCAGAGTATGTAACCACTAACACCAAACATCACGAAAATGAAACCACACCATCCCCAACCCACCGAGGTGGGGAGCTACAACCCCCACACCCCCCATTATGTGGGGCTGCACCCCACACACACACACCCACACTAAATATACCAACCCTGAGATTGCACTACAGTTGGGTAAAGGGCAATGTTCACTTTGTTGGTCAACAGGTTACTTAACCTGGGAATACATTTGCCATTTGAGTCCTTCGCTGAAATAAGTTTTCTCTGATTTTATCTCGACGATGTCATTTTTGATCTTCTGGGATTTTGATATTTTCAGGTAGCTCTGATGTGGGAGTTTGTCATACCTCTTAAACAGCGCAATAAATCTGGACAAAGCCATAAATAATGGGAGGACAAAAGCCCAAACAATTTAAATATTGTTCTTACACATGTAGAAAGTTGATAGAATAACAGATTTTGCATTAGCATGATTTTTTTTAAGAGTATGAAGTCTGAAACTCAAAGGCCTGTTAATATTTTCTGACTTCAGTCCTCAATGATTTGCCAAAGATTAGCCAAAAAAACAAACTTTTATGAGAAACAGACTGAAAATATGAGGCAAAAAAATCTGGACATTTTGTGAAAATCTGGACAGTTGAGAGATATAGTGTTTGTGTGACATAGATTGTTTTGACACTGATGCATTTTATGGTGCACTGTACATAACTGTTCTGTTGTGAGGCTCTGTGGATCATACCACGGTTTTATTATGTAACAGTTATGGGACTGCGTATGTACTATGAATGTTGGTGTGGCATATATATTGTTGTGGCTTTGATTTTTTTTTTATGATGTACTGTACATAGCTGTTGTGTTGAGAGGCTGTGCAGACTGTATCAGGTGAATGTTGTCTGACACTTAGTATAACACTTAGTTATGGGGTTTTATCTGTGCTGTGGGTGTTGGTTTGGCACATAGATTGTTGCAGCATTGATGCAGTTTGTGGGGCACTGTAGATAGCTGTTCCGTTGTGAGGCTGTGTTAACCATATCAAGCTTATGTTATCTAACACTTAGTTGTGAGATAGTAGCTTTGAACTGTTATGCAGCATGTCACCTCCATCTGTGTTTGATTGCTGACCTAACAGTTTCTCTTTTAGCATAGGAAAGGTAAGAGGTCAACCATGAAAGTTTTTTCAGCAGGCATGAAAGTCTTGAACCCATAAACCCCAGGTGGTATCAAGGAAAGATATTCATAAGAATGCTGTTGCCAAAGGATGATCGAGATCTGTATTATGCGTCCGACTTGTAGTGCAACAGAAAGGTATGAAAAGTAGACCAAGTAGTTGCAGCACAAATCTCATCAATTGGAACCCTACCCACAAAGGCAATGGAGGTAACCAACACTCTGGTAGAATGAGCCTTTGATTTGTCATGTAAGGTCAGTCACAGTTTTTCATAAACAAAGGCGATACAGTCAGAAAGCCACCTAGACAGTGTTACTTTAGAAATTCCTTGACCCATTTTACTTTTTGAAAAGGCCAGGAAGAGTTGATCAGACTTTCTGATATCCTTTGTCCTGTGTAAATAAAATCTGAGTTGGTTATGAACATCTAGCAAATGTAGGGTATATTCCCCTTTATTAAAGAACTTTGAAAAACAACACTGGTAGATTGATTGTTTAGTTAAGGTTTGCTTCAGAGGCCACCTTTTGGAGAAAGTGTGGATTTGTTCTCAAAGATACCCTGTCTTTATGAAAAAAAAACAGATATGGAGGTTTATATGATAAGGCTTGCAACTCCAAAATCCTCCTTGCAGATGTGATAGCCATCAAATAAAGAGTCTTCCAAGAAAGAAAAAAAATTCAGATCCACAGTAGAAGCAGGTTCAAATGTAGCTTTTGACAAAACCTGAAGCATGATGGTAATAACCCAAGGGGGAACTAGATCTCTGATTGGGATCTTACAAGGAAGCTTCCTTTCAAAAAAGCCATGGAAACCTTTAGAGAAGCAATAGAACTCTACTTCTTCCTCACATGAGAATTGGAAATGGCCACCAAATGTAACTTAATGGCTTAGAAATTGGATTCTTTGTGAAACAATGCTGCCTGGTAGAGGAGCTGAGAAAATATCTAAACCTGAGGAGGAAGCACACATGGTAAATCTTTTCTATTTACTAAGATAACATTTTCTGGTATTTGTTTTTTGTGAGAAGGATAAATGTGAATAACTGGGGCAGACAGCCTGGCATCCCTGGCCACCATTAAAACTGAAGAAACTGTGTTTAATTTCAGTGTTGTCATATCCTGTGAGGGAGACTGGTTGGGTGATGCAAAAGGTCCGGATGAGGGGTCCAGCATTCAAGGTACATGTATTAGATTATGCTAAAGAAAGGGGAAACAGACTTGCCAGTGCAAAAAGGGAGCATTGAGGACACCTTTGGCCTTGTACCTCCTGGCTTTCTGAAGAAACTGTTATCAGAGGTAAAGGTGAAAAGGCATAAAGGAAGTCTGGGGTCCAAATGTGAACTAGAGCATTCCTTGGTGTCTGTTGCTATGGAGGGATCAGGACTAAGTAATAGGGTTGCCACCTTTTCAAATGGCCAAAGTGGGACATTTTTGGGACACACATTAGATTTTACAGGCCGACACATACCCACAGTCATTACATAGGATAGAACTTAACTTTTTTCCTAAATAAAAGCTTATTCTTGTAGCAGTTTAGTTGCTTATTATGTTTCTTGTAACATTTAGGTATTTTAGATACAGAAATAACTATTTTATGCAACTATCACATAAAATATTTGACATAATTATGTCCTGCAATCTCAGGACATTTGCCATTTTTAATATTTTTTGTCAGGACACAACTGCCCAAAGAGGGACTGTCCCTCTCAAAGTGGGACAGGTGGTAACCCTACTAAGTAATTTCTCCACTTGTTTAAATATAAAGCAAAAAGATTATAAAAAAGTTGGCCCAATGACTGATGATCTGTGTTGCTACTGTCTGAGTGAGGGTCTCTTCATGTGGCAGAAAAATAGACTTACTCAGTTTGTCCACCAGAACATTGGAAGTTCCCGAGATGTGCTTTTTAATTAGAAAGTGACGGGAAGGCATCACCCATTGCCACACTGTCATGGCAATGGTACAGTTGATATGAACAGGTTTCTCTCTGTTTGTTGATATACCAGACTACTGCCATATTGTCCATCTGGCTGGTGATAACACCCTCAGGGCCCTGAAATTCCTTAAGCACCAGGAGGACTGCCCTCATCTCCAAGACATTGATGTGAAAACTGGCCTCTGTCAATGGTCAAGAACCTTAAACCATCTTCACCTTGAAATGCTCCCCCACACCAGAAGAGAAGTGTCCATGGTCACAGTAGCTATTGGACACAGTTGGGAGAACAGTAGACCACATGACACTATAGGAGAGGTCACCAATTAACTGATGTGTTTCCTGCAAATCAGTGTGAAATGTATTGGTGCATGAAAGGGATGCAACATTAAGGACCATTGGATGGACAGTGCCCACTGAAGAACTCTTATGTAATGCCTGACTTGAAGAACTAGTGTGATTGAAGCAGCCGTCAAGCCCAAAAGCAAGAAAATAAGTCTTGCTGGGGGAACAAGGGTGGTGAAGGAACTCTGAAGCTAACTAGTGCAGGGACAATAATCTAGACTGTGGGAGCATGGCTATTTGTGAATTTGTGTCTTGTCTAGGTAGATTCCAATAAACTCTACTTTATGTGTTGTTATTAGCTGATTCTTTTTTAAAAACATTTATTGAATTATCACTTGTGAAATAGGCAAATTTACATTTATATAAAAGTAATCAAACTGTATTAGCAAATTAACGTTTACAAACATTATACTTTACATATATTGCTATATATCATGTAAATGAAAATTATTCAATTCCTGCCATTTTTTTAAACAAAAATCATCTTTATTAAACCATCACTTATGACGTAGGTAATCATACACATATATACAAATGAAAACAAACCACACCAACACAATCCTAGTTGCAAGCATTTTACATCACAAACCATACTGACATACTCCCAGTTGCAAACATTATACTTCACTTATAATCTACCCAATCATTTTCAAACATTGCATAGCTCATTTAAGTCCTGCCTTCTTTTAAACCTCATTTCTCCCCTGTATGTATTGTTCACACAGTTCCAATTTTTCCTATGTAGTTTGCTCCTACCCTTTTCTAAAGATCTCAGTTCCAGTTTTTATCTTTGTTATTATATTCACTACTTCTAGTATAGTTGGTTTAGATTTTAATTTTCATTTTCTAGTAATTGCTTTTTTGGCAGCCACCATAATTAGACACAACAAGGCCTCACCATGTCTAGGCAATACTGATTCTGTATCATAGCTCAGAAAAATCATCACCCCATCACACCAATCCATCCACCCAGCATCTCTGACAGTGCACCCTGCAGGGAATTACCCAAGTCCACCAGCTCACCATACTCCCAGAAAACATGCCCTCCCTTGTCACACCACAAATGCTTCCTGTCTACCTGAGGAAGAATTCTCTGGAGTCTGCTTGGAGTATAAAAATATCTATGTAAACATTTCCTAGCAAAACATATTTGGGAGACATACATATATCCTCCCCTGGTTTCTTTGTGAATTGCTTATCCAATCTCTCTTCTCAATCCATTCTAACCTCCTCTGGTTGATTCTTATAGTTATCATGAAATATGTTATATGCTGTACTAATTATTCCTTTTTAATGGCAGCTTCTGTTCTAGATTCTACTAAAAACACTACCAGTGCTGGTCTTTCATTTAGGACCCTTATTTGTTTCTCTTTGTCTATACTCCAATATCAATCCTTGATAGGAAAAATAATCTCTAACCTGCAGTCCAAATAAATTCTTGGCATCTTCCCATTCTATCATCTTTCCCTCTCTAGTTATTTGCTGCCAGTACCTTGGTTCCTTTGCCAGTTTTCTCCAATAAATTCCAGCCCCCTTTTGTCTATTGTCTGTATCACTAATTGCAGTCACCCTCATCAGCATAATATCCTTTGTCCATTCCCATGTTGGCTTAGTCCTTAAGATACTTTCTGCTGCTTTATAGATATAATATTGTATATGATTATTGTTATTCTCTTTAAAGGCCTACATCCAAAATCCCAGTCTCTCCTTGTTTCTTGAGCTTCCCTTCTGTTTCATCATAATCCCTTTCCACTTTGAATTATAGTTTTCTGCTTGTGCTATGTATAGAAGTCTTAACTGAGTAGTTCTGAAATAGCACTTCAAATAGAGTAATCCCAATCCACTCTGTTCTACTGGAAGAATCAACTTATCCCACTTGACTCTTGGCATCTTCCCCTCTCAGATAAAGTCCTTCAGCTCTTTAATAATTGCTATCCACAATTTCTCCTCTGGTTGATAAAAATATGCCTGACCTGTGAATAAGATAAATGGAACTAAAAACATTTTAACTGTTTGTATCTTATTGTCCATATTCATATAACAAAGATTCCATTTTCTCAGTGTTTGTATTATCTTTTTAGTCTCTTCCCACATATCCTTAGGTGCCACACCAGAATAATTTTTAACCCATATTCCGAAATGCTTCATTGTATCATGTCCCCATAAATATGTAAATTACTGAACCAGTTCATATGTGGGTACATAATTTACAACTATTGCCTTTGTTTTAGCTTCATTAATTTTGTATCTCAAAAAGATTTGAAGCTGTCTCAAAATGTTCCACAACACCGTAATGTCTCCTCCTGGTTTTGTCAGGTATAAAATAATATAATCTGTAAATAGAGCCAGTGTTTCTTGACTACCATACCAATTATATCCTTGAATTTCTGAGTCCCATATTTTCTTTGCTAATAGTTCTAAATATAATGCAAACCACAAAGGGGAAAGGGGATACCCCTGCCTGGTTTCTCTGCTCAAGCAGAAATTATCCAAGGGAACCCCACCTACTTTACATTTCACAACCAATCCCTCATACATCCTCCTAATCAACCTTATAATATTTCAGGAAATGCAAGAGCTTCCATTGCCCTGGTCATAAAGTCCCAGCTTACTCTGTCAAATGCTTTCTCATCAAGACACACTAACAACAATGGTATTTTCTTACATTATGCTTCCCTCTGGATCATCAATGTTATGTTAATGTTATCAGATGTTTGCATCCCCTCCACAAAACCAAATTGATCCACATCTATCAATTTTGGCATTTATTTTGCCATTCTTTTAGCCAGTATAGACATGAACACTTTATAATCATGGCTTAGTATTGAAATGAGCTTGTATGAAGCTGGATCTGATGGTTCTTTTCTCTCTTTAGGTATTACAGCTACCAATGCTTTCTTACAGGATGTTGGTACTTCTCCTTCTCTTAAAATACTGTTAAACAGAACCTTCCAGATCTTTATCAGTTTTTCCCTCCTAGCTTCTGAACCTCTACAGGAATGCCATCTATTCCTGGTGACTTTCCAGTAGATTGCTTATATATCATTTTTTATCTCGTGTCCTCCTATCCCAACTGTAAGTAATTGAGCCTTGTCTACCTGTAACCTTGGCATATTTAATTCTTCCATAAACATTTCCATTTGTATCTTCTCTTGATTTTCATGTTTCTCTGCTTTATACAGACTTTCATAGAATTTCCAAAATATTTCTAATACCTCTATACAGGATCTGTTGTTACCATCTTTGTTATAGGCTCCCTAACCTTGGTGACAGCCCTTTCTACTTTCTGTTGCCTGAGTTCTTGTGCTAAAAGTTTTTGTGCTCTAGTGTTATTATCAAAAAAAGCAGTTGCTTAACAACAATATTTCTAAACTCATGTATATTATCAAGGTAATCCCTTATTTTCTGCTTAGCATTCTGCAGTTGATCCTCTTCTTGTTCTGTGAGATTCCCAATATTCTGCAATACTTTAACATTTGTCAGTCCTTCTAAATAATACTTGTTACTTCTTAACCATAGCTCCCTTTCTATTTCCACCCTATTTTTAAACTCCACCTTAATTTTATCCCACTCCCTAGCAATATTTCCAGAAGTAATTTCTATCCTCTCAGATAGCTCCTGAATAATCTCCACTACCCATGCCTTAAATTCCTCTCTTTTCAATAGATAGGTGAGAAAGTGTCAGTACCTCATTTTTATTTCATTACTCTGTGTTTTTATTTTAGTTATTATTGGTGCATGATCTGAAATAATTATTGGGTACGTATCAAGACCTTCAGTTAAATGCACATGTTCATGTGAAATGTAAATTCTGTCTAGCCTAGTCCAGTTTTTATATCTTGGAGAATAATATGTAAATTCACTCTGAACTCCTACTACTGAATTCAGATCTTCCATGCCAAATATTTTCATAAATTTCTTCACAAATCTACCCTCCTTTGTTATACTTTCCCTTCCATCCCCCCAGACACATCTCCACTGCTGCAAATCAAATTGCAGTCCCGACCTATAAGTAATATTTCTTGTTGAAAACTGATTATTTCTCCCAGAATTTTCTTAAGCTCCATTGTGTAATCCGCCTCCCTTGGCAGTAGACCTTTAACCTTACAAATCTGCCATCATTATCTTTTTTATCCTCTTCTGTCATTATTGGAGCACCTCTTGCAATTAATGTAAGTACTCCTCTTTTCCTTTGTCCCAGATATTCCACTGAATAACCATCCTGAAAACCTTTCTTTATCAAATTCACATGTTCGGTTTTTACCAAGCGTCTCTCCTGTAACATAGCTATTTGCACTCTACCTTTTTTTAATATAGTTCACTATTTTTTTGTATTTATCTGTGAGATCATTGACATTTAAAGACATTATAGAAAGCATTGTTGTATTAAAAAAGTTATTATTCCCACCTTTTATGTATAACACCTTTCTTGTTAAATGTCTAGTTCCAGCTTTTGTGTTACAGTATTTGGCAGGTTGAACGTTTATATAGTTGTTTCTTGTTATATCCATTTGAGCCTATGTCACATCTTACAAAACTTTTTGTTTTTTTGAAACTCCTCAAATAAAAAACAAACCCCCAGTCCCCTCCTAAAACATATTAATTACATACTAACACACAAAACTATGTACATCTTCACATATAGATGTTTTACCCTCCTAATAGGAACAAATGTCCCAAACTGACAGACACACTTGCAGACTTGAGTTAACCTAAAATAAATGTTATCCATGCTAAGATGCATGGTGCAGCCTGTGCTTCTACTGGCTGGTTTGTCTTATCTTTGTGGCTCTTCCAGATGGAAAAAACTCTGTATGCTTTCAGAGAACATTATCTCTTAGCCAGTTTCTCTTTTCTTTTTTTTTCCCAGCCAGTCACTCTCCACCAGACTGTGACCAAATTCTCTTTATCAGATTGTCTCTGTGGAGACATCAGAATCAGACAGCCAATTTCTCATTATCAGATTGTCTCCATGGAGACATGAGAACCAAACAGTCAGTTTCTCTTTATCAGATTGTTTCCATGGAGACAAGGGCCAGATAAAGAATTGCTACTAAGCATACGTTCATTTGCTAGAAAAAGCCTCATAATATTCAGTATTCTTTTTTTTTTCATTTACTTGTGTTCTCTTAAAATGTATTACTAAATCAATCTAAGGTCCTTAATCCAGTCATTTCCCCCATGTAAGAGTGAGAAAAAGCACATTAATGTTTCTTTTGTCATTCTCTTTTAACCAGGCTTTTTTCTACATTGCAGTGCCCACATTTCTTAAAACTGAACAAAAAAACTTTACTTTATGTCATGCAAAGAAAAGCATACACCACAAAAATAGTACTATTAAGAAAAATGTATTCTTTATTTACAGTTAACTTTCTCCCCTCTCTTCCCACCCCCAAAGCATTTTCCAAACATTAATGACATAAAATAGGGCATATACTTTAGAGACCCCTCAAGAGTCCAACACATTCTGAAAAAGTCCATTATTTCCAGATTTTCTTGTTCTGTCATATTTCACAAATATAATTATTGCCTTGTAATCCCACATTAGGTTATTGGTTTTATTACTTTTGATCTCCATCTCTCATATCCTGTCTCTGCTTCATTTCCTATGTACTTTAGATTCTTCTAGTCAACTCTCATGCTCCCTTCCTTCTCTTCATTTTATGTTGAAGCAGTGGAAAAGGTTTTACAGGTACAGTCTCTCTGCGGTCTGTATTACCAGAAGAATAAGAAGCAAATTCTCCTTCTGTTTCACAGCTCATTTTTTGTTGGACAAACTTTTGTATTTCCTCCTTAGCATGTACTTCATCAAAAAATTATTTTGTCTCTCCGGGGAAGAATACCCCGAAGACAGATGGGTATAACAGTTTGAATCTCACACCTGCATCTCAACATTCTCTTAATAGTGGAATGAATTTACTCCTCTTCTGTCTGGTTTACAATGAATAATCATTCTCCACAAACACTCTGCTGTTTCCCACTTTTAGTTTTTTGTCCTTTTGCCACAGTTTCATCAATATCAACTCCTTCTGTTGGTAGAATTGCATCTTTACTATTAAAGATCATAGGATCAAAGGAGGTTTCTAGGCTAATGGGCCCAGTGCCCTTACAAACCTAGCCAAATTCAACCCATATTCCCAAGGGTGTCTTGTTCAAGCATACACTAAAATCAGCACCTATTGCCCCTATCCAAAAGGAACATAGGTGGAACCTCCATGGTGAATTTCTGGTTACCCATCCAATCATCCAAATTATGCTTAAATAGGGCCAACGAGGGGCTTTGTTTAACATGAATAGGAAGCTTGTTCCAAAGGTGGGGCAATCTCTTTGATACAAATCTGTCTCTTCTGCAAGTTCTGTTGATGTCACATACCAGGTTACAGTCCTTTGAGTGAATAACTGCGTGCCATTTGAATTGTGAATGTGCAACATTTCCATTAAAGCTGGGTCAGAGATTGCTCTATATGCAAGACACTGGTCGCTTCTGAGCAGTCTGTATGACACAAAGTAAAGTGACAATGATTTCTGTCTAGCCACATAAGACAGATCTTGAAGTCCCTGAATTTTCTTTGTAAGGAACCTTTGTGGTCTCTCCAATCTCTGCACATGTATAGGTATAGTAATCTTGGGACCAGGGAAATTATGGGTAGAGGAGGAGTAAGAGACCTGGATCTAAGCTCTTCAAAGTGCAAACTGTTGAACTGTATGAAACAAGACAACAGGGATCTAACATTATAGTAAGTATATAATTTTGTATCTTTCCATACAGGATCTTTTTGATACAGGCAGAATGACAGTTCTTAAAATTTCTGCTTACTACCAGTCCAGAATTTCTGCATAGAGTATCAGAATTTTTTTTTCTAGTGACATGCTCCACTCTTTGTTATCTGTCATATTTTAAGCACAGTGTAATGAGCTGTTTCCTCATACAACTAGAAAATAGTGATTGCATATGATTGTTCTACAAAGTTAAAACTCATTGAGCTATTAGGACATGTCATCATTTATCAATGGAAGTTCAAGTCTACAGAGTCTTGCAACCATCACTCCTTATCAGTTCCCACTATACCTCCTCTCAAGGAGGGCTAGGCCAGTTAAGCCAGGGGTAAATTTATGAATACCTATCCAATTATCTGGGTCCTGTTTGAAGGAAGATAGTGTATCTCATTTGCTTTTCTACATTCTGTGTCTCTTAGGGGGTACCAGTTTAAATGATATTTGGTACTCCAACCTTATTGAGATTCAGACACTACATAAGAAAATAAAATTGAAACTCCAAAGACTCAAAAGATCTGTGGTACCTGTCTTAAGAAAGAAGAAAACTATGAATGACAGCACACAGTAGAAGAGATGTGAATTTTCAGACTCAGTAAGTTTATGGCCCAGTAATAGAGAAAGAGGCAAAGGCTAAAACTACCTTAATATCTAGTCTTCTGCTGAAAAGGAGTCCTTAAAATATGATAGGTGATGTGATCAGGGTTGAACTTCCGTAAAATATAGCCTAGAAACGGTGCTGCATGATAACCCTCCCTGCTGCCTATTGCTTCCTGTCTGTGTGCATTCCCCAGTGTACCCCAGTTTCCCATCATCATAGCTGCCCCTGGTTTTCCAGATTACTTTATCCTTACATTTTCATGTTTTCAGCTTTTCTTGCATCTTTTCAACATGTTCTAACTGTCCAAGACTGCACTATAATAACTGTGGAGGAAATATATGAGTTAAGTTGTGGGTATTAGGGTTGCTAGCCTTCCATAACTCATGAATTTGAGATGTTCTAAAATGCATTCTAGAGCCTTTGTCCAACTAGGAAAGAACTTCAGTCTTTCTGTTCAGATTTGCAGTTTCCTGAATCCTTTCTATACAACCTAACTGGTCAAAATTGCACTATAATAGTCGAGGACAAACATTAGGTTGTGGGTTTGGGGACAACTAGATCCAATAAGGCATACATTAAGCTATGGGACTGGGAACTACTAGACTCCTAGAAGCACAATGGGTTATAGATGGTCTGAGGTGCATTTTATAGCTCTCTCTAACCATTTTAATCAGTGATGGCTTGAACAAAAATCAGGAGTAAAGAAAAATGTTCAGTCTTATTTGTTTTTTTCAAGGATGAAATAAGCTGTGTCCAGGGTTTTATATGTGAAGTTGACAAAATAGTCAACTCTATACTTGTCTGATTTTTTTTTTGAGGAAAGTGAGAAAAAATAACCAGAGCAATGTGTTCCAACTTGTTGCTTATAGACAAGATATAGTGGCTTTCTGTGTATATGTCTGAGGTTTGATTATGAGAAAAGTTAAAGAAATAATGGCATCACTATCAAATACTCAACACAGGCTATAATGACCTTCTATTTACTCCTCTGTGAATTGTGGGGAAAGATAAAGAAATAATGATAACACTGTCCCAGGTCCCAACACAAACTATAGCAACTTTCTGAGGTTTATGGTGAAAGTTAAATAAATAATGGCCACATTATCCCCAGCCCCAATGCAAACTATGGCAACCTTCTGTACACATCTCTCAGCTTTGTGAGGAAAATTAAAGAAATACTGACTACATTGTTAACATCCTCCCATACTCCAGAGTGACTTTCTTTGAATACCTCTGAGGTTTAACTGTGAGAACAATTAAAGAAATAATGACCACACTGTCTCAGCCTCCATATAAGCTGCAGTAGTCTTTTGTGCAAACTCCTGAGCAGGGCTAGGTTTAGATTAGGTGGGGTTCAGGGAGTCAGGACAGAAGCCAACACTAAGTCTGTATCAAAATTCACTTACATAGCCAGTGGAGTGAGGACCAGAGAACCATAGAAGTTCTAAGGGTCTAAGTATTCTGTGATGCATATTATACATTATTTTTGAAAGCTAATGACTTGATAACTGTTTTTATGCTACCCGGAAGAGTTGTGTAGTTGGCCAACACCATGTGTCCACAGATAAAATTAGTTATGTTGTTTTACATAGACACACACACACACACACACACACACACACGGTTACACAACATGCTTATTATCTTTTACTCTTTCCTAACACCTCACTTTCCATGACCTGCCCCCTCTGTCCCATAGTACCATTGCTTCTGCTCTACACTTTTGTTAGATCTTCCCATGTCGGCATCCATGCAGCCTTTATCTCTCTCTCTCTGTGTCCATAAGATAATTCTTAGAGTGACACTTTTGTCTGTTCTTTTGTACCACATACATGTTTCAACGATGAACAAAAAGAGCATCAGTACTTCAGATTTTCTCACAATTTCACCTATTTCAGTATGTTGGACATTCATTCTGAGTTAGTCTGCAGTTATGTTCTTTTCTCTTCTTTCAATCCATCTATTAATCTTTGTGTAAGTGTGCTAAAATTATAAGTATATGCTGACTCAGAATGGATCATCTTATGACAGCTATCTTACTAAACTTGGCCAGTATTATAATTCTAATTGAGAAATGGCCTTTCTCTAGAATCCTCTGTGCTATTTAGTCCTTAGACTGGGCAGATAAGATTGACTGATGATGCTGTATTCTTCTATACCCTTTGCTCAGCAGTAGGCTTCATCTTCCTTTCAGAATAAACAATTGCTTCCTAAACTGCATCCATTCAGTGAAATGCTCTTCATAGTTCCTGGTATTTCACACATACTTCTCCATTGTAATAATAAATCTTGCCTAGTTACTTCTTAAGCAAACTTAACCAAGTGGGGCCTTAGGCAGGGTAATGGACCAGCTTCCCCCAAGCCATATCAATATCCCATTGCTTGGCTGTCTCTCTCCGACTACCATAAATTCTGTTCAGACCTGTTAGTGTTCATACAATTTTCTTCTTTAATTATATAATGATCGTAGATTTGGATTTAATCTAAAATGTTTATTTCATATTTTACAGCAAAAATTCTGACTACCATTTGCTAAACAAAACACACTTAATGCAGAGCTAATGTGACCAGCAGTAAACTTTGATTTCTTTGAAACTCCTGTTTATTGAAAATGCATCTGGCAACCCATTAAACTTCAAGAGACATGCTGAGATTCAGTGAAACAGCATATAGTGAAGCATTGATTAGCTACTCTATGAAGGCTGCAGGAATTCAAAAGACAAATGTATAATGCCCAGTATATGGCCAACAAATATATTAACAAAAAAAAAATCATAGAGCATAGAATAAGTCATGTGTGAATGACTGGTATTACTGACTGTAATCCTTGCTGATCTATGAGAAAATCTTATGTTTAGGAGGTAAACTGAGCCTGCATTTATTCAGGTCTTCTATGCATATACATACAGGGATGCTCATACATTTGAAATAATCCAGGTATGTCTAAGGTTCACTTACCTTTTAAGTAATCCAGATGTTTGTAAATTGCTTGGATTTGCTTGTTTGTTCCTCAGTCAGGGAAGGGAATGGGACTGCTCTTTCATATCTTCCATATTTACAAACTTCACACACACACACACACACACACACACACACACACACACACACACACACACACACACACACACACACACACAAATGGTATTACTCAAAAATAGGAATATGATGTCTACTGGTGAACAGTGAGTATATATGAACATAACATCATCATTCAATCTGATGGTATACATCAGTTTTTGTTAAAGCTTCCATTTTCAGGGGAAAATAAGATAGTCCATCTATTTTAAGGAAATTTAGTTCTAGAAAGGCTAGCATCTGATTTATTTTTTAATGAAAAGATCATGCTTTCTCTGCTACTCAGTTTTAGCTCCAAGAAGGCACTTATATACCTCCACCAGGACTAGGCCCTAAGTAGCTGCCTAGATTGCCTTGTGCTGGATTCAGCCCTGCTCCTTAACTAGAAATGTACTTACACAGAGACTTCAGTATGCCCTGCCTTTCACCACAATGGACTCTAGTCAGAGCACACACGTTATATGAGGTGATTTATTAACCTGGTCCTACATATGTGGGCCATTGCTGAAACTGCCAGAATGCTAATTGGCTTCCAGTCTTAGCAAGCACCTCATTATGCCTTTCCATTCTCGCTTATAAATTCTTACAAAATAACTATTGTTCTTTACTTGCTAAAAAACTAATATAGATCCTCCTCCTGCCTTACTTCCTAAGAACAGACTCTGATAGAGCACTGACCTTTCAAATACAGCGATTTTGCCTTGCAATTGGTCAGAAAAGCTTTAGCAAAACAACACTTGGAGCCATATGCATTCCAACATTAAAAAAGAAGAATGTCCCTAATTTATACTTAAACTCGTAGACTGGCTTAAAGAAACCTACTGCTGCACCTGCTTTATGGGCAAAAGGTAAAGTACTCTGAACTTAACTATTTACCTAATTTCAGCTAAAACAGAAACAATGAGTCCAGTCATCAGCAGCAGTCTGGTAAACCTATAACTATGTAAATAATTACTCCTTATGAATCAATATGTGCATACGTGTGTGTGTGTGTGTGTGTGTGTGTGTGTGTGTGTGTGTGTGTATATATATATATATATATATATATATATATATATATATATATATATATATATATATATATATATGTGTGTGTATATATATATATATATATATATATATATAGGTAGATAGATAGCTATATATATATATATATATATATATATATATATATATATATAAATGCTTTTCTTTAAGTTTGCAATATTGCTATGCTTCACTATAATGTTTTTCAGTTCCTATATCTATGACAGCTCCAACTATACTTGGTATTGGAAAAATGCGAGAAAACGTTATTATGTTAAGTAATGTTCAGTCAGGATGTTCAGTTGCCATGATAGCATGTTATTAGTAGAAATGCCTTTGTAAATACTGTATATGTGTAACATGGCTTGGATCTTTCAATTGTCTGTATCTGCCTATTTGAATGGCCCTCAGCTGAAAGGGTCCATGGAACAGCCCACATGCCCATTTAATAAACAAAGTAAGAAATGAGCTATTAGACTTTAAAATTTCGTGATGTATTTTCTGGTTTATTGTCAAAAGCTATCTTGTTTTAAAATGTGCTGTAATGCTTTAGGAATCCACATCTTACCCTCACCACAGAAATATCTGGTGATATATCTGGTGAGTCTACTTGAGCTTACCAAAGCACAGTTCAACACATCTCATGTCATCAGTAGGCAGTAAGTAAATGGTATGATGGAAGTATTTGTGAATATATTTACTACAACTCTGTGAAAGTCATTTTTAGTGCTAATGGAATTTGCAGTCTCTCCCACTGTTGTGCAATAGTGGCATTAGTAGATATAAGGTGGATGGTGTGGGGCTGTTCGGGTGAAAGGGAGCTTGACCTGCCTGAGAAAGAAACATACTTTGTGGTTTATTGAAAGTGGTTTTCACTGATTTATTTTTCAACAATTGGACTTGCAGAAAATTCATTCCGAGTCAACATGAACCCATGTCATCAGCTACTCTGTAATTAAGTGACAACCCAGCAGTTTCAGCATCCCTTGATGTGTGGCAAAATACAACTTAACTAATGGAGAATATCTCCAGAAATATACAGACTTATTTAATCTGTTGAAAACTGTTCTGCAGCAAAGCAAGTGCTTTTGCACCCCAGATCTGGTGTTCACTCTGTGCCTTTCATTTATATATGACAACTCCAAATAGTGTTAAGATTAAGGGAAGAGGGGAAAACCTCAAGATGGTTGAGCAGTTAGCAGCACTGAATTTTTGATCTGCTTCTTTTGAAACTTTCTGACAGAATTTTATTTCTAGTAACCAAGGATTTTATTTCTAATATTCAGTTAATAGACTTTTACAACAAATATACATATTAAATAAGTATTTTTACAAAAGTATATTATACAAAAATCAAGTTTGTGATAGATTTTTTTTCCTGTCAGAAGAACATCTTTTCTCTTTGTTAAAATCATTACCATCATTACCATCATCAGCCCGCTTTTTTCCTATTTTCTACATGGGGTCAGGGTATCATATTAACTGTCTCCATCTCTCTCGATTCAGTGTCACATTCCTGCCTTCTTCGACACCCATGCCTGACTGTCACAGATCTCCTCTCACACAGTCCATCCACCTCTTTGCCAGAAGTCCTCATTTCCTCTTACCTTTTTTCTGTCTGCCCCATATCTTCTTCACCAAATTGTCTTCTGTTTTTCTGCATGTGTCCTTACCACTGTAATCTCTTCTCTTTGATCTTTTCTGCAATTGGAGCTACTTTGGCTTCTACTTTTATGTCCTAATTTCTTCGTCTGTCTCACAGTATGGATCCTACTATCCTTCTCAGGCACTTCATTTGCATCACCTCTAGCTTTCTCATCTGCTCTGCCTTTACTGCCCAGGTTTCTGTACCATGCAGTAGTACTAATCACACTACTGTCTTGTGCACTTTACTTTTTAGCTTCTTTGACATTCTTCTGCACGGACTACACCTGAGACTCTATGCCAGTTGCCTGCAGCCCCACTGATTCTAGCTTTGACCTCTTTATTCAGACTTCCCTTCTTCTCAACCACCTATGCCAGATACTTGAAGCTATTAACCTGTCCCACTATCTTCCCTTCTATATCATTTCTCAGCTTCTTTTGATTTCCACAATTTGCTTACATTACCACTGTTTTACCTGTGTTTAGTTTCATCCCATGTGCCTTCAGCTTTGTATTCCATTCCCATATCCTTTGCTAAAGTTCTTGTCAGTCTGCCTGTAATGCCACATCATCTTTGTGCAGTAACTTTGTTGATCTGTCCTGTCTGACCTGTTTGCTAATGTAGTCCATCACCAGTATGAGCAACAGTGAGCTCAGAGCTGAACCCTGGTGCACACCCACTCCCACTGAGAACTCTTCTGTGAGGCCAAACACTATTCATACTTCAGTCATTGGGTCCTTGCACATAGCCTGCATTAATAATACCAATGTTTTTGGGAGTTTGAACCACTGCAATACTGCCCAAATCAGCTTTCTTGGGACCTTGCCATATTCTTTCTCCAAATCTAGTAATGCCCAGTTGGACTCTTTCCTTATCTCTAGTGTCTTCTCAACTATCTGTCTCACTGCAAACATCAGGCAAGTTGTGGTGCATCCTGATCTGAATCTGACCTGCTCATCTCCCATCTTACATTCTACTACTCTGTGTATCCGTTTATCAGTCACCGTCTCCAGAACTTTCATGCAGTGTGACAGGAGTACTGCCCACAGTTGTGGATGGCCTCTTTGTTTTCATACACTGACATGAGTATGCTTATTTTCCAGTCATCTGGGATACAACTATCTCTCCACACTGCTAAGAGTACCATACAGAGCTATTTCTCCCCTATCTCACTCAGCATCTTTATCATACCTGCTTTGTCCTCATCTGAACCTGCTGTTTAACCTGACTTCATTTTCCTTAGTGCTATTCTTACTTATTCTAGGGTTGGCTTCTCTTCTTCTCTCATTGTAGGCAGTTTCTGGGGAAGTACAGCTTTTGTGTGGTTGTCTTCATTCAGAAGCTGCTGGAAATACTCTTTCCATCTGCCTTTGATGGCCTGAGGACCGGTGAGCAAGTTGTTGAAAGCACCTCTTATGAAGGGTGCCTGACTTTCTTCTTTATCTTTCTGTCTTTGCCTTGTAACCTGATATAGTTTCTTTGTGCCACCTACTGAGTCATTTTCCAGAAGCTGGTAGAGTGCCTCCAATGCTCTGCTCTTTGCTGTTGCAACTCCTTTCTTAACTTCTTTGTTAGGCAACTGCTATTCCTTCCTAGCCTGGTCAGTCTTTTCAGTCTCCCACTTTTTCCTGTACTCCTCCTTTTTTTGATCACTTCCTGAATGTCTGCATTCCACCACCAGCTTTCCTTATATACCTTATTTCCATACCTGGCTTGGCCACATATCAGTTATGTAGTCCTCACTTTCTTGGAGTGCTAGAACCCTGAGTAAATACTTGAACTGTTGTACTTTCTCTCCAGTCAACTTCCAGGCCTTCAGCCTGGTCTCTGTTGACCTTAGAGCCTTCGCTGACCATTGCTTGCAGCTGATTGTAGCAACCTGTGGTTTATGCTGTGGGCCGACTGTTTCACTGGGGATGATTTTGCAGTCATTGATTCTATCCCAGTGCCCTTTCCTTACTAGGAGGAAGTCTGCCTGAGTTGCACGTTGGCCACTCTTGTATGTGATATTGTGACTGTCTCTCTTTCTGAACCATGTTTTGCCTACTATCAAGCCATTTTCCAGACAGAAGTCTAGAATGGTCTCTCCTTCTTTATACCTGTTGCCCCACTCATGTGGATCCAGGCAGTCCTCATATCCTGTACTGTCTGTCTCGATATGTGCATTCAAGTTACCCTTTATCAACACCAATTCATGTTGTCCTGCTTAATTTAGTAGGTCTTGCAACTGCTGTCTGAATGCACTCTTTTCCTCACTATCACAACCCTGCTGTGGGGCATGAGCTGAGATTATGAATACTGCCCTGTCATTACACTGGATTCTGATTCCAGTGTGTCTGTCACTAATTCTGATGATATCCCTCACTGCCTTCTGAAGCCTTTCTCTCACCACATTTCCCACACCATTTCTAGCCTGTCCTCCTCCTGAGTAGTAGACTGTGGATCCCAAGTCAAGTGGCTTTGCTGCACTGCCCTTCTATCTTGTCTCATGGATACATAGGATGTCCAGCCACCTCAGTATCATCATGTCATCCACATTCAAGTTCCACCTGTCAGTGAACCTACTTTAAGTGTAGCAATTCTTAGTTCATGTTTGACAGGTTGACTGGATTTATGTCCAGCATTCACAAAACAGAACTATCCCAGGTATCCCAGGCTTGGCAACTAGACACGAGCCAGCCAGTAGCTTATTACCCAGGGCTGATGGGCTTTATGGCAGCCACACACTGGCCAATAGGAGCACATGCAACCCTCCCACTGCTAGCATGGGTCCCTGGCATAGGTCGGAGTAGGCAGGGTCTGCAACCCACTTATCACCAGTAACTACCCATACCCATTTTGGCAACATTAGTCAACATGATTGAATCACCTACAGCCATATTTTATACATCAAATGTCTAGCTCTGCCACATACATTGTTAAAATGAGTCACTGTAAAGGAAGTTCCCAAGATCTACAATGAAGAAAGAATTACAGTCCATTTTAACAAGCATTTAGGACCTTTTGTTGAAAATGGACAAACTGGAGGTAAAAATGGACAGTATAAAACAAGGATATGAAAAGCAAATGGACTTATTGAATGAAGCTATAAAACAATAGTTACTGCAGATTTCTACAACAGAAGAATCGGTAAATGATGGGGATGGAAGAGTGGCAGAAAATGAGAATCGTATTGAATTCATAGTAAAACAAAATAATTTACTCCTTGAAAAAAAAATAGAAATATTTGGAGAGTAGGTCTAGGAGAAATAACATTAGAATATATGGAATTCCGAAGAAAGAAGAGGGAAACAATATGATATTATTTTTAAATAACTTGTTGCCAGAACCTTTGAACTTACCTGAAGCTTTCTCCTTTGGTATTGAGATGGCTTGTAGATCCCTTTCAAACACATCTTTAAAAAACAATCCACCTTCTCCCAGGTCTGTAATTGTTAGATTTATGTCCAGTCAGGATAATGATTTGGTTTTGAAGACAGCATGGGCAAACCCTCCTATAAAAATAAAAGAAAACACCATTAGATTTGAAAAATGACGGTTCTTCATCTATTATGACTAAAAGAAAGGCATATATTGCATTCATAAGAGTTTTAAAGAAACTGAACATTAAATCTCAACTTTTTTTCCCAGCAAAAAATTTGGATTTTTCTTCCTGAGGGACAGAAAACTTTTAACTCATTGAAGGCTGACATGGAATTCACACAGAAGAATAAGCTTTTGGATAAACCAGAATAACTGGACTGGTCCTTGACAAATTTGAAGAGACAAGACACTAAAAATGGATGGTCTTTAAAAAAATAGTAAAAAACTTAGAGACTAATGACTATTTATATTCTGGACAACTTGTAGTTTTCTAATATACACATGTTTAACTTAACATCCCTGTATGAGTGTCACTTATTATGTTAAATTTCTATTCTCTTAATGTCAAGTGTTTGATTTTTATATTTATTAATTAACTTTTTAATAAAGCAGGTAATGATTAATAGAATAGGTAATTTTTAGTTAATAGTTTTATTTTGAACTGCAGTTATATTAATGTTGCAGCTTCAGGAAATAATTAAATGTAATCAGAAGAATTCATTACTTTATGGTCATCATATTTAATGGAAATAGTTCCTATGTTAATATATTAATGATAAGAGTTGTTTCCATATATACCTAAAGGATTTAAAAAGAAAATTCTGTATTTTTTTATTTATTTGTTTGTTTGATTAAGTTAATAGATGGGGTTTTTGCCGTATTTAAATGCTTTATGTTCTTTATTATATTTTTACAGTATTAAATGCTTTATTTTGGATTCATTAATGAAAAACTGTTTTAAACATTTATTTTGAATTGTGCTGATCGCCTGAAGCAGTCACAAGCTTCCTTATCTTAAACTTATCTTAAACTGTATGATTTTTCAGTTGTATTTCCCACTTGAAAATGTGGCATCCCTCCACTGGCCCAGTGATCAAGGAGCCTCAGTCCTCACCACTGACACTGGGTAACTTCCCTGAGAAAAGAACAGACACACACAGTATTTTCAGATGCAACTGGACCAGCACAATTTCCCTTAAGAACACACAGGGTATGCACACTCCAGTCCTGGGGCTGGGTTTTCTTTCCAGGCCCCAAATAAAACTCCCCACTGACACAGCTATAGAGTTAGGCCCTTAGCCAGATGTTCCAGGTGTTCACCACCCTCTGTGTGTAATCAGTGCTCTTAGTGTCCCTGTTCAAAGTAGCTCTATCTCTCACACACACACACACACACACACACACACACACACACACACACACACACACACACTCACTCACAGACGTGTGAAAGGCTGGCACAGCTTACTTACTTTGCCACCTCCACCCAGACTATAAGATAGATTCATTGCCACCAGCTAGCTACTTTAAGGCTCTTACCAGGTTACCAAATTACTCTCAGTAAAATTAATACTTATACAAATGGTCGTATTTGACCAAATATCAAGGTTCTCAAGAACAATGAGCCACAGTGCCACTAAATAAATGCAGGTGCTCTCAGAGGTTAAATATTTTCTAAAGGACTAGCCACAATGAAAGGTATACATATATTTAATAATAAATAATGAAAAAGAAAACAGGAAAATACTGAATATCTATTTACAATAAATGCCAGAGGTTCAATCACAGGAAATAAAAAAATACAGATGGAAAGAATCAGACAGATACAGAAAAACAATATTTAACTAATTTGACTATATTTTCCTGACTGAAGAATTACTGCTCCCTATTTACTTGCTAGAGCAAGGCAAGATGAAGTCTATTAGTGTCTTTTTTGTCAGGTTCCCAAAAACAGAGTGCTGAGTGCCAATATCACATTTCTCACTAGTATCTAAATACAATTTCATTGTGAGATAGAATCTTTATGGCCTAAACCAAGTCATTTAATTTCAGGCTATTTTTCTTAAGGTTAGCTGGGCTGAGCTTAACCTCTTCCTTACCAGTATCCACTGTTAAAATAAACACATTTTAGCAGTTACAACAGTACAGCCTGACATACATGTATATTTATTTTCTGTTCAGCAGGACCACCTGTTAATATATTTTTAACACAAGCAGCTTTACAAATACATTTTAACACAAGCATCTGTACAAATCAGTTTGATATTCAAATGGCATATAATTATTTACAAAACTCCATCTAGCTAGGCTGTCATATGTTACATATGCATTGCCCTACTCCCTCTAGCAGAGTTGGCACTACTCACATCATCATAATAACATTTCAGATAACTTTTTTACTCTTAAAAATTCACACTGAGCTAATTTTACTTACATTTGCAGCTCAACAACGTCTTTGAACTGCTACTGATACCAGAAGGACTGTTTGACCTTTGACATCCTCTAAAGCAATTAGAACATCAAGACAAATGAAGAATATGGACTAAGAGGTTGATTTGTAGGATTATCTTTATGTTTTCAGAAAAAAAAATATTAGTAATGTTAAAAATTATTTTAAGCTTTACATTTAAAATATATAAAGAGTAAAGTTAGTTGATGAACAACAGATTTAACCGATATATTAGAATGCTCTAGGCATTATTATGAAACAAATAAATAATAATATTGGGAGTCTGAAAAGCAACAGTCTGGTTTAATAGCTTTTTAAAAGACAATATTCACTTTAAGTTTACTAATGAGCAAAGAAATAGAATTGATAAGCCTTTTTCATTTAAGGAATTAAAAGATCAAATTAAAGATCTTAAAACTAATAAAGCTCCAGGTTTAGATGATATAATTCCAGAGATATATAAGTTAATACCAGATAATACATTAAACATTTTGTTGAAAACATTTAAAGACATTATATATACTTGCTATATACTTCCATCTTGGAAATTTGCTCTTGATTCACCTATTTTAAAACAAGATAAGAACCCTAAACTGTACTCTTCACAATGTCGTATTCTGCTTCTGAATGTAGATTATAAAATGTCTGTTAATGGAAATAAAATTAATATTACTTTAGCAGGAATAACAAATAATGATCAAACTAGATGTATGTTAAATAGAAGGGTTCAAGACAGCATTATCAGACTTAATACCTTAATAGATTTTGCAAATAAGAACAAAAAAAAAAATCAATAATAAGTTTGGATATAGATAAAGCTTTTGATTCTGTGAATTGGCACTATTTGTATAAAGTTCTTAAAGAATATGATTTCTCCTTAGAGTTTATAAATGTAATTACAATAATCTATAACTCATCTTCATATGTTAAAATAGGCTGTTTTCTTTCGAAGTCCCCTAAAATTCTAAAAGGTACAAAACAAGGATGTCCTCTGTTATTTATATTAAGTATAGAACACTTTGCTAATTACATTATCTCAAATAAAAATATAATGGGCTTTTCAATTAATGAAAAATATTCCTCTAAAATACAACTATTTGAGGATGATAATTTACCTACTATTGGTGATATAGAATTGTCTTTAAACATTTGAAATATTTTGAAGAGATTTCTAATATATATATATATATATATATATATATATATATATATATATATATATATATATATATTAGAAACAATTATAGGATTTACTTGAAAAATATTAATGGGTTAATCATATATAATGAATTTCTTGGTATGGACTACTGTAAATATTTATTTAGTTGATATGTTTTATTTTTTTTTATTTTATTTTTTTGTTAAAATTTTTCTAAAAAAGAGTTTTAAAAATATTAAGGGATGAGGAAGTTACAAATATTTCATCTTCTGTGAGGTTTTGTGATCTTAGAATATGGGGTCCTGATGATGCCCCCTAAATAGGGGCCCAGTGGGCTTGCTTTCTTGCAAAAACATTGGCATGTAGAGGTTCCTGTTCAAATTCTGAGTGTGAATTTTCTGAAGTGTGAGATTGTGTGTATGACTGTGTGAAATGTAGACTAAACCCAGGGTTGTGTTACCTCATACTATCCCCCATACTCCCACTGAGGTAAAGAAATCTTGTAGTTAGCATATCTAAATAGTAGTGTTGCAGGGGGTACCGTTTCTGTCTTAGAGTGTGCATGACAGTAACTCTTCCTGCAAAAGTGTTACAGCAAGTTTCAACATTCTCAGTATTTGTTTTCCAGTCATAGTTTTTTTTCTGAGTTGCCAGAATATTCTTCTGATTGAGAGATTTTCTGCAGTTGTGCAATATATTAATAGTTTATAAGTATATACTAAGCTAACAACCAGTAGAGCCTTTATAAACCTAGCCATGCAATCCATCCCAATTGTGTCCCTATGTATCATGGACATTTATTAGGAGGGGGTAGGTTAGGAAGTTTTTATAGGTTATGTGGGGGGGTATGTTAGTTTGGGAATTACTGTCTGCCTAAGTTTTATTTGCTACGTAGGTAGGTTTGTCAATTTGGCATTGCCTGAAAAAGAGCATAAGGGGCTGGGCAAAGTTTTATCCATCATTCAGAAGTGTATGGGAGACAAGTGTAGACCATCCTTAGCAAACTAACAATTTCTGTTAACCTTGTCCTCCCATGCTGACAAATACTGAATCCACCTGGAAAGACACCAGAAACTAAGCAAATTATTGAAGTCAGTCATGTTCTGTTCATACTGTAACATCATCCTTGGAAAAGGTAGAATGCTTCTGAGTGCAAACCACATACCTGCCTGAGACTCATATTCAGATAGATTAACAAAAGTCCAGGGAAATACATCTTGGGGCATTGACTCCTACATCAACTGTGATAGAATCATACTAGTACCTATTTTGTAGTGACTTGATAGCATGTGTAACTTGGCAGATCCTTGATCCAGGTAAGCAACTAACGGTTATCTTCACCTTATTAAGTCTGGTGAGTGGAGCATCTGTGTGTTGTACAATTGAGTCAACTATGACAACAGTTCTGGGAAATATGTCGACTTGACTTATGGGCTTTGCTGTTGGGTCTCCACTGGGTGTAGTTGTAAGTGTGGTGTTTGGTGTTGCTTTTGTTGAGTGCTTACAGACTGCTGAGGATAGACATTACCATTTATAGGCTTAGGAGGTCTTTGAAATTTGGGAAGCTTGCTTTTTAGTGTCTCAGCATAATTTGTTCTATGTGTGTGGTGAACAGTATGAGTGATGAATGTAGTGTGTGTTCTTGACAACCTTGTTTGTGTGTGAGATTTTTGCCTCCAATTAAATTGTTTATGTACATCTCTCACATACTGTGTTTGTTTTTGTATGGATTAAATGGTTGTCTGTGAACATGAAACAATTGCTACATTGTCTCAGGATACCTACATCTACCAGGCTGGTGACAGAGACATTTGGGAATTGCATACCCATGTTGTCCAGACCTGTATGTGGGTAGGCTACTTTAGGTCATGATCTGGGTTTATACAGAGGTCTCCTTGGGTGGTCTCTAGTGTTTGGCACTACACTGGGTTATATTGTGCTAAGATTTGATAGTAGTGCTGTTTACTGTACAAACTAGAGGCTCTATGCTTTTCTGTGCACAATGGCTTTGTTTTAGCCACATTAAATTACAGGTTTCAGTTCTAAGGGACATTTTATAATAAAATTTACTTTCTGGGCATTTGTGTCTGCACAGGACACTGCTAAAATCTTGATGTAATAACATCAAGACAGATAGATTGGGGTTGTAATGCTACAACAAAACTTAAACTTCCTTGAGAGGCAGTTTCAAGTATTAGGGAGCTTTAGAATGATTTAAAGGCAAAATCCACAAATAAAGCAAAACTAAACTAGAAGCACAATAAACAGTTAACTGAAGTGCAAAACAATAAAATTAATCTCTCATCTACCAAGGATGGAGCAGGATTAACGCAGGGCCCCCTCAGAGTGTGGATAGGGTGCCAAGCAGATGAGAGCACTGTGAAAATGGGCAGGAGACAATTTGTAAGGGAGGTCTATTCAAGTGCAATACTGGTTTGCTGGGTGGGCACTTAGTATTATGAATATATGGAAAACAATGGGTGGGAAAGTACTTAAATAGATTATACAAGAGACAATAGCAATGAAAGAGGGGTGGGATGGACTTTGGAAGTCAGATTACCATAAGGGGTAGAAACCAGAAACACAGCCTTTTAAACCCACAACACGTAAAGGGTGGGAAGGTTGTAGAAAAAAATTTAAACTGGAACTAAAGTCCTGTGGTTAAAACTTCAGCATTTTCAACTTAATGCCTCAGTGGGGGCATGGGGCAGACTCAAAGAACAAGGGAAAATACAGTAGCAAAGTAAACAGAAAGGCACTGTACTGCAACTTTAGTCAGATATATAAAGCTATAAAAAGTACTGAAGCACAAATCCTGGAACAGAAATTATAATACTGCCACTACTGCAAGCCCATCACAGATTAAGACACAAGGTTACTGAAATACAACTTTAAGCAGGTATATAAAGTTATAAAAGTACTGAAGCATGATCATGACAGGATAATTCTAACAAAATAATTTGAAACAAATCAATGGGGAGTACATTTGCTAAGATTCTATTTCTGTCTTACAGTTTACCATTTATCTAGTCATCTTACCATATCCAAGGACTGGGTACACCAGTTAAGAACTACAGGTTATGCAGGTTTATTACCCTCTGCCCTTGTAAAATGATTAAGTGATAGTTGTACATAGAATTGCCCAACTACTTCAGAACTCATTTAAACAGCAATCCATATGAAAACTAAATTTCCCTTACTGGCTTCATACTATCCCAGCATCCTGCTTTTTATAGCTTGATCAACTTTTATCCTTCCTTTGTGGCTGTTTTTGATATCATTCTAACCATTGCTCTGGTTTTCCCATCTCCAGTTTCCTAATTTTCCCACATGCCTCATTCCTACTACTAGTGGTTCCTGTTCCTAAGTTTCACAGTGTCTAAATAGTCCAAACACCTTCCATATGAAATACACTGTCAGACCTTTGCTATGGCAGCGCTGCATTCCGCCCTAGTAACTCTCAACTTAAGGCCATGGTGAATTTAAAACCAGACTCTTTTATTTCCCCATGTACCTCCACACATGCTGTCCCAAGGATTGACAGAACCAGGTAGGTCCTCCTTCCCAGGTTGGGAAAGGTTTTTATTTAAGGATATTTTAGTGCTAGAGAAAGAAAATGCTTGGAAACCAGTTCTGGGTCTTACTTTCCTAAACCTGTTTGTGATAGTGCCCAGATTCAAACTGATGTCACTTTACAACCTGTTACCTCTTCTTCCTCATTCAAGTTTCCTGCTAACACTAGATTTAACAGATGCTTATTATCACATCCGTGTTCATCCAGACTTCAGGCATTTCTTAAGGTTTTTGTGTGTCTGGAAAACATTATCAGTTCTCTGCCTTACTGTTTGGGCAAACCACTGTATCAAGTGTGTTCACAAAGGGCTTAGCTCCATTTACAGCTCATTGCAGGCTAAAGGGTATCCACATTTTTTTCCATATTTAGATGTTATGAATCTCTCATGTGGGTGAGAGATCTCTTACACAAACTGGGACTCCAAGAAAACATTCAAAAGTCTTTTTTGACTCCTATTCACTGGATTGTTTTACTGGAGTGTCAGCTAGACACCTCCGTTCAAAGAGCTTTTCTTCCACAAGAAAAAGTAGATCTATTATCTAGATCTATTTCTAAGGTTTTCTACTCAGACTTTGGTCACTGTGAGAGAATACTTTCTCAATTTTGGATCTCGTGGCATCTATGAGTCTCATAATAACCCTGACATATGAGAAAAATACACTGGTATCTGAAATCACTTTGATCCCAGTACCAACATCTTTTGCCTTCTCAAATCTTAGTGCAAGGGGTTGTCAGAAGGGAAATTACTTAGATGACACAGCAAATATCCCTAAATGTAGTTCTCCCATTCTCCCTCACTCCCTGTAACAAAGCAGTCAGTCACCACAGACACCTCGGACTTTGGTTGGGGAGCTTTTTCAGGATGGATAAAAGTACAAGGTGTGTGGTACACCAAGGATAGATGCAAGCACATATATATGTATATATATATATATATATATATATATATATATATATATATATATATATATATATATATATATATATACATATATGTACACACACACACACACACACACACACACACACACACACATATATATATATATATATATATATACATGAATATGAGATGCTTGCCCTGTTCAAGGCAATCAACTCTCTCTGAATCATCTTTGGTCCCCAGAACCTGTTCAAGTTATTACAGACAATACCACAGTCATGTGGTACATCAGCAAGCAAGGAGGAACCAAGTTGCACCCCCTTTCCAGACTAAACATATTAGCTTGGGATATAGCTTCACAGCAAAATCTCGCTCTACAGGTATCCTACATTCCATCAAAGTAAAACTGTGGCAAACAAGCTTAGCAGGACAAGGATATACTAGATCAGGGATCTTCCAAGATTTGATCTGTTTGTGATGAGTACCTCAAGTAGACCTATTTGCCGCCTCTATGAACAGTCAACTGGCAAGAGTCTGCTCTAGGACTTTTTATTGGACAGGAATGTTCCTGTATGTTTTTCACCCTTTCCACTGATATCCAGTGTACTTCTAAAGATTCAGAAGGAATCCCCAAGATCATTATGGTGACACCACTCTGGCCCATGGGTTCTGTCTTTTTTTTTTAGAAATAGCCAGGGGCAATTATCAAAAGCTTCCTCACAGTTTGGATCTACTCACACAAGATCAGGGGGTTTTGATACATCCTGACCCCAATCAACTTCAACTGACTCCTTGCCTGGCTAATAAGGTCTTAATTCCCTTTAGAGAATAAGCGAACTGTACATCAGCACCCTGATTGGGGAACGAATGTTCTCCAGCAGGATATTAATGTACAAGTAATGCCCAATGTAAAACTAGTCCACCACTTCACGACAGCATATCAAGCTACCATGGAGCTCGGACTGAAAAAACATGAATGGCTGCCATTATTTTACACTTGCTAGGCAGTGCTTTAGCTGTTTAGTGAGTGTAAAAGAAAAAAGAAAAAAAGAAAATAAAAAAGTGTGCGTGTGCTTATAACTGTTTGTGGGAGTGTATGTGTGTATGAGAGAGATCGATTGAGTTATTTTACATTCACTAATCAGAGCTTTTGTTATTTAGCGAGTGTAAAAAAATAAATGAAACAGAAAAAAAGTTTGTGTGTATGTGTGTTTATGTTGCTGTCTGCTTGTGTGAGTGAATTTGTGCACGAAAACAGAAAAGACTGTTTGTGTGTGTGTGTGTGTGTGTGTGTGTGTGTGTGTGTGTGTGTGTGTGTGTGTGTGTGTGTGTGTGTGTGTGTGTATGTGTTTGTGAGAGAGAGAGAGAGAGAGACAATGAGAGTGATCAAGCTTTCCCCTGGCAGCAGCAGCATCAGTTATGAGATTTCCGTACCTCTCGACCATACTTCTCAAACTCTCAACAGAAGAAATGTGGAAAAAGACACAAATAATGGGGGAACAAGGGACCAAAACTAGGGATGGATTTTAAACATTGCTTTTATAAACTTAGAAAGTTGCTAGAATAACAGGGTTTCCATTAGCATGTATTTTCTGAAGCAGAGATGTGTGTGTGTGTGTGTGTGTGAGAGAGAGAGAGAGAGAGTGAGCGAGTGGGTGAGATGACTACTGGCAGCATCAGCAGTAAAGAGGTTTGCATACCTCTGGACCTTTCAGCTGAAGAAATCTGGATAAAGCCTAAAATAAAGGGTGGACAAAGGCTCTAAAATAGGAACAGGTTTTAATTATTGCTCTTATAAAATTATAAAGTTGCTTAAGTAAAGGATTTGTGTTAGCATGAATTTTCTGAAGGAAATAAAAGTCTAAAACTCAAATGTATGTCATTTAGTAACTTCAATCTCCAATGACTGGCAGTGAACCAAAGAATTTATGAGTAAGGGACCAAAAAATAAATACCTAGTTATTTTTTAAAGTGTTATATTTTGGATGTAAAATGTTTCCTCCAACACCATTAACATATACTACAGCAAGTTTGAAATATTAGACGGATAAACTGTTTTACATCAAAAATATATTAAAAAATATAGTAATAAAAAATAAGTAAGTAAAACACAACAATTTTACAGAGAACCCTCCAGGGTGTGTGCTAATGTGTAATTAACACTCTTCCAGGGGTGTAGAGGCCTGACACTGCATACACATTAACACACACCCTGTCGGGCATTACTGCTTGCTTATACCTGTTTACTGAGTACATGCAGCAGATACTAATGAAGGCAAGAAACAAGAAATTCTCCTACTAGAAAATCATGTATTAGCAAATGGAAAAGGTACTTTATTTGGTGCCAGCACCATAGCCAGCACCCATTCAGGGCTAGCTGTTCTCTGGTTTTACTATATTTGCATGAGTTACTTATCTTGCCACCTTTCTTACTCCTCCATTAAGGTTCGTTTATTGGCCATTTCAACATGTCTGCCCATGGGTCCTCCTCTTTCAATGCATTTTCATGTTAAAATGTTTTTGAATGGAGTTTTGCATAAGAGGTTTTCAAGAAAACCAGTGTCCTCTCCTTAGGATCTTAATTGTGTGTTAGAGAAACTAACACTGGCTCCAGTTATAATAGCTAGCCAGGCTGACCTTGAGGTTATTAGCATGGAACGCTGTTTTATCAATTGCTCTGACCTCTGGAAGAAGGGGTATCTGATTTGTAAGATCTTATGATGAGTCAACCCTACCTCACTTTCCATAGAGACAGGGCTTCTTTGAGAACTAATCCTTCTTTCCTTCTTTTATGCCTAACATGTTATCCAAGTTTAATTTGAGCCAACTTATCCATCTCCCCGTTTTCTTTTCTGAACCTAAAAAATGAGGGAGAAAGGATACTCTATACCTTGGATGTCCACAGCCCACTCAGGTACTATCTTGACAGAACTAAATATTTCAGATCTTTGGATCAATTGTTCATTTCTTGTGAAGGTAAGAAGAAAGGACGTGTCAAAACAGACTATATCCAAATGGTTGTCTAAGGTTGTTACCTTTTGTTATACTCACCACAGCAAAACTATTCTAGGCAGGGTCAAGGCCAACTCTTCCAGGGTCTTGTCTTCATCTATGACTTTTTGGAAAGTGTTGGATTCTAGAAATATCTTCACTCTGTTAGCATGAAAGCTCTGAAGTGCTTGGTGCCCAAACCTTTCTTTATTGTCAGTTTAGCTCGAGCTAACAGATGCCCTTACTGTTTGGGTTCGGAGCTGATCCTCGGCTCCAACTCGGCCATCTTCTATAGCTCGAGAGCTGTTTACTGGCTCGAGGCTACCCCTTATCCCAGAAGGTCCAGCGTCAGCTACCCAGATCTCGTTTGCCACTTCAGCTGCAAGGTTGCTTCATTACTGGCTCAGGCTTAGTAAAGTTTTTGTCTAGATATAGTACTTTATCCCTTATCATTTTTTTGTGTGATGTAGCTTTGTTGGCCATCGCTCCATAACTCGCAGGCCTTCTGTTTCCCCTGAACTCATTTAAATTAGAGAGCCCCCCCCCCCACTTAGGACAGCCATTTAAATTAGAGGCTCTCATTTCTGTTCCTTAACTGTAAAAAAAAAAAAAAAGACTGTTTGTTTCTTAGTTTAGTAGTATAACATTTTCTTATTGTTATTGTAGTTCTTTAGTTTGTTGTTGTTAGAAAAATGTCGTAAAGATACCAAGGTATCTGGCTTCAAAAAGTGAGACTCATGCTGTCAGAAAATGTCTCTGACAGATGAGCACACTAGTTGTGCATATTGTTTGGGCGCTGTTCACCTGCAGGACTCCTGTTCTATATGTCACGCTTTTAGTCCAAGGGTCCTGCAGGAGCACAAAAACAAATTAATCCTTTGGGAATTATTGAAGCCTCAGGATTCTCTGGCTAAAAGTACTCAGCCAGTGAAATCCCCTAAGTCTGTCAACTTGTCGGTGCCAGCCAAGAAAAGGAGTCGACTCCGAAGGTGGAGCCGACAGCTTAACTCCTCAGTCGGCTCCATCTGATATTTCAGAGGCATCTCAGAGCCATAAGAGACTGAGGTCTCCATTCTTGGAGCCCATCCACTCGGCACCTCAGTCACCCTTGTCTAGATTATCGGATCATGATGTGGAGAGAGTAGTAAGTAGGTTGCTTAAGTCACAGGCACTGGCAGAATTACTGTCCAGTCCACCTCAACAGGTATCGGCTCCAACCGCCTCTATTTCCTTTCCTCCTCTGACTACATTTAGCTCGGAGCCGGAGACCATGGATCTGCAGGTAGTAGAACCATCGGCACTGATCATCATCTCTCCTTTGGTTCCGACGTTGGCTCCGATTACCTCAATTGTACCTTCTATCAAGGGATCTGGGTACCGGCACTCTATTGTCGGCTTCGAGGGGGGGGTGGCATTGGACTCTTGTCTGACCCCATTCTCCCCCTCGGAGCTTCGCCGCAGGTGAGCTCAGCTCCCACATCGGCCTTGGAGCCATCACCCTCAACACAGAGAAGTACTCCTGTTTCTTTGGAGCCAGAGCTTTCTCTGCCTAGAGGTCGGGATGCCTTCAAGGTCATGCGAAGTGTGCTGTCCCCCAAAACAGCTCTACCGCCAGATCCATCGGCTCCTCCCCCCATGGTGTCTGTTCCAACCTCTACTCCTCCTCCAAACCCCAAGCGTAGGGAACCTATGCCCCAGGACACCCCATTGGGTGATCCCTCTTCTTCCAAAGCTTCCCCTGATCACTCAAAAGAGCCTCCCTGGAAGAAGAAGTGCAAGAGGAAGCACATAGACTCCCCTGAGTCTGTCACCTCAGATACAGACATGGATGAATTGGAAGGGTCCCCAAGGTCACCCTCTGAAGATGTTTCCTTTTCAGACATCCTTGAAATGCTTAGACAGAGGAGGGACTGGACTTCCCTAGCCCCTACTGAGGATGAGTCTGTATACCTGGACGCATTTGGTTCCTGACCTTCCACCTCCTGGGTATCTCCTCCTTTTGATCCACTCATGTCTGTAGTCAGCTACAGATTCTGTGGAACCTAGAAATGAGAGTGGTGCTCTTAGCGTTGCAAGCCCTTCAAGACTCTCTTCCTTCCAGGACCATTGCAATCCAAATGGACAACATGTCAGTGGTGTGGTACATCAACAAACAGGATGGGACCAGGTCTTACCCCTTGTGTCGAGAAGCACTCAGACTGTGACAATGGGCAATTTCCTCCCAACATTTTCTGACAGCAATGCACATCCCTGGGAAATCCAACGTCATAGTGGACAGGCTCAGCAGAGCTATCCTCATGCCTCACGAGTGGTCTTGGAATCAGGAAGTTGCGGATCTTATCTTCCGCAAATGGGGACAGCCTTGATGCAATATATTTGCCACTCCTCTCAACAACAAATGCAGCAGCTACTTCTCCCTACTTCCTCTTCCAGGTCATATACCCAGAGATGCTCTAGTCAACGATTGGCCTTAGGGACTCCTTTACGCTTTTCCCCTAAAAACAAGACTCCTACAGAAAGCAAAATCGTTGGGTTGCAAAATGATCCTCATTGCCCCATATTGACCTCGACAGATATGGTTCCCATTCCTGCACCTCCACCTTCTGGATCAACTGTGGATTCTGGACCCGGTTTCAGATCTTCTGATTCATCAATCAGGCGGGTTGCACCAATCCCTTCAAACTCTCCAGCTTACAGCTTGGTTACTCCACTTCCAACCTTAGCCAGGCTTTCCAGTATATCCTCACATAAGTCTACTACGAGGAAAACGTATGCTAGTAAATGGAAATGGTTTTCTTACAGGGCAGAATCTAGAAATTTGGATCCTTTCTCAGCCCCAGTCCATGAAAGTCTTGAATTTCTAGCACAACTCTTTCAGTCTGGTGTGGCTTCCGCTACCATTAGAGTACAGCTAGCTGCCATTTCTAATTTTCATATCGGTATGTTTAATTGTAGCATAATGTCTCATAAGCTCTGCAAGGCCTTTATGAGAGGAACATCTCTGCTTAGACCCCCAGTTAGAGATCCTCCTCCTCCTTGGGATCTCAATTTAGTTTTAGCTTCCTTAATTTTGCCTCCCTTTGAACCAGCAGCATCATGTTCCTCAAAATTTCTTTCTTGGAAGACACTTTTTCTGGTTGCTATCACTTCAGCTAGATGTGTCTCAGAACTTCAAGCACTATGCGTTCATCCTCCTTACCTGGTGTTTCACAAGGACAGAGTGTCTCTGAGGACCAATCCATCCTTTATTCCTAAGGTCTGCTCAGAGAACAATTTAAATCAATCCATAGATCTCCCAGTTTTCTTTCCCAATCACAGCAACAAGGAAGAATAAAAGCTCCACCAATTGGATGTGCACAGACAATTGTGTTTTTATCTCCATAGAACTAAGGAACTAAGAAAGTCAGACCAGTTATTTCTTTCTTATGCTTTCAACTATCAAGGCCTTCCAGTTTCTAAGGTGACCTTATCCAGATGGTTATGTGATACTATTGCCTTTATTTATCAGTTACAAAATAAAAGAGCTACCAGCTAAACCAAAAGGTCATTCTATTACAGCTTTAGCCACCTCTGTAGTCTTTCAGTCTAGGTTGCCCATAGACTCAATCTGTGCAGCTGCCACTTGGGCAAACCATCATACTTTTATCTCTCATTACAAGGTGGATATGGTCTCCCGGAGCAGAGCTTCCTTTGGTTCTACTGTTCTGAAGAGTCTGTTCCAATGAGCCACCCAGGATTTTAGGTGCTAGGGATGCTGTCCCAAACAGCAAGAATGAAGGCGAGATGGACAACTTAACATAAATAAGTTATGTACCTACCATAACGTTCCATGTTAGTTGTCTTCATCTCACCTTCCTTCTTGCGTCTCTCCCTCCTTCCCCCTTTCTAGAGGATTGAGAGGAGTTCTTTTTGTTTTCACTGGCTGAGTATCTTTTATTAATTCACATGCCAGGTATGTTATGACTCTTTCCTTGTTTAAGTGTATTGGACAACCAGTTTTTAGGAAACTGGTTACTCTATTTATGTGTAGTGTGCGCTATCACAAACGAGATCTGGGTAGCTGATGCTGGGCATTCTGGGATAAGGGGTAGCCTCAAACCAGTAAACAGCTCTCGAGCTATAGAAGATGGTCACGTCGGAGCCAAGGATCGGCTCCGATCCCAAACAGCAAGAAGGAAGGCGAGATGAAGACAACTAACATGGGATGTTATGGTAGTTACTTAACTTCTTTTTTTCTTGTCTGTGGGTGATAAAGCTGCTTTCTGTTTTACCTGGTCCATTTTGTTTTCTGTTTTAAGAAATCTGCTTGGCCTGGTGTTGTTTTTTTCAATGTGAGAAATAGACACTTAAATTAGCTAGGCTGCAGATTTCACATGTTTTTTCATTGGTTTAATTGTTTGAATGATGCTTAAATACACAGTGAACTTCTGGACCTTTGTCTTTCTCTGATAAGATTTCAAGCCTGCATTAATTAAAGCACTGCTGGTGATTTCCTGCTGGGTGAGGAAAGTAAACTATATTTTTTGTTTGTGAGTGATATAGTTGTTTTCTGTTTTACCTGCTCCATTTTGTTTTCTGTTTTAAAAAATCTGCTTGGCCTGGTGTTTTTGTTCTATGTGAAAGATAGAAACTTAAGTTAGCTAGGCTGCACATCTCACATGTTATTTCATTGGTTAAATTGTTTGAGTGATACTTAAATACACAGTGAATTTCTGGGCCTTTGTCTTTTTTCTGAAAAGATTTCAAGCCTGTGTAAACTAAAGCATGGTTGGTGATTCCCTGCTGGGTGAGGAAAGTAAACATATATTTTCTTGTCTGTGGGTGATAAAGCTGCTTTATGTTTTACCTGGTCCATTTTGTTCTCTGTTTTAAGAAATCTGCTTGGCCTGGTGTTTTTTTTTTCTATGTGAGAAATAGACACTTAAATTAGCTAGGCTGCAGATTTCACATATTTTTTCATTGGTTTAATTGTTTGAATGATACTTAAATACACAGTGAACTTCCGGGCCTTTGTCTTTCTCTGATAAGATTTCAAGCCTGCATTAACTAAAGCACTGCTGGTGATTTCCTGCTGGGTGAGGAAAGTAAACCTATATTTGTGTTTGTGAGTGATATAGTTGTTTTCTGTTTTACCTGCTCCATTTTGTTTTCTGTTTTAAAAAATCTGCTTGGCCTGGTGTTGTTGTTCTATGTGAAAGATAGACACTTAAGTTAGCTAGGCTGCACATCTCACATGTTATTTCATTGGTTAAATTGTCTACAGTGAATTTCTGGGCCTTTGTCTTTTTCTGAAAAGATTTCAAGCCTGCGTAAATTAATGCATGGATGGTGATTCCCTGCTCGGTGAGGAAAGTAAACCTATATTTTCTTGTCTGTGAATGATGAAGCTGCTTTTTCATTTACCTGCTCCATTTTGATTTTTCTTTTAAGAAATCTGCTTGGCCTTGTGTTTTTGTTTTATTTGAGAGATAGACACTTAAATTAGCTAGACTGCTCATTTCACATTTTTCATTGGTTAAATAGTTTTGAATGATACTTAAATACACAATGAATTTCTGTGCCTTTGTCTTTTTCTGAAAAGATTTAAAGTCTGCATAAACTAAAGCACTTCTGGTGATTCCATGCTAGTTTTTCCCAAGACCTTTCCTTTTGTTTATCTGTTTTTAAACCAGATGATTTTAAGCTGCCTACCCCTACTGTTAATTGAACTTTATTAGCTCCTCCCTTTCTAAACTCCTGTTGGTATCTTGAATTATTTATTTGTCTTTCCTTGTTCTTATATTGAAAAAGTGTATTTTGCCTCTCATTGACTATTCTACTGATTTACTTGCTTTGAATTTATTATTTAGCTAGCTGTTGGATAAAGTAGTATAGTTTTACATTATAGCAAGCAGTTATTTTTTTTCATCAGAAGATCAGTGGATTTTCCATCTAGTGCACTGGGAGGTAGCTTGATATGTTTAGGTTGGGGAAACACTTGAAATTTCTGTATATAGTTTTATTGGCTGGAGGGCTCATTAAACAGCTTACCTTATTTTTAGTGCCTTTATAAATTCTGTACAACTGAATGGCTCTTGGTTCATTTATACAATGAAGACTTTTATTGAATAATCAGACTTTTATAAGCTGTTTAAAATGCAGTGTTGTATCTGTATCTTTAAGTTTGCAGTGTCATTTCATATCTTTTAAGTTTGTTTGTTTGTGGTAGCATTGTACTCTGGACACTCATTTCGTGTGGGCTTGTTACACTTGGCTTCCGAACCAACCATTCTACATTAAGAAGGTGCTTTTCTGCACCCTTGTTGCATAAGTCTGCTGATTTAACCTGTCTGAGTTGGGGACTGACAGTAGGAGGCCTATTGTGTGCTTTCCTGATTGGTAGTTAGCTTAAAACTTGTTTCTCTTTGCTCTTTTTTAAGCCTTGCATCTGTGTGGTGCTGCTCTTCATGCACTGATGGTTAGCAGTGCCATTGTATAGATGCAGAAGCCTAGAAGCTCAGTTTTTCCCTAAACAGCTGTCAGTGAAACCATTCCAAGGTTTTCTGCTGCTCTAGGAGCAAGTCAGTTGCGCACTGAGCAACATTGCTTTATTGATTGACCTTAGTCTACACAAAGTATAGGACCCCATTGTAGTCTCGATGCTACCAGCACTGTCCTGTTAAATTAACCAATTCCCTTCCCTAATAAAACACAGTAAAAACCTGTTATCATGGACGGGCAGTTTCCTATCATTCCCTGGCCAGCCTGACAGACATGGGCATCCTGAGGCAATTGAGCAATTGTCTTATTAAGACAGCAACTTGCTCCTGTAACAAACACTTTATGTCAGAGAAGTAGTCACGCTATGAAATTGGAGACAAGACTCTCACATAAGGATGAATTGAATGCCAAACAGGTTGCTAGCACACACACACTTCCCACACTAAATAAGGACATGATACATAAACCCCACATATGCAGAAGTACTCAGTACTAACTTACCAAAAGATCAGAGGCTTCCCAAATGGAAACCACTTACATACATAACAATGCATAAAACAATCACAACCCATAATAACACACACACACACACCAGTGTCTCAACAAATAAACCCATAAGGTGTTGCACCACAAAACTTAATGTATTGGTCATAGGTGACTTAATTGTAAGAACCATAGATGTTCGCCTCATCGGGCTGGGTAAGGAGTGGGTTATGATTAGCTGTCTGTAGGTGCCAGGATCTGTCAAGCCAGTCAAGCATTCAAGTCACTCAACCACATGTACTGGTATGACTCCATCATAGTCCATGTGGGGGTGAATGACTTGAGATATACCTCAATGGACTATATGAAGTGATACATGACTGAGCTCTCAAATTATGTGTCACAGGTAGGTATAAGCCTAGCCTTAAGCAGCATTCTACCTTCTCCAAGGATGATGCCACAATACAAACAAACAATGATTGACTTTAACAATTGGCTTAGCTTCTGATGTCAGACCAAAGGGATCCAATATCTGCCAGCCTGGGAAGACATGGTCGACAGGCCACACTGCTTTGCCAGAGATGGTCTACACCTGTCTCCTCTAGACTTTGAATAGTGGCAAAGGCATTAGACACCCCTAGTGTGCCTTTTTTAGGCAGTGTCAAAATAACCAATCTCCCAACATAACAAAATCTTCTCTAGATAAACTCAAGGTACTGCTGCTTAATGCTAGGAATCTAAACAAGAAACTGCACTCCCTAGAAGCACTCCTCACTTTAGAAGATGCTGACATCTGTGCAGTCACTGAGACATGGTTCAAAGGCACAGAAAGCACCCCAGCCATGAAAGGCTACAATGTCTTCCATACGTTCAGACTACAAACAAGTGTGAAAGAACCAAAAGAGAAGGTGTATCTATCTTCATTAAGGATATGTACACCTTGAGACTGGTGAAACAGTATGACTTTCTTGAGCTATTCCATGTCCAATTAACTATAGGCAAAGCCCCCTACCACATCATAGCTAGGCCCCCACCATGAAACAGGAAAACATGCTGCATACCTGGACTTACTGGAGGAACTTGCCATACAGCCCAATACCTTACTCATGGGTGATTTTAATTATCCTACCATTGACTGGGAAGCATACATGACCACAAATATGCTGTTTCAGAGGTTCTTGGACTTTGTCAATGCAAATGTTTTGGAACAGCTAATCAGTACATCCACAAAAAACTCAAATGTCCTGGACATAGTACCCACTAACATGGGAGAGCACTGCACCCCCCCCTCCCCCGTGTGATGTCCTACCTGGTAAGATTGGACAATAAATCAGTCTCGTTTGATGTAAATATAAGATCAGATACCCCATCAAGCTCAAAAATGCTTAAGAATTTTTCTAAGACAAATTACCTCCTACTAAGAGATGCTATAAGCAGTTTCAAAGCCCCCTCAAATGCCAATAACATGGACTCCTGTTCAGAGATGTACACCAATGCCCTGTATAACCACTTAAGCAGTTGTATAGAATTGGCTGTACCTGACTGGATTAAAACTAGGTCTTGCAGAAAAAAGCAAGCCACCTTGGTGGACTGCTAGTATAAATAGGCTATACAACAAGAGAAAGAAACTAATGTCCAAGAACAAGAGAGGACCATAAGAAGGAGGACCTCATCGCAGTGAGAGAATACAAAACTAAAATAATAATATAACTGTTGGCTCGAACAATGTTTCTTCCAACAGAAATCTATCTTTTAATAGAAATTCCTCTTCAAATTTTCTTCAAGTTCCAAATCAGGGTTAACAGAACCAACGAGTGAACAGGAACAAGAGAATGAACAGGAGGAACCGAGGGCAACCACAGAGGTAATCTCTGAAGCTTCATCTCATTTGGGTGAGACTTTCAGTAATTTAACTATCGTTTATAACAGCATAGGAGATTTTAAAGTCTTTAATTATTTTTCCTTTAGAGTTGAGACTGGTCTTGTGGATATTTTATCTAAAGGATTAACTTTTGTACCAGCCAAGAACTGCAATTTAGTTACTACGTTTGTTGACCGTAAGCTGTTGATTCGCAAATTAAAATTTAAATTATTATTTGTAGGTAGTATTGCTGATAATTGTACAGATTATGATAATCATGCATTATTTAAGGTTCCCAGTGTTTTTAACCTAGTATCCAGTCAGATTTTGAATATATTCGAACGTGTATGTGAATATGATCTTAGGAACTTGAGAATGTATAGATCTCACATGAATACACTTTCTGATAATTTTAGCAAAGATGAGTGGGAAATGTTAGAAATATTAAGGAACAGTAATTTAAGAATTACTAAACCAGATAAAGGAGGAGGTTTAGTTTTTATGGACAACTCGCATTATAATAACTCTATGAAAGAAATGTTGAATTCTGACAATTATGTGGCAACATCTTTAAACGAGCTTAACACTGCATACAGGAGAATTAAGATATATCTGAATTACTTATTTATTGAAGCTAGGATAACCATTGAGTTATACAATTATTTTTCTATGTCAGCACCACAAATTCCCATAATTTTTGGTCTTCCAAAGATCCATAAAGACCTGCAAACCCCCCCCCCCTTTTCAGCCGATAGTTAACGGCAGAAATTCTATTACATATCCCTTAGCTAAATATGTAGACCATATCTTGAAGAAGTATTTAATAAATGAACAACAGATATGTAAAGACTCATGGTCATTTTTAGAGAGCATAAATAAATTGATTTACAATAACCCAGCCACTGGGGATGCACAAGCCAGTGCATTTCTTTGTGCCGGTCCCAAGCCCGGATAAATGGGGAGGGTTGCGTCAGAAAGGGCATCCGGCATAAAAATTTTGCCACATAACTTATGGCGCGAAAATTTAATATTTCCATACCGGATCAGTCGAGGCCTGGGTTAACAACGACCGCCACCAGTACTGTTAGCCAACAGGGTGCTGGCGGAAATTGAGCTACTGTTGGCCGAAGGAGAAGAGGAGGGCAAAGGCATGCCCAAAGGCAGGAAGAGAGGAAGAAGGTTAGGAGTGTAGCAGTGAGGGTAGGAACTTTGAATGTTGGCAGTATGACTGGTATAGGAAGAGAGATAGCTGATATGAAGGAGAGAAGGAAGGTTGATATATTGTGCGTGCAAGAGACCAGATGGAAGGGAAGTAAGGCCAGGTGTTTAGGAAATGGGTTCAAATTGTTCTATCATGGTGGGGATGGCAGGAGAAATGGGGTAGGGGTTATACTAAAGGAACAATATGCCAAGAGTGTTTTAGACATGAAGAGAGTGTCTGACAGAGTGATGTTTATGAAGCTCGAAATTGACGGTGTAATGATGCATGTTGTTAGTGCATATGCTCCACAAGTTGGGTGTGCGATGTATGAGAAAGAGAAATTTTGGAGTGAGTTGGATGAAGTTGTGGTGAGTGTACCCAAGGGTGAGAGACTAGTGATTGGAGCGGACTTTAATGGGCATGTTTTTGAAGTGGATAGAGGGGATGAGGAAGTGATGGGTAGGTATGGTGTTAAGGAGAGGAATGCAGAAGGTCAGATGATTGTGGATTTTGCGAAAAGGATGGACATAGCTCTGGTGAATACGTATTTTAAGAAGAGGGAGGTGCATAGGGTGATGTACAAGAGTGGAGGAAGATGCACACAGGTGGATTATATCCTATGTAGAAGGGCCAGTCTGAAGGAGATTGGAGACTGTAAAGTGGTGGCAGGGGAAAGTGTAGTTAAGCAGCATAGAATGGTGGTCTGTAGGATGACGTTGGTGATCAAGAAATGGAGGAGGAGTGTGAAAGCAGTGCCAAGGATTAAATGGTGGAAGTTAAAAAAGGGTGATTGTGAAGTGGAGTTTAGGGAAGAGTTAAGACAGGCACTGGGAGGCAGTGGAGAGTTACCGAATAGCTGGGTAACTACAGCAGAACTAGTAAGGGAGACTGCTAGAAAGGTGCTTGGTGTGACATCTGGACAGAGGAAGGAGGACAAGGAGACCTGGTGGTGGAATGAGGAAGTACAGGAGAGTATACAGAGGAAGAGGCTGGCGAAGAAGAAATGGGATTGTCAAAGAGATGAAGAAAGTAGACATGAGTATAAGGAAATGAGGTGCATGGCAAAGAGAGAGGTGGCAAAAGCTAAGGATAAGGCATATGGAGAGTTGTATGAGAGATTGGACACTAAAGAGGGAGAAAAGGACCTGTACCAATTGGCTAGACAGAGGGACAGAGCTGGGAAAGATGTGCAGCAAGTAAGGGTGATAAAGGATAGTGAGGGAAAGGTACTTACAAGAGAGGAGAGTGTGTTGAGTAGATGGAAAGAGTATTTTGAGAGGCTGATGAATGAAGAGAATGAGAGAGAGAGAAGGTTGGATGATGTGAGGATAGTGAATCAGGAAGTGAAACAGATTAGCAAGGAGGAAGTAAGGACAGCTATGAAGAGGATGAAGAATGGAAAGGCTGTTGGCCCAGATGTCATCCCAATGGAAGCATGGAGGTGCTTAGGGGAAATGGCAGTGGAATTTTTAACTAGATTGTTTAATGAAATTTTGGAAAGTCATTGGATGCCTGAGGAGTGGAGAAAAAGTGTTTTGGTACATATCTTTAAGAATAAGGGTGATGTGCAGAGCTGCAGTAACTACAGAGGGATAAAATTGATCAGTCACAGCTTGAAGGTATGGGAGAGAGTAATGGAAGCTAGGTTAAGAAGGGAGGTGATGATTAGTGATCAGCAGTATGGTTTCATGCCAGGAAAGAGCACTACAGATGCGATGTTTGCTCTGAGAGTGTTATTGGAGAAATACAGAGAAGGTCAGAAGGAGTTGCATTGTGTCTTTGTAGACTTGAAGAAAGCATATGACAGGGTGCCTAGAGAAGAGTTGTGGTATTGTATGAGGAAGTTGGGAGTGGCAGAGAAGTATGTAAGAGTGGTACAGGATATGTACGAGGGTAGTGTGACAGTGGTGAGGACTACAGTGGGAGTGACAGATCTGTTTAAGGTGGAGGTGGGATTACATCAAGGATCAGCTCTGAGTCCTTTCTTATTTGCAGTGGTGATGGACAGGTTGACAGATGAGATCAGACAGGAGGCCCCGTGGACTATGATGTTTGCAGATGACATTGTGATCTGTAGTGAGAGTAGGAATCAGGTTGAGGAGACTCTGGAGCGGTGGAGATATGCTCTAGAGAGCAGAGGAATGAAGGTCAGCAGGGCTAAGACAGAATATATGTGTGTAAATGAGAGGGAGGGTAGAGGAATGGTGAAGATGCAGGGAGTAGAGTTGGTAAAGGTGGACAAGTTTAAGTACTTGGGATCAACAGTTCAGAGTAACGGTGAATGTGGAAGAGAGGTGAAGAAGAGAGTACAGGCAGGGTGGAATGGATGGAGAAGAGTGTCAGGAGTGATATGTGACAGACGGGTACCAGTAAGAGTGAAAGGGAAGGTCTACAAGACAGTAGTGAGACCAGCTATGCTATATATACAAACCTAATAAACTTACCACCTATTATACTCTCCTGCATTTAGCTGGCGATATTCACCCCAATCCAGGTCCTTATTGCTCTCCTACAAATTCCCCTTCTAAGCTCTCTCCAACAAATCTGCCCAGCTCCAAAAATAAACATACTAATAAAAATCTCAAGTTCCTCACTTTTAATGCGCAAAGCTTAAAAAATAAATTCACACTCTTCCATGCCTGGCTTACCCATAACAACCCAGACATAATGGCCATCTCTGAAACTTGGCTAAAACCTCACATCAAAGACTCCAAAGTCCTACCTCCTGGATATCATTCCCTCCGATCTGACTGCAATAACAAAAGAGGAGGAGGAGTTGCTTTAATTTACTCTAACCTCCTGACTATGACCCCATACCCTAACTCCATCCCATCCTTCAATAATGCAGAACTAGTCATTTGCATACTTCAAATGAACATCCACAAAAGCATCTGCATTATTTCACTCTATATTCCTCCTGGTAATAATGCTAACACATTGGAAGACATCCTCTCCTGATCCTCTTCTAACATCAAACTAGAAACCTTTATTCTGGGAGATGTTAACATTGACTGGGGAAAAATCAATAATCCTAATCCCTCCATTGCCATCAATCTATTCAACTTCACTCAACTTACTAACTCCATTACTAGACCTAACAAAAATAACCCCCCTGGCACCATACTCGACTGGATACTTGTATCCCATTCTAACAAAATTATTTCATCTCATGTAATTCCTGACCCTTTAGGAGACCACCTCCCTGCCTTCTCTATTCGAGCCACTCCCACTTCCCCCCACTCTCACTACTTCATTCAAACACGTAACCTAACCAACTTTAATCAAGATTATTTCTCCAGCTCCCTTAAGCTAACTAATTGGAACCCCCTAAAAACACTGCCACTAGACAAAGCCATTGAATATTTCAATTCTACGTTCTTAACTATCCTTAACTCCCAAGCTCCAATAAGAAAAAAAATAATCAGAACTAAACCCACCCCTTGGCTCTCCAAAGAAACAAAAAAGATTATGCACCAAAGAGACAAATCCTGGAAAGCATACCTTAAACACAAACTGCCTGAAATCTTCCTTCAGTTTAAACAATTGAGAAACATGACCAAAAAATTAGTCATCAGAGATAAAATGTCTTACTACATCAAATTATAAGAAAACCATACAAGGAATCCAAAATAATTCTGGAACTCCATTAACTCCCTCCTTACACCAGGTACTAAAAGCAAACCATGTCCTGACACCAGCAAATCTGACCCTGAAATTGCCTCACTATTCAATTCCTTCTTCACATCTTCCATTGCTGACCTAAGCAAGACTTTTTACAACAACCCACCCTCCAATATCAGTCTTTCTCTCCCTTCCCACTCCCACCCCACTTTTGAATTTAAACCTGTTCCTACCAACCTAATAAGGAAACCTCTATAAACTCAAACCTTGCTCAAATGCTCCTGATAACATCCCTTCCTCCTTCCTAAAGATAGCTTCTGACTCCATTGCTATACCCATCAGCATCCTAATAAACAGGTCTCTACATGAATCCTATGTACCCAAACTCTGGCGTTCTGCTTTCATTCTTCCACTTCACAAAGGTGGCAAGAACTGTAATGTCTCTAATTTCCATCCCATTGCCATCCTCTCCCCTATTTCCAAAATCCTAGAAAAGTGTATACACCTGCAACTCTTGCCTTTCCTTACTGAACACCAATTGCTCTCCCCCACCCAACACGGCTTCCGTCCTGGACACAGTACCACCACTGCCCTTCTCTCTTTCCTTCATTCTGTGAACTCTGCCTGTGACTCCGGCACTTTAGTCTCATCTGTTCTACTAGATCTATCTAAAGCCTTTGACACCATCTCCCACTCCCTCCTTCTAAACCATCTCTCTAATCTTAACCTTAGCCAAAATGCTCTTTCCTGGTTCACTAGCTACCTCTCAAACAGGTCCCAAGCTGTGAAATGGGGCCTAGCTACATCTACCTTCCTTCCTACACCTACCGGAGTACCTCAAAGTTCCATTCTTGGCCCATTACTATTCAACATCTTTATTAATGACTTCCATAAAGCCATCCCCAACACCACAATTGTTCAATACGCTGACGATTCCACTCTTATCTGCCATGCCCCTAACCAAACAGAACTCCAAGCTCTTACCCAAACTGCATTTTCTACCACTGAAAACTGGATGTTCCAAAATCACCTCTCCCTTAATGCCAACAAAACTAAGATCTTCCTCTTTCCACCCTCCAAATCCTCACCACTAGACAAACACTCCTTTCATATTACCAGCCTTTCCAACTCCACTATTGAAATAGTAACCTCCACCAAACTTCTCGGTGTCATAATTGATGACCAACTGAAATTCAATAATCATATCCAGCTAAACATCAAAAAAACACACATAAAACTTGGCTTATTGTACAGAAATAACCACTTTCTGTCTCCTTCCACTAGGTAACCCTTGCCTCTACTTACCTCCTTCCCTCTCTACTTTATGGCGCTCCTCTGCTCACTAATATTTCATCCAGTCTCACCTCCAAACTGGAACAATGCTATAACAAAATATCCAAATTTGCTACCAATGCCAAGTCCATCACTCATCACTGCTCCCCCCTCCACTCACTAAATTGGCTTGAACTCCCTAATCAACTTACCTTTCTCCAACTCTCCATTGCCTATAAACTACTGTTCCATCCAACCAACTGTCCTGCTCTTTCAAACATTCTTCTACCCTATAACCCCCCTAGACCCCTTAGATCTTCTCACCAAAATTTATTTATTTTATTTTATTTTACATTTGTTGACCGGGCTAGTCCAGCTGGATCAATGTCCATTTTCAGTGGAGGCCCGGGGAGAAAAGCTCCAAAGATTAAAGCAAGATAATAAACATAAACAATAAACACTTATTACAAAGGCAATGAGCAAAAATACAGCGATTTTAGTACAGGTAATACAAATCTAAAAGAAGACAAATAAAACAACTAAGTAATGTGGAAGGCATTAGCTGCTTTCAGTACAAAATATGGTATTACGAAGTTCTATATGTAATACATAATTGTTAAACCAAAAAATTTTTTTTTTTTTTTTTTATCTGTATGAGAACAATAGTAACTATAGAGGCATTAAGTCATTTGTAGTGAGAGAGAATATTATAGTGGTGAATAAAGAATTATGGTAGGGGATAGATGGAAGTAGTTAGTCAGGATTGGTACAAGAGCAACGCCAGAACTTGTTCAGATTAATTAGAAGTTGTTTCTTAAAGAGTGGAAGAGTGGCTAGAGAGGAGATGTGTGAGGGAAGGTTATTCCATATTTTGCCAACTGAGTTGGAGAATAGGCAGTTCCCTGCAGAATTTGTAGTCCTAGTAGTGTTAACTTGTAGCTTTTCCGAGGAACGTAGTTGTTTCAGGTTATTATAGGGAGTCAGGAGGCTGCTAAGAGCAGGTGTTTTTGATGGTTGATATAGGATCACTGTACAAAAACCTAAGCGCCCAGCTGGCCAAATGCTTTTATCCTTCACCCTTGCTAAAAAATGGAATGCCCTACCCACCTCTCTAAGATCCTGCAACAACCTAGATAACTTCAAAGGCCTACTTCATTCTCACCTCCATCTTAATAAAATTTGCAACTGCACTCTTCAACCTACACCTTTCAAATCATCCTCCTCCTTCTCTCCTGGCTAACCTCCATTCTCAATTAAGTTCTCTTTCACCTCTCCTAAAATACTAGCTGTATAAGCTACTCATATATTATCTTTACTAGATGAATTAGTTACTAAGTCACCCTAGGCTGACCATCTTTTTCTCCTCTTCTCTTCTCTTCTATATTCCTAATTGCACGAGCAACTAAAGTTATCTCCTCCTGCTTTCTTCATCCCAGAATATTTTACTTCATTTTTCTTTTGTGCTGAAACCTAACTAAATCTGTTAATATTTTGCTATGTTTTGCCATCGGACATTACTATTGTAGACTGTTCGTAAAATCCTGTTAATCATTGTAAATTATTGTACTACTGTAGACTGTTCTTAAAATCCTGTTTAATCTTTGTAAATTATTTTTTGTCTGAACTCTTTTGTAATAAATACTGTTGTTTTTGTGGAGCTTTTCTCCCCGGGCCTCCACTGAAAATGGGCCCCAAAGCCCAATGGACCTCCCTGGTAATCAAACTGAAATAAATAAATAAATAAATAAATAAATATGGGTTGCAGACAGTGGCATTGACAAAAAGGCAGGAGTCAGAGCTGGATGTGGCAGAGTTAAAGATGTTAAGATTTGCACTCAGTGTGACTAGGATGGATAGGATTAGGAATCAGTATATTAGAGGGTCAGCTCATGTTGGACAGTTTGGAGACAAAGCAAGAGAGACGAGATTGTGTTGGCTTGGACATGTGCTGAGGAGGGATGATGGGTATATTGGGAAAAAGATGCTAAGGATGGAGCTGCCAGGTAAGAGGAAAAGAGGAAGGCCTAAGATAAGGTTTATGGACGTGGTGAGAAATGACATGCAGGCAGTTGGTGTGACAGAGCAAGATACAGAGGATAGGAAGAAATGGAAAGAGAAGATCCGCTGTGGCGACCCCTAATGGGAAAAGCCGAAAGATGATGATGATGATGATGATGAAATAAATTGATTTACAATGATGAATTTAATTTTGCTACAGTGGATGTTAAAGATCTTTATGCTGTCAGCCCACATGATGTGGGAATAGACTGGGTTTACCAACTTTTGCTTGGGAAGGGAGCAGATGACCATGATCTTGCTTTGATACAAGAATTATTAAATCTGATATTGTCCAACAATTTTTTTCTTATTTGAAGGTAAATATTATTTAGAAACAAAAGGGGAAGCCATCGGGTCTCCCTACGGGGGTAGTTTTGCTAATCTGGTCATGGCATTTTGTGAAAATGAATTTGTATTTAAAAACAACCCCTTTATTTAGTCTATTTACTTTTATGCAAGATATCTGGATGATAATTTTATCATATTTAAAGGTGATTATTTTGCTTTTCAGGAATTAAGTTACTTTGATAATACTACTGGATTTTTGAATTTTACAAGTTAATTTAGCTCAGATAAAATATCTTATTTAAATGTTCTTCTTAGCAAGGATAGAATACAACAAATGTACACAGCAACTATATTTAGGAAGAAAACGTATTCCAATTCTTTCTTACATTATTCTAGTTCACACCCTACACATCAGAAAAGGTCCGTAGTAAAACGACAATTGGTTAGGGCTGCCTGAATGGTTTCAAATAATTCAGATTTTATAGCTGAATGTGGATTTTGAAGTTTTTTGAAGGTTTTTGAGGTTATCCCAATAGTTTATTGGAATAACTTCTTTCAGAGGTGAAACTGAAGAGAGCAGCAGGTCATTTTAAACCTATTCTTAACGAATTTCATCAGGATAACTCTTTTGCAAATATAATTGTGACCAGACAACAGAATGATTTTTCATTGTCTTTTATTGCTACTTTTAGTAAAGATGCACAAGTAATAACACAAATTTTATTTAAGAATTGGAATTTACTATCCTTGGATGAAACCATCGGGCCAAACCTATCACCTTATCCACTAGTTATATATAGAAGGGGTAAGACTTTAAAGAATATTTTGGAATACAAAAATAGAGATTTTTCAAGAATGAAGGGTATGTTCAAATGTGAGGCATGTAATTATTGTAGGTTTATGGAAACAGGGCATTTCTTTAAAACTGGAGACATGAAATTCACCTGTAAGGGAAAATACAATTGTAATTCCAAGTGTGTCATATACCTAGCAAAATGTAGACTCTGTCCCAGTTATTATATTGGGAAGACTGACAGACGCCTAAGAGAAAGGGTATATGAACACTTATATGCCATCAAGAACAACAGGATCAATAATGCCTTAGCTAAGCACATACATTATAACCCTGAACATTCTTTTCTCTTTAAAGTCATTGACCATGAAGAATTTCAGGAGGGGGGGGGTCCCATATCATTAAGATTAGAGCGCCTGGAGCTGTTATGGCAGCTAAGAGTACATGCCTTTAGACACCCAGGCTTAAATGAGACTAGTTCCACTGCATGTATTTTAAAACTGAGGAGCTTAATGAGATGATGTATAAAATCATTCAAAATCATGTTCAAAGTTGAACTTCTTGGTTATTTTTAGCAAAAATAGTAGCTACCACTATATGTAAATATATGCATTAATGTTCTTAGCAAGTCAGTTGTGCAATATTATTGTCGGTTAAAACAATCTTCCCACTTTAGATCTACTTTCAATGTTTAGTGTCTTGAACTTTTGCTATTCGTATGATGATATATTGATTATTTTTATTTATAATTTCTACACAGTTTTAATTGATTTTATGGAAGTCAGCTGACTATCATGTGACCTTTAGTTATATAACTGACTTTTTTACTGTATTTATTGTCTGATGAAGTAGGGGTACTATATTTTATGAAACCGCTAACAATATTAAAATCTTTTTCAGTACGTGCATTGTCATTGCCTTTTTCTTTTTGTTTCTTAGTAGTTTATTTGTGTTTTTTTGTTATCAAATTAGCCTCTGACATGAACAGGTCATTGCTGGAGAGGTACATTTCCCAGAGACTGCCACTTCTCTGGAACATGCTTCCAATTCACGTGAAACAGAGCCCCTCCCTTACCCTCTTCAAACACAGCATGGATCAATGGATGGGTGACCACAAATTCACTCCTATGGTGGTGTCAATGTCCCTCATGGACAGCGGAAGTTGTTATTAACTACCATAGACCCTTACCTCTGCAAACTTCACTCACCTAACCACTGACAATTGGGACAACTTGGGATAAATATGGCTATGCTTGTAGTGGGCTCTAGGGCCATTAGCCTAGTAATCTCCTATGAACAAGTTATAGGTTGATTTCATTACATGAGTTTCAGAATTAGTTGTCTGAGCTATTGTCACTAATATTATTCTATATTTGTTGCTCTTTGCACTAAAATAACCCTTAAACTGTCTTACTTATGCACACTCTTTTCACTCTGTTTGCAGTTATATACCCTTATCATTCTCACATAACTTATTTCCACTACAGCGATTTCTACCATTTTCTTTTCTATACATAGCATTGTTATAATTAATGTAACATTTTCTGTGACAGTTTTAGACAGCCTAATTCTCATTGCTGTAATTCTGTCCTGATATGTATTGTAACCGGAGACAAGTCTGTTTAAGAAATCACTAGTGATCAGCACTCGTGATCACTCATTAGCATGCAACTGCTAGGATTTAACCTGGAAGGCTGACTTATTGGTGAACCAGGGATTTCCCTTTTTTTCATGATGGTGGGACCTCAAAGTTGGTATGTATAATTAACGGGAATGTAGGTATGCAGCTCCCACATGGGGAGTACAGGATGGCTTGCCCCTTGGAAAAATGCTTCTTTGGATTTTTTTGGGGTTTTTTTTGTTTCTAAATGCTCTTTGCATTACTAGGAATTATTTAATTTTGATTGCACTTTATTGAGTCAACAGTAAATCAACTGATGTATTGTGTATGGGAGTCACAATATCTGTATTAACTGGGGAAGAATTCTCCTTAAAACTGTACTGAAAGGGGCTCTTAGCTCACTTGAGTTGCCCTAGTCAGCACATATAAAGAAAGATGGAGAGAAATAAATAAAAAATGTACAGAAATGAAAACCTGAGCATCTGAATCTTACTAGTCATCCTACCTCAGAGGACACACAATCCTTGAAAAGGAAAAAGCCCTTCTTTTGACTGGTTTGTGTATGGCCTTGGAGTTAAAATTAAGTAAGGGAAGTGTGGGAAGAAGCCCTCCCCTGTATGTGTTGTGCAAGGCGGTGATACCCCCCTTCCAAAAACTTTGTTTTGATGGAGTTTTTGTGGGTTTTTTTTTTTTTGTTCTTTGCTTTTTTTGTTTTGTTTTGTTTTTACCAGCCATTGAAAATGTGACATTTTGATATTTACATTATGAACAAAATCACAAAAGTTCATCATGCTAAATTCAGGTGCAAAACTTAATCTACGTTCATTCGGTTTGAACCTAGTTCTGAGACTTTTAATTGCTAGGACACAGTTCTAGGATTACAGTACTGCTATTGCAGAGTTCTGCACTAAAGCTGAATGTGCAGCCACTGTGGGAAGTCTGTTTTAAAGCAAAATAACAGAATGCTAGCAATTTGTTTCATATGTTTGGGTATGATACATGCCATTTCACTAAGCTGGATCTGTTTTCTTAAAAAATGAACACATTATGATGGATTGTTAAAAACTAAAAAAAGTTGATAGTGTCTAACTAATTTTCAGAGGAAGCCCAAGCATGCTATTTGTTTGTTTATTTAGTAATGGTCTAACATAGTGATTTTCAAATGATGAGGCCAGCCTCCCTTGGGTGGCTTGAGCTTATTTCATGAGAGGTCCCAACAGGGCTCAAATATTGTGAACTTATGAAATTAACTATTAAGTATTACTTTTATATCAGACCAAGTTTATTTCAGAATGATAATAGCCAATGAATGTATTTGACTCTAAATTAGTAGGTACAAGAGTAATGTACTATGTTAAACCTTAAGTATTTTAAAGGAGTATAGATTTGGGCAGGGGTGGCATTGTACTTTTGAACAGGTCATTACATGGTCTTTTATATGGTGAGGCTTGTAGATCAGAGTGTGTGATATACCTTTAAGAAGCTTTCCAGTCAGCATGCACATGCATATAGGTACTGAGCACGTGCAAGCAAGACTGGCATTTTGTAGTGAGCAACCGAGGTGTAATCATGCATGTGTATAGTAGTCAGTCAGTTAGTTTGTTTGAGTTTAATGTTCTTGCTAGCTATCCTGACGTGTTTGTGTGTAATAAACTACATAAACAAACACCCAGGCTCATTGTCTTATTCAAGCACACAAGACAAGTGACATGGTGTCAGAATGGGATCCAGAGTCAAAACCATGAGGCGCACAGTTGGAGTTGGAGGAATATACAGGAGTGGATCATTCCTACTGCTCAAATGACTCGCAAACAGGTCAGAGACAAATTCCAGGTGCTAAAACTCACTTAAATGATTTTTTACTCAATGAATATAAAACAAAGCACTCAGAATGCTCAAAACCAATTTCTAATTAAACAAAATGTCCGAAACTGTGACATATTGATAAAAATATTCAAAATAATGACAAAAATGTTTGAAGCAGTATCTGAAACACATAAAATATATAAAAAAGGGAAAACAACCATATTTTTCACTATGTGCTACTTTTTTGAATTAACTAAAGTTATTCAAAGTATCCAAAGTGTGCAAAGTGTTGGTGAGTGTGTGCAGTATTACAGATTTTGTGCATTTGAATATTATTACAATTACCTGCTGTGTGTGCATGTTCGTACATAATTCCAAGGGCCATATTTGCATTGTATTCAACCATATTTTGTTGGCATGGCAGAAGGATTTCACAGACCAAGTCTGCTTGTGTTTGATAACAATATTGCAGAAAATTGGAGTGTTTGAGCAAGAGTACGATATTTTCATAAAGGCTGCTTTTTCTGATGAAGACGGATGTACAAAGGCATTTATTCTGCTTAATTTAGCTGGTTCAGAAGCCATTGAAAGTGAGTGTTCATTTGTGTATGTACTTGCTGTGTATGTAGGGGAGGGGGAACCACCATATGGTGGTACCAGTTGAAATGCGGGAAGACCCGGAGTGTTTATAAATTTAGAGAAATGTGTAATCCCTAAACAAATATTACAATGGAAAAGTTCTTATTTTACACAAGGGATCAAAACCCTGGTGAAACTTTTGCAGCATGTATAACTGATTTGAAAAATAAGGCAAAAATGTGCAGATTTGGTGATTGAGAGATGAGCTGATAAAACACAGGCTTGTGTGTGGTATTAAAGATGATGCAGTGAGAAAGATTTTGCTTTGAGACAGTGACTTAACTTTGAATAAGGCCACAGAGATTTGTCAGATATATGAGCTCACAGAGAAGCATACAAGTATGCTCACAGATGAGAAAGGCATGCTTCCAGTGCCTTCCAGAGATAATGTTGATAGTATGCAGCACGCGTTTAGAAGACACAGGCCTATGGGAGTGGTTGATTCAGTGAAACCCAGAGCCTTTCTAGCAAGTTCCAGAGCAGCGCCAGTGAAATCCAGAGCATGCTCAATAAAGCACAAGGGTGACTCAGCAAAACCTGTAGCTAGCCTCATAGTCAGCTGGTGTAATTATCATGAACCTAAAAGAGAAAAGTGCTTAGCTTTTATTCAGCATTGCCACAAATGTAAAAGACAGACTTATTTCAAAACACTTTGTGACTCAAATGAGGCTCATTCTTTTATTAAAAGAGAACATTCAAAGAGACAAGTTGTTAACTAGAAAGCTGTGACCCTACTTTTTATGTTGATGGTTTGTGCTTGGTGAAACGATCATTGCAGTAGATTTGTGGGCAAGAAACAAAGTATTTTGTACTTTTCTGATTAATGGGAGACCTACAGAGCTCAAAGTTGATAGTGGTTCAAAGTGCAATGTTAAGTCAGCAGAAACTTTTGCCAAAGTAAGTGCTGGTGAGAAGCTTGATCTGGCAAAGTGTGCGAAGAATACCTCTCAACCTTAGAGCACAAAATCTGGACAAAGCCATAAATAAAAGTGGGACAAAGTCCCAAAAATAGGGGCAATTTTTAGATATTATTCTTACAAACTTAGAATGTTGATAGAATAACAGGTTCTGCATTAGCATGGATTTTCTGAAGGGAATGAAGTCTGAAACTCAAATGTCTGCCATTATTTTCTAACTTCAGTCTTTAATGATTTGCCACTAATTTGCCAGAAAACCACAATTTTATGAAAAATGGACCAACAATATGAGGCAAAAATCTGGACATTATGCAAAAATCTGTACAGCTGAGAGGTATTTGCCTTTTTGCTTGTTGCTTATGGTGGTGAAGAAATTCAAACCGAAGGCTCAGTAGTGCTTTCATGTTGCTCTGCTGGGAACAGCTATGACTTGAAGTTTTACATAGTCAAGAGACCCGTGCAGTCATTATTAGGCCTCAGAGACAGTTTGAAAATGGGACTACTTTCATTTAATAAGGAAGTCCACCATGTAAGCTTGAAGGATAACAGCTCACATTTCTCCCAGACTATTTCTTCTGTCTATGCTGATCTTTTTGAAGGCAAACTAGGCAAACTTCCAGTCGTGTACTCCATGAAGTTAGACCCCGAGGTAAATCCAATTATCAGACCAGCATGGAAAGTTCCAGTAGCTATGCAGAATAGAGACAAGGCTGAGCTAGACAGACTGGTGCAGCAAGGAGTAATCTGTCCCGTTAGCTCAGATGATATTAGAATACGTATTAATCCAAACAATTTGAACAAAGCACTAAAACAACCTCATCAGCCAATGTGCACAGTCAAAGAAGTTGCTGGTCTTATGCCAAATGCCACTGTCTTTTCTGTCTTAGATGTAAAAAGTTCATTTTGGCAAATTTTGCTTGACCGAAAATCTTTATTGCTGACTGCTTTTAGTACACCATTTGGAAGGTAAAGATTTTTAAGAATGTCATTTGGAATAAATTCTGCCAATAAAGTCTTTCAACATACAACGGAGCAAATTTTTTCTGGCCATCCATGTGCTATAATAGTAGATGATATTCTTGTAGGAGGCAATGGTAAAGTTAAACATGACAGAAACCTCAATAAAGTTCTGGAAAGAGCTCTTGATGTGACTCTTAAGTTGAATTCTCAGAAATGCTAATTCAGCCTACAAGAATTTACTTATGTTGGTCATTTGTTTACCAGTTCAGGATTACAACCAGATCCTTCCAAGCAAACAGTAATTCTTGAGATGCCATCTCCAGACAATGTCCAAGCCCTACAACGTTTTCTTGGCATGATCAACTATTTAGGCAAGTACATTCCAGATTTGAGTCAACTTTCAGCACTGCTAAGAGAGCTGACATGCAAAGATATAACCTGGCCCTGATCAGAACAACACTAAAGAGCATTTGCTGTCCTGAAACAGAAAATTACCAGTCCACCTACTTTAAGATACTATGATGTTCACAAACCAGTAACTCTTTCCTGTGATGCTTCTAAGTTTGGTCTTGGTGCAGTCATTCTTGAAGAGGGTAGACCAGTAGCCTATGTGCTGAGAACTCTAACCCACACTGACATGCAGCATGCTCAGATAGAGAAAGTGCTCTTGGTAATTGTGTTTGCATGTTCGAAGTTCCATGATTATATTTATGGCCAACCTAATCAAATTGAGACTGACCACCGACCTTTAGTAACTATTTAAAAAAAAGCTAATGCACACAGCTCCTGCGAGACTGCAATGCATGATGCTCAAATTGCAAAAGTATTATTTCAGTCAAAAGGCAAACTTATTTATCTTACTGATACTTTATCAAGATTGCCCAGGAAAAAAACACTGAACAGCATGAAAATAAGAAACTGATTTTGAAGTCATGGAAGTGATACTTTTTTCCTCCATATGTCTTGATGAGCTTAGAACTCATACAGCTTCAGATCCAGTTCTCCAGAAGCTCAACCATTTTATCAGTCAAGGATGGCCATCAAAGGAATCTGTTTACCACTAGATATGCAGCAGTATTTTCCTTACAGAGAAGAGAGTTTGATGGAAGATAATATCATCATGCAGGGTCCAAAAGTATTTTTTTCCAAAATACTTGCAACAACAGGATATTAAGATCTTGCATCGTGGCTACCCAGGAACTGATTCTACCAAAAGAAAGGTGAGAGATCTAGTATTTTGGCCTTCTCTGTCAAAAGACATTGAGAAAGAACTCTCATCTTGTTCTGTATGTAATAGTACTAAACTGCATCAACAAAAAGAACCAATTCAGTTAAGCCAGATTCCTGAGCTACCTTGGTCGACAGTAGCCACTGATGTTTTTGAATGGAATGGTCAGCGTTACTTGGTGTTAGTAGACTCTTATTCAAATTGGTTTGAGATTGACCTACTTCCTAATCTCATGTCCAATACTGTTATTACTAAGTTAAAGAGGCATATTTCTGCCCATGATAGTCCACACAGAGTCATTTCTGACAACGGTCCACAGTTTACAAGTCAGCAGTTCAGAAGATTTGCTGAAACGTGGGACTTTGTTCAAATTACGAGTAGTCTTGAATACCCACATCAAACGGCTTGGCTGAACGTGCAGTTCAAACTGCAAAATAGCTGTTAGAGAAACTGAAATGAGACAATACAAATGTTTTTCTAAATCTCTTGAATCTTGGAAACATTCCTCATGATAATTATCTTGGTTCACCTGCCCAGAGACTTATATTGAGACAAACAAGAACCACATTACCAATCAGTAGCAATTTGCTGGTTCCATGTGCTAAAAACAACAAAGCAGTAAAACCTCAACTCTTAAAAAAACTTTGTCCCAGAAGTCCTACTATGGTAAGACTAGCAAATGGCTCGATTCATTAAAAGAAGGGGAAATACTGAGGATGCAGACAACAAAAGATTTTGATCAGATTGGATTTGTGAAAAGTTTGTATCAAGAGCTGAGACTGTACATCTTGGAATCACAGGGAATGGAATTTGAGTGGAATCAGAAGCATTTATAACTGGTGTCCAAGGAAGTGTTACAACATCTTGCCTGTAATAAAGACTCTAATTTTCAGAGTGACTTATCCAGTGTTCTAGTACCAGAGGACATTCCAGCAGATATCCCTGTACCTAAGAATATCCCCAATAGTCATAAAACAAAACATCCCCCATTGACTGTCCCTGTTGCTAAACCCAGTCCTATTACATTACAAGATCAGGTTATATTTCCAGACCTAGTTCAAGATACAAGGCAACCTGGACATGAATGCTGTTTTGTTTATTATTGTCTGTATAATTTGCATGCCTATTCAAATGTCCTTGTCATAGCAAGGCAGCTCAGTAAAGAGGAAGGATGTAGATCAGAGTATGTGATATACCTTTAAGAAGCTTTCCAGTCAGCAGGTACATGCATATAAGTACTGAGCATGTGCAAGTAAGAGTGCCATTTTGTAGTGAGTAGCCGAGGTGTAGCATGCATGTGTGTAGTAGTCAGTCAGTTACTTCATTTAAGTTTAATTTCCCTGCTATACATCCTGATGTGTTTGTGTGTGATAAACTACTTAAACAATCACCCAGCCTCATCATCTTATTCATTTCACACTGAGCTAATCGGAGGAAGGGCACTGAGCAAACCCTGATTTGCGATATATAAATTAAGTATCCTGTTTTTTGCTTATTTTTACGGGTTATTTATAGCACTTTTATTGTCTGCTGCATACTTTTCTAGTTAGTTTCACTGTGTGTGAGGTATTAAGTGGACATTTTTTACATTTGTTAAGCACCTGTTTGGGTTTGTTTGTTCTGATTTCCTGCCAAGGAGTGTATCATATAACTTATTTGTTTGCAGTTAAAATCATTCATAGAGTCTCCTTGCTCCTTTATCTGTTTAAAACGTTCATTTAAAGGCTGACTGCTGCTTTTCTGCTGCGATAAAAATTTCTGCAGTTTTTTTTCTACCTAAGTAGTGTTGGAAGTTGTAGCACTCTCCATATTCAGGCTTGCATTTTGGGCCTAGTTGTTTGTTTGTAGAGGCTGTGTGTCTGAGCACATGTTCCAGGCCATCTTAGTTTAGCCAAAGCCATTTTTGCATTTCAGTGAGATGGGAGCATTTCTGGTCATTGGCTGATTGGGGTTACCTGGACTATGGCTTGGAGTAAGCACCTCAATGGTTCTTTCAAGCTTTTTTTAAAGTTGTTTCAGGTTTCAACTTTCTGTTACTTAAGAAGTTAACTTGTGAGTGTTTCTGCCATTTCACACTGAGCTAATCGGAGGAAGACCACTGAGCAAACCCTGATCTGTGATGTAAAAATAAGCAAAAAACAGGATACTTAATGTTATATGAGTTATTTATACCACTTTTATTGTCTGTTGCATACTTTTGTACTTTCACTGTGTGTGAGGTATTAACTGGAAATGTTCTACATTTGTTAAGCACCCGTTTGGGTTTGTTTGTTCTGATTTTTGGTGACTTTGCAGTTGCTCATCCCTATTGTAAATTTGATCTGGGACACTCCTCCCAGTTTAGTATCATTACCTCATTCTACCTAATACAGGGAGAAAATTTCAGAAGGCCACCCCACTTAGTTCTTAACCTTGATTTATCTTCTGCTTATCCTTACTCCCTTTCCACTTTACAAAAAAGAATTTCTAAGCTTGTTTCCTGCCTTTCCTGTAAGTAGTCTAGTCCAGGTACAGATTTGCTGTGTCCAGGACTGTTTGTAAGCTTCTCAGCCCCCGCCGCTTAGCTAGGGTTAAACTATTACCATCGCCATAAAGTCTGCTCTTCAATTTTTCCCTTAGAACTAGCCAGTTATTTAGTTTTAGCACTCAAATCTGTTTCTTTGAGGTCAGCACTTGTTCAGAACTCATTGTAAGCACTAAATAAGCTACAAATTACTACAGCACTCAACTTTTCTCACTTGTCTAGAGGAAAACAGGTTTTAGTACTTAATAAATAAGCACCTATACAGGCATGTCTAAGGGTCAGCTCCCGGTATTTTTTCATGTCTACCTGATGAATCTGGGCATCTTGTGGCAATGCAGAAATTGACTCATTTACACAGACAACCCTCTCCTCTTACCAGCCAACAATACAACCTGTGAGAGATGCACTTATATAGCCAAACTGGAAGCAAAGCTCTCTTCACCCAAGACTGGACTAGATGGTCAAGAGGAGAGGGTAAACACTTGCACCACACCACACTCATCACATAGTCCCTCAAAACCTACACCACCAAAACACACACACATAGAAACACAAAACACACACCTACATTCATGGAGGCTTTCAATATAAATCTGCCCAAGCAACAGGGACCTCTAAAGCAGAAAAGCAAGCAACCTCCATCCCCAACACAACCCAAATAACACATAGCTCACAAACTCAGTGTGCCAATCAACCACAGCCCATAAGCCATAACAACATACCCAACACTCTAGTCATAGATGACTCTATAGTCAGGCACACTGATGTTCCACTCAACAGGATAAACAAAGAGAAAGTTACTGTCAGCTGCCTGTCGGGTGCCAGGATCCACCACATAACACATGCACTCAGGTCACTCCACAACAAGTACAAATATGACTGTCATTGTCCATGTTGGTGTGAATGACCTGAGATGTACCTCCCTGGACTAGATGAAAAGAGACATGAAGGAGCTGTCTGATCTTGTAGCCCAGTCAGGTATGACCTTAGCCCCGAGTAGCATCCTGCCATCACCCAGAATGATACCATATTACATGGACAAAATGCCTGACTTCAACAATTGGCTAATCTACTGGTGTCATTCTAAGGGTATCCAGTATCTGTCTGCCTGGGATGACATGATCGATAGATCATGATGCTTTGCCAGAGATGGCCTGCAATTGTCGCCCTTGGGATTCAGGATACTGGCTAAGGCTCTTACCACCCCTATAGTGCCTTTTTAGGCAAGGTTCAGATGACAAATTCACCACCATAACAGGTACAAGCAAGCAAAATCTGAGGGTAATGCTACTCATTGCTAGAAATCTAAACTTCAAAATGCACTCACTTGAAGCACTCCTTAAAATGAAGAACATCGACATCTGTGCAGTGACAGGGACCTGGTTCAAGGCTCCAGAGAGTACCCCTGCATTACCAGGCTATAATTCATACCACACCTTTCGGCCACCTAACCTGGACATAAACACTAAAGGTGGAGGCGTGTCCATATTCATTAAGGATATCCACACCTCCAGGCTAGTTGCTCAGCATAATGCATCAGAGATTATCCAAGTGCAGCTAACTCTGGGCAAGACCGCAATCCAAATTGTAGCTTGCTACAGATCTCCCACTATGCCCCAGGATTCCCACTCCTATTTCTTGATACACTGTAAAGTATTAGGGTACAATCTAACACCCTAATAATGGGCGATTTCAACTACCCCACCATTAACTGGGAAAACTACTCATGTACCAACTCTTTTGCTCAGCATTTTCTGGAATTCATAAATTCCAACGGCTTGGATCAACTTATCCACACCCCCACCAAGGGCAGCAATATCCTAGACCTGGTCATTACCAACATGGGCAACCAGTATTCCACACCAGAGGTCAATTCCTTGTTAGTCAGATCTGACCACAAGCTAATCACCTTAGACATCCACATCCTGCCCCACCCCCCATTAGGGAAACCACCGTAAAAATTTTCTCCAAAGTCAACTTCACGCTTCTTAAGACAGAAGTGGCTAACTTCACGACACCCATAGAGACGGACAATTGAGGTATGACTGCTGAATCCTACACAAATGCACTTTATAAGCACTTACACAAGTGCATGGATCATGCAATCCCTAACAGAACCAAGATGCTATCCTCCAAAAAAAGGAAGCCAAACTGGTGGTCCCCTGCCATAAACAAACTCTACAACAGAAGAAAGAAACTGTTGCAAAAAAGAGTAAAATCCTATGATTGGAGGAACTCCCTGGTCAGCCTCAGGAAAAAGCTGAGATCCCTCATAAAATCCTCCAAATTTAGTTACGAAAACAAAATCTCCACTTATTCTAAAGACAACCACAAAGCATTCTATAGCTATGTTAAAAATCTCAATGGCAGCACTCAGATCTGCTCTGAGTTACAGCACAATGGCACTAAATATACAGAACCAACTGATATTGCTAACATCCTGGCAGATAGGTTCAGTGCTATCTTTACCCCCCCCCCCCCCACCCCATGAAGGGCCCATCTCTATAATGGAAGAATGCAAAGTTCCTGTAATCACGGCTGCACAGGTAAAAAACACACTCTCCAAAGCCAAGAACACAGCATCCATGGGACCTGACAACATCCCAGGCTGCGTTCTACATGAACTACAGTATGAACTGGCACCCTACCTAAGTACCATGTTCAGTAATAGCCTCACCTCAAGCTTTGTGCCCACTGAATGGCACACAGCAACGGTTATCCCACTCCACAAAGGGGGAGCCACCACGGACCCTGGGAACTACTGCCTCATTAGCCTGATGAGCCTGGTCTGCAAGGCTATGGAATGTATCATCATGGAGCTTATAAACAATGACATTGGTAATCTCCAAACTCTGGACCCCACCCAGTTCGCATTTGTAGGAGGCAGGTCATATCTCCTAAACCTGATAAACTTTTTTGAAGTGGTCACCAAAGCCGTAGATGAGGGTAAGGTGGTTCACACAGCCTATCTAGATCTTGCCAAGGCTTTCAACACCATCCCCCACTCTAGAATTATAGATAAACTCACTAAACTAGGTATAAATCCCTATGTCACAAGATGGGTTACCAACTGGCTCACTGACAGAGCCCACACTGTAAAAGTAGCAGACTCCAAATCTAACTTCAGGCCAGTGACAAGTGGAGTACCACAGGGTTCAGTCCTGAGTCCAGGCTAACACAGAAGATCTTTGGCTAATGAAGTTTGCAGATGACTGCAAACTAGGAGCCATAATCGAAACTCCTAAAGATGTGGACATCCTACAAAAGGGCCTCACTGAGACAGATGCCTGGTGTCAAAGCCATGGCCTCAAGCTCAATGCCAAAAAGTGCATTGTCATCCTTTTTGGTAAAAACTCTGTACCCATGAACTACCACATAGGCGGTAGTCTACTTAACACTGAAAATGTGATAACAGACCTTGGGACACAGGTGGACAGTAGTCTCTCCTTTGATAATCACATCACCACAGTAGTCAGGAAATCCTTCTACATGGCACACCTCATCACAAAAGGTTTCTCATCCAGGAAAAAAGAGGTCATTGTTCCCCTCTACTCATAACTCATTAGACCCATTATAGAGTACAATGCCCCTTTTGGTATGTACCTCACAAGACAGCTACAACAACTAGAAAGGCCACAGAAATACCTCACAAAGAGGATTGCCATCCTCAAACAGATGCCCTACACAGACCATCTCAAAAAACTCCAGCTTTACTCCGTTACATATCGCCTACTCAGAGGCGATCTCTGCCTAACATGCAAAGCTATGTCAAACCCAGAGCTGTTGGACATGCACCACTTAAAGAAATCCCAATCCCTCCGAGCTACACGCTCTAGGGACTTAAACCTTCTCACCACAATAAACAGAACATGCTAGAGGGATACATTCCTGTCCCAGAGACTTCCCATACTCTGGAACAAACTACCTATCTGTATCAAACAAAGCTGCTCATTAGCACTCTTCAAGAAAAAAATCAGTACTTTTCCGTTAACGGGGCAACAATTTTTTGGGGACGTGGTTTTAATGTTCGCTTTGCTGTCAGAGTGCTAGTCATTGTGTGAGCCATGTCTGTGGGCTGAGCAACAGTAAACACTGCTTACTAAATCACATGGTCTACCCAACTCTCCAGCAATTTCACACCTGCATCTTTAACAGTAATACCGCAAGCCTTTTAAAGTAACATCATTTTACTGTAGCCTGGTAATGTCTTAAATACAAAATATGGAAAGCACCTAGCATTTTCTCACAATAAGAACTTGATAAGAATAGGAACAGAAATGAGTTTACAGTTGTAAACTGCAACACCAACAATGAAAGAAGTATAACAGGCAAAACATTTACAGCTATGATGGTAAAGGTGTATTAACTACAGCAAAGTAATACAGCTAGTTTAATTTATTGTACTGTCAAAGATAAACAGTGCTATTATCTGATACTCACAATAAAGAAAAGAAAAACAACCTCATACCCGTGATTTACTATGGGATATTTAAAAACACAACTTTATTATCAAAATAACTCTAAGTAGACTACTAACTAGGGGGGAGACTGTGATCAGAACATTTTAATACTGACAGGACTGCCATTGCAACCTTACAGATTTCCTAATACTTACTAAAGAAGGCACAGAGTAAAAGTGCAGAAAGCACTTGTCACTCCTCTCTTCTTCCATAATGATTACTAAAGAAAACACATGATCTGCACATCTGGCATCCTTGGTCAGCCACTGGGATCTTTCTATACTTTATGGGCTCACCCTGAACCCAACACGCAGGCCCTACCCTCCCCCTTACAATTCCGGCTGTGTTGAGAAGCTGCAGCCCCTCCCTTCGGTGCGGGCATACCATTGAGCTCATTACTACTAAAGCAGGAAACAGACATTATGGTAACAATTATTTGCTGATTTCTTTGTAGTGCCCTCACACTCTCTCAGCTTCCTTCACGTAGGACAACGATGGGAGGAGCAAACAAAGTGTTACACCAAAGAGAACATTAAAACCATGCCCCCAAAAAACTGTTGCTCTGTTAACGGAAAAGTACCGAAAAATCTTGAAGATTGGATGGGAGATAGTAAATTCACCCCGTGGATCACTTCTGTGGCTCTGCTCGACAGGGGCACAGGAAAGTAATTTTCTTGGGTGGCGAAAGCCTGGGTACATTTTTGGCTAGGCTTATATAGGCCCAAGGGCCAATAGCCTAGTACGAACCTATGAACCTATAAACAAGACAAGCAACAAGGCTGACAGGCTTTTGTTTATTTTGAGGCAAGTTCACTGTGGAAATGTCTGAGAACCAATGGTCTAGCAGAACTGCACAATTTTGCATGTGTCACGGAAGTCAAAATTACAGCCTTCCTCATGAAACATTAAAAAAATCTCATTGTTTAGATTTCAGACAAAAGTCCAGTGCTGCTCTTCTTAAATACTAGATAAATTTAAAAATGCAGAGGATTACCAAAACTTTCTTCTTGTAATTCAAAATGATGGGGACCAGTTTGCCACCATGTTTTGTAACAATGAAATAAGCTTCTGTTTTTAAAAATGCTGAAATGAGGAAACTGCTGTTCTGTGAATTCATTTTTTTTCTCTGAAAGATTTATTGGACTCATTACTGTTAATGTAGCTCATAAAAATAAGAGCTTCTATTTTTTATCAGATCCTTATACAGAAAATGTAATCAATAAATCTTCCCTGTAATAAAATGTGTGCAATATGTGTAGATTCCCATATATTACAAAGTCTAAACCCTAGAACTGATCACACATATGTTGACAGATTTGAAGTGTTACTCAGATGCTGCTGTTTGCCTCATTATGTTTTAACTGAATAAGCAGAGAAGGTATGTGTTTAATAAGTGGCTGAGTTAAAACTGAACAGTTTGACCTTTTGTAAATCGTTCATGGCTTATACTGCCTAGGGGCAAATTGTTCTTTTGAAAGCAAAATAGTATATCATAAATGTTCCACTTTCACGATTGCATTTCTCCTGTTTTTAAATAAAAAGCATTTATACGGAGTCATGCATTTGTCTTTCTTTAGGGCAAGCAATAGGTAAGTTGACAAAGGTGAGAGTTAATGAAGAAACTTTCTAAACATCACAAAATAAAAAGATACATTAACGCTATCAGGTTTAATGACCAAAGTAAAATTTGAATCCAGGACACATCTGTCTTATTTATGTCACTGAAGTATTCTACTGTTTTAACTATCAAATGTGCTTGATGTTGGGATTCACTGATGCGCTGTCAGAACTAAACAACTGATTTTCATCACCTTCATGAAAATTCTGAAAGACCTTTGGACCCAAAGAACAGTTTTAGCAAAGCACCATAATCTGGAGAGAGCTATTCAAAACAAAATATTTTTTGGGTGGAAGAGGTGCAGATTCTGGCTTTTATAAATATGGGGTCAATTGGCATACTTTTAATATTCTACAGCAGTTTAAAGTGTGAGTACTGTGCATAACATAGATGATTCTGGGTGGTTTGTCAATGCTAACCATGTTATTATGTTTTTGAGTCATGGATGCCAAGGAATTCACCTCCAGAGTGAAGTTCGAAAGGTGAATCTTGACATCCATGTCGAGAATACATAATATTCAGTTAGCATCGACTAACCACTCATAATCCTTTGTAGTGCATGCAGCTTTATCTGCTCCATGTACTACAAATTACAGTACAAATGGGAAAAAAATACTGTGTTTTACCGACTTTTGAAACTGTAAAACAGTTAGTGTGAGCTTTCAGAAAAGTAGTGTAACACTGTCCGTTATGTTTACATTCACCTTCCCATGCCTCTCAACTGTTCAGATTTTCACAGAATATCTAGATGTTTGCCTTATATGATGGTTGTGTTCCTCATGAAGTCTGTGGTTTTTGGACAAATTATTGACAATCGAAGATGCTAAATAACTCCATACATTTAGGTTTCAGACTTTGTATCCTTCAGAAAATCAGGCAAACACACATCCTGTTATTATAGTTATTTTATAAATTTAAAACAGGAAGTCAGAAACATGTTATCGATGGACAGCAGGCAGAAACACATATTTTATTCTGCTGCTGTCATTTGTACTGGCAGATTTTACTATTTAGCCCAGGACCCTTTACTGATTTGTCTTTTTCAGAATACCAGAGCGTAATCAGCATGCTCCATGAACTACACGTTTTAGAAAAACGTACTTCATCTCAAAAATGTGAGCTATTGCATTATTTTAAAATAACCCAGATAATCAGTATTTAGATTGAGGCAGTATTTCACTGCAAATAAAAAGTCTAGCTCATAAAGATATTACATCACACCATCTGTTAAAACTTCATTGAAACTAGTCTGATTTTTTTAAAAAGTCCAGCTCATAAAGATATTACATCACACTATCTGTTAAAACTTCATTGAAACTACTCTAATTTTTTCTCCAATAATATCAATCATTTCCAAAAATATATTCTATACCTTGATGTTTTTGTTGTGATTTTAAATGGATCCTCTTACAAGCAGCTCATGAAAGTGCTAACCATCATTTACAGATATGAGCAGTAATGATTTTTTTCTCAGCCTTCCAAATGCAAGTAAGTAGAGCACATGTGAAATCACTCTTACAGACTGAAATGACAATGATTTTGAATATAGATAGCTCATTGGATATAAACTGAGACACATGTATTTCAAAAACGACAATAACATTGACTTTTATAATAACATTGTACTTTCAAGGTGCTAAGATCTCTGGGGCAGGACTGTTATCCTGTATAAAGGATGGAGTACCTTGCACAGGAGGGTTGATATATTGCCTTGACATCCATGTACCTGCAGTTTAGTTTTTTTTTCTGTATTTTCAGACTAAACAAATAGTGGATATTCTCATTTATGGCAAAGACACGTAGAACCAGTGAAAATGCTTAAAAAGGAATGGTGATACTAGTTTTACTTTCTGAATTCTGGACCGAAATATATATGTGAAAGGTTTAATCCCATGTTTCATTTAGTGACTGGACTTTTGTGCTTCTAGCAGTTTTCATTATTCCCTTCTGTCACCTCCAGGACAACTGTATTCAAAATGCTTCCTAACTTTGTAATCTGTTATATTTAGAATCACTGCAGATTTTAACATTTTCAATGCAAAATGACCTTTTAAGCAACATGCATTTATTTTCATTAATTTTGTTTCTAACCTATGTTTATAACAGCAATATATTGGATATTTCATAGTACATAAATGAAAATCACCAGATTTGTAAGCTACCATTTACTTTGGCAGATGTAGCCTCTTAACTTCTGCAGTTCTCAGTAGTTTGTCAGTGCAATTATGTCTTAGTTGTTTCCTTCCACCACCTGAGCCTTCCTTTTTTTTCTGGCAGTGACAAATTCTTCTTTATAACAGCAAACAGGGTTAACACAAGTCATAATATAACCTGTCAGGCAAGTTGGTGTTATTGTTCTTTATGAAGGAGATTTATTTCAGTTCAGCAGGAGAATAAGGAAACTACTTCCTATCAGTGCAGTTAGTCTTGGATTGGGGTGGAGGATATAATCCTAAATATTCAGAGTCAGTGTTTTTCAATAGCTGTAGGGCCTAAAACAGTAGTAAAACAACTTATGAGCTACTTTCCTTTGAGTGTTAATAACATAAATGAATATATCAACATCCTTCTGTGAGAATACAGGAACTATCAGTCTGAACTATACATTCTGGAAGAAAATAAAGCTCACATTAAGGGCCCAGAAGCACCAGTGCTTGTGAATACATAGTAAAGACATGAAGTTATTATTGCTGCACTATGGAAATGAGTAATTTTTTCAACAGAATTGCAAACTGCAGGGAATGATCCAATAGTGTTTCAAACCTGGGTTTCTAACCACACGTTCAGGAGATGACCATTAGATAAGAAACACATTTAAAATACTTCTTATTATCATCTTTGCAGAAATACTAAGTCAAAGGACTCAGTATTCAAGAGTGACCTGGGGCAGTAAAACAAAACAAAGAGTCAGCAGTGGTAACACACAGCCAAGGTGTGTAGTAACAAGAGGGCAGCACTGTAGCAGTGAGCAGTTTGAATGTACCAGTTATCAGGTGGGGAAAAAACAGTGATATCATATGGCAGTTTGAGTACAGCATCAGAGCAGATGAAAAGGCAGTGAAAAATAATGCAACAAGTTCACAATATGTGTTCATATACATACGTTACAGGTGAAATACAGAAAGATTTTTTTCAGCATAGTAAATAAGAAGGTGGAGGATACTGCGGTGGTGGTGCTGCGGTAGCGTTGTCGCCTCACACTAAGACGCTGTCCGGTTCAATTCTCAACTAGAGCGTCTTCTGCGTGGAGACATGCATGAATGGGCGTACCTTCGTTGAAGGTTGTGCATCAGGGCTGGTAACTCGGCACGTAAAAATCAACTGCCAATCATTAGCGGACCGGAGTTCCGCTGTGGCGACCTCTAACCGGGAAAAGCTGAAAGACACAACAACAACAAATAAGAAGGTAGAGGGAAAACTTATGTAGCCACTGAGGGACAATCACAGCTAGATGAGTCATAATGCAAATACAGAGAGTAGAGAAAAGGGTCAATAAACAATAGGAGCTTTAAGAAACAGCAGAAACATTTCAGAGAAATGATCAAATCATGGCATGTGAGAGGATTTCATGAAATCCCCTTCACATCGGAATATTGTGGATACTAGAGGGAATTTTCTCAAAATTGTATGTGCCAAGTTAAAAAAAAAAAAAAAAAAAAAAGCAATCACTGGCAGTCGTAAGAACCAAGAGTAAAAACTTCTTGGTAGAATTAGTGTGGCGTTGTTGAGCAGCTCTGCTTAAGGAAGAGACAGCTCTATGGGCCTGCCAACAAGGAGGATATCAAATATCCACCATCATTAAACTTAAACTTGGCATGTGATGTTGTCTATTACGCCTTCATTCTTACTAGGTTAGGGTTCGGATCCGATCTTCAGATCCATCTCGGCCTTTATTTACAAGCTCAAGGCTCTCTGCCAGCTTGTGGCTAAAATCCCTATCCCAACATGCACTAGAACCATCCCCAGATCTTGTTTGCCGCTAAACAGATCGAGTGTTCCTCTGTTAGCTCTGGCTAAGTACAATCATTTTGATTACCTTTTGTTATAACTCTTAGAGTTTTTGTTTGGATAATTAGATATCTTGGCATTTATAGCTGAGTGTGTCTTCTCGTAACTGGATAATTTTTGCATTGAGCTGCTTTTCTGACTTTGGCCATTGTTTATCTACTAGTTCTTGTATTTCCCTTCCCTGTGTCTGATATTCTGTAGTTGCTCTATTTCTCTAATAGTTCATTTAAATTAGAGAACTATTAAGCAGCCTGTTTTTAGTTAGAGGGCTTTAACCCTAGTGTTTTTGCTGTTTTTCTTTTCACAGTTTGTCCTTTTACTGCAGAGTTGTTGCAGTGTTACAGTTTTATTAACTTAGAGAATTGTAGCTGGGTCTGTTTAAGTTAGAGGACTTAGTCTTTTTCTTCACTGTGTGTTGTGTGTCAGGGCCCATTTAAGTTAGTGGATTTAGTCTTGTTTTTTTCTCCGTGTGTGTTGTGTTTTCAATAGCTCGACCCATTTAAGTTAGAGGGTCCAGCCTATAAAGAAAAAAGAGAGAAGAACTTTTGTTGTAGTTTTTTGTTGTTGTTCTTGACCTTTAAAAATATCAGGTAAGGAATCTAGGCCAATGGGCTTTAAAAAATGTGAAAAGTGTAGCAAAAAGATGCCCCTTAGTGATAAACACATCCTTTGTGTTTATTTTCTTGGGGCTGTCCATCTTCAGGAGTCATGCTGCATCTGCTATTCATTTAATCATAGAGCCCTCCTGGAGAGGAAGAATAGGTTGATCCTAAAAGGTCTTCTTAAAACCCCCTTCTCAGATGCACTGGAAGAAGGTATGGGTTCACCTAGATTGGATAAGTTTCCTTCTACTAAATCTGACAAATCAGGAAAATCTGTAAAAAGACCTTCCCTGTCTACTTCTTTGGATCCGGCATATAAAATACCAAGACTGTCCTCCTCGGATCTGAGGGTTACTGGATCAGACAAAGCCCCGTCTATTCTAACTCCTCCTTGCTCGGTGCCAGTGGAGTTTGAACTAAGGAGCCAGTCCCCAACCTTGGAGTCAGTCTCCCCTATTTTGAGATCTCCCATTCTTCAAAAGACAAAATCTTCCACCTCCTGAACCCAGACTTCTAGGAGCCTTTCTGATGACGATGTGGATCAGGTGGTACAGAAGCTATTACAGACACCGACACTGGCCGAATTACTGTTGGATCTGACCCCCAGGTCTTCGGATCCTACAACAGCCACCTCCTTTGCTCTATATCCTCCTCCAATCCAACCTTTGGCTTCGAAGTCGGAAGATCCAGAGTTGGTATTAGTGGAACTATCAGATCCGAGACCCACTATGGGATCCATGGATCCGACCATGGCTCGGACGTCCTCAGTTCCATTGGAACAGGAGGAGTCTAGGATCTGACACTCTCCGGTCAGGTCCGAGGAGGTGAGTCGGATTGGACAGCTAAGCCTCTCAGAGCCTCGGCTCGGGTAAGTTTGGCTCCTACCTTGGCCTCTGGTACATTGTCTTTGGTTCTGGGTGGTCCTTCGGCTTCTTTGGATCTAGAGATATCCTTAGACCAGGGACGGGGGTTGCTTTAAAGGTTATGAGGAGGGTGCTGTCTCCACAGACAGGTCTGCAGTCCTCTCTGGATATTCCTTCCTCCAGAGCACTGGTGCCTGCCTCTTTACCCCTGTATCCACAGGGACGCATAGACCCTAGACCTCAGGATGCCCCACAGGACACCCCCATGTTTCTGAAACCTCCCAGAGTACTCTTCTGACGAGGTCCCTCAGAAAAGGCTGAGCAAGAGGAAGCAGTTCGTCTCCCCTGAGGAGTCTTTTACTTCTGATATGGACCTCGATGATGCAGAAGGGTCCCCACGGTCGCCTCCTGATGACATCTCCTTTGGAGACATCCTGGAAATACTTAAACATAGAGGTGGCTGTAAGTCCTTTAACCCTTTTGTAGAGGAGTCTGTATACCTGAAGGCCTTTGGTTCTCTCCCTTCCACCTCTTGGGTGTCTCCACCTTTCGATTGGCTTTCTGGACCTGGTTTCTCAAAAGGCGTGGGAGTTCTCAGATTCCATGGAACCTATTCCTAGGAGGCCAAACAAATTTATCACAGCTCCCTCTGACAAAACTTTTTTAACTAAAGTAGTCACAGTCGATGCCATGTTCATGGCAGTGGCCACTAAGAAGGAACTGTCGGAGACATCTTCTTCTGTCCATCCCCCAAACAAGGAGTCCAGGACTATGGACAGGTAAGGAAAGCACATATTTTCCTCAATGGCTTTTTCTCTTAGATTGCTGAACTATCTTATCCATTTCATGATACTGCAAAAGGATCTCCTGAAAGAGCTAAGAGATACCCTCTAAAGTTCAGTAACTGAAGGGGTTACTGACAAAGTATCCATTCAGCTCACTACCTTAAATTCAGTGGTTAACATGTCCATGAGGCTCATATTCTATGCAACTGATGGAGTGAGTAGAGCAGCGGGTTCTGGAATTTCCCTAAGGAGACATTTTTGGATGTGCTTATGTGACTTTGTGAAACCCGTTTAGTCTTTCTTTGTAAACACCCCATTTGATGGCTAATCTTTGTTCAGGCCTAAGGTAAAGGACACACTGACCATGTATGAACAGGAAGGAAAGACTCTGTCTGCTGTAGGAGTCTGTTTTTCCATGCCTACTAGACCTTATCCCAAAGGTCAGAGAGGTAGTGGCAAGATGTGGTTCCAAAAATCACAGAGATCTTTTCAGGACAAATTTGGTGAAACTTCCCCCAGAGGCAGAGGGGGAAGTAATAATAGAAGATGCCAACCTTGGGGCAGAGGAGGTCTGCAAAATCAGGGCGACAGAGAATCTTTCTTTGGTAGGCCCTTTCAGCGCGCCTGAAAGGAGGCCTGACTCTCCAGCTCTGGAGGCAGTCGGGGGTCACTTATCCTTGTAACCAGAAGCCTAGCAACAAATAAAAGACAAATGGGTACAAAGCATCATATCCAGAGGTTATGTCATCCCATTCTCCCTTCTCTCCCCAAAGATGAAAAAAAAGATCCGGACGTTCCACCCAGTCAAAAGGAACAGGCAACTATAGAAATTCAAAATTTGTTAGACAAAAGAGTCATCCAAAAAATCCCCACAGACCAAGTAGGATTCAGAACTTACTCAAGATTCTTTTAGTTCCAAAGAAAACAGGAGACTGGAGACCAATTCTGGATCTCAGCATTCTAAACAAATCAGTAAAGAAGAGCAAGTTCCGGATGGTGACACTGCAGTCAATACTCCCATTCTTGGGAAAAGACAATTTGATGTGCTCTATTGATCTCCAGGATGTGTGCTACCACATAAAAATAGACAGGCAATCCAGGAGACACTTGTGCTTTCATCTGGGAGCCAGTCACTACTGGTTTTGAGCTCTGCCCTTTTCTCTCACTTGGCAGTAGTAGCAGCTCACGGGTCTATATTATATGAACGAAAGTTCATATAAGCGAATGCTCTAATGAGTGGAACTCCCGGACATGGAGGTGCATGTTGTGGGATCGCAGTACAGTGAAGATTGGAGTTTTTGCCCTTTCCTCAATGTAGTGCGATCTCAGAGTTGGAATATATATTTAGCAGGGAGGGGGGGGGCACAGCCTCCCACAAGATTGTTTTTGATGTCCAGGATTTTCGCTCATTGAGCGTTCGCTTATATGAACTTTCGTTCATATAATATAGACCCCATCTCACTTGAGATGACTAGGATTCTGGGTGTTTCTGTACTTAGATGACTGGCTGTTAACTGACACAACCAGGCATCTGCTAATCAAAGCCAGAAATACAATCTAGTAATTCTGCTCCCACCTAGGGATTATCGTAAACTATGAAAAATCCTCCTAAGAGCCTTCTCAGCACGTGGCATTCATAGGGGCAGAATTAGACTCAACACACATGATGGGGAGACTTCCACCAGAAAGGATACAGTCTCTAAGATACCAGGTGAGATAGCTTTTAAGAAGGAAGAAACCCTAGGTGAAGATGGTCCTCAAAGCTCTAGGGATCAAGGTGTCAGCGATAGTTTTTGTTTCCCTAGCACATCTGCATATGAGGATTCTTCGGTGGTTGCTATCCACTCAGTGGTCAATGCAAGAACTGAAGATGTCTCACAAAATAATCATAACAGAAACTTGCAAGAAGGATCTTCGATGGTGGCTACACTGCTCTCAAGTGACTTTAGATTGACTGCCTGTTTCCCCCCAACCTGCGGCCATGGTGACCACGGACACCTCTCAGATAGGGTGGGGAGGCATTATCTGGGAAAGACAGGCCAAGGCACCTTGCAGGATCATGAGGCCCACTTGCACATCAATGTCCTAGAGATGAGAGCAGTGCTTTTAGTGTTTCAAGCACTCCAGGACTCTCTTCCCCTGGGAACCATTGCAATCCAGACAGACAACATGTCAGTTGCATGGTATATAAACAAACAAGGATGAACCAGATCTTACCCCCTTTGTTGAGAGGCTCTGAGAGTATGGCAATGGCCAACCTCCTCCCAATGTTTTCTGATAGCAATGCACATTCTGGGGAAATCCAGAGTGATAGTGAACAGACTCAGCAGAGCAATTCTGATGCCTCATGAGTGGTCTCTGAAACAGGAAGTAGCAGAAAAAAATTTCCAAAAATGGAGCCAGTCTTGCTGCAACCTCTTTGTGACATCTGTGAATGCCAAATGCAGCAGCTTCTTTGCCCTCATCTCCCCTCCGGGGGAGTCACCAAGGGATGCATTTGTTCATGATTGGTCCCCGGGACTCCTCTATGCCTTTTCCCCTTTTCCATTAATTCCCAAAGTCCTTCAGAAGGCCAGTTGTTTGGGAAGGGACTTAATACTTACTCATCGCTCCATACTGACCTCCCCATATCTGGTTCCCCTTCTTGTGGCCTCATCTTTGGGAGGAGCCTTGGATTATGGACCCAGTTCCAGACCTTCTGACTCATGCTTCAGTGACTCTCCACCCATCCCCTCAGACCCTCAAGCTGACAACATGGCTACTCCAACTCCAACAACAGCCAGGTTTCCAACCATCTCCTCTCAAGTTAAACACATTCTTATCTCTTCCCATAAGGCTTCAGTGAGGAAGATTTATAAAAGCAAATTGAAAAGTTTCTGCCTATGGGCTACCAATATCCATTCTGATCCTTTTTCTGCTCCTATTAGTTTCATACTGGACTTCCTATCAAAACATTTCAATGACAGTGCAGCTGCAGACACTATTAGGGTTCAGCTAGCAGCACTCTCCAGTTTTCATTTGGGAGACTCTGGCTCTAATATAATGTTTCATAAACAATGCAAAGCCTTTCTTAAGGGTACTATGTTATTAAGACCGCCTATCAGAGACCCTCCAGTGCCATGGGACCTAAATTTCATTCTATCCCGCATAGTTTTTTCTCCCTTTGAACCAGCATCAGCTTGCAAATTAAAATTTTTGACTTGGAAAACTATATTCTTGATAGCAGTCACCTCTGCTAGAAGGGTAGCAGAGTTGCAAGCATTGTCCATAAAGCCCCCATATTTGCTTTTCCATAGAGATAGGGTATCTTTGCGAACAAAACTCTCCTTTTTACCTAAGGTGGTTTCAGAGACAAATTTAAACCAGAGTATAGAATTACCAGTTTTCTTCCCAAATTATGAAAATAAGACAGAATGCATGTTACTTCAGCTGGATGTATATGGTTACATTTTTACCTACATAGGACTGCAGAATTCTGAAAATCTGATCAGCTATTTGTTTCTTTTTTACATTCAAAAAAGGATCCCCTGTCTCTAAAGTTACACTTTCCAAATGGCTATCGGAATGTATAACTTTTATTTACAAGTCTCAAAATAAAGAACTTCTAAAAAAAGTTAAGGCCCATTCTACAATAGCCATTGTAACTTCTTCAGCCTTTCTGACTAAATTGCCAATTGACACCATTTGCGCTGCAGCAACATGTGCTAAACCACATACCTTTATCACTCATTACAAAGTTGATTTGGCCTCCAGGAATAGAGCCTCTTTTGGATCCATGGTTCTGAGGAAAATTCTCCCTTCAGCCAGGATTCAATATGCTAGGGATGCTGTCCCAACCTAGTAAGAATGAAGGCGAGATAGGACAACATCACATAAAAAAGTTATATACTCACCATAACGTTCCATGTGTGTTGTCCATCTTCGCCTTCATTCTTACATCCCACACTCCTTCCCCCTTGCCTTCTTTTATTCCTGGATTACCTTGACCTCTGTCCTTCTTCACCAGCCTGAGTCCTTCATTGAAGTATATATAACTTTATAATTAGGGCAAACAAGATCTGGGGATGGTCCTAGTGCATGCTGTGATAGGGATTTTAACCACAAGCTGGCAGAGAGCCTCTAGCTTGTAAATAAAGGCCGAGATGGATCCGAGGATTGGATCTGAACCCCAACCTAGTAAGAATCAAGGTGAAGATGGACAACACACATGGAATGTTATGGTGAGTATATAACTTCTTTTTTTTGTTATAGTCCTTTATCTCAAGGCATTCAAGTTCAACCAAGCTCAGAAAGAATTAACAAAATCCATCCACAAAGCAACGTCCCCATTCAGCTTATACTTGTTATTTAATCTAGAGAAAATAACAAAGCATTTTACAAATATGTAAGGAAAATTAGAGGCAATGCTCAGGAATATAGCACCAATGAGGTAAGTGGTAAAATATGTGTCAATAAATTTAATACCGATTTCAGCATCCCATTAAGTATAACCTCTTCTTTACTGCACCCAGAGAGTATCCCTGGCTGATGATCTTGAAGTCATTCATACTTCACTCACCAATAACTGATTAAAATTGAACACCACCAAGGCTTAGGCCTTGGCAACTCATGTAGCTTTGAGAGATTTTTCTGCCATATCTTTGCCTATTTACATTATGTATGGTGGTGATAAATTGGAATTTGTTAGGAAGGTGAGGAATCTGGCGTTGTTCTTGACTCACAGATTATAGTCTGGTCTCTTGATTTTTTGTTCATGCCGTGGTCTCCTCCAGATTGGACTACTGCAATGCTGTCTACCTGGGACTACCTAATACTGAACTTGACAGTTACAGATGGTGTACATTCTGCAGCCAGGTTGCTCACTGGTACATTTTATTGCCAACACATTACTCCTGTTTCACATGGCCTGCATCTGCTCTCTGTCTGGTATATAAGATCATCTTAAAATTCTGTTATTAGTGCAACTGTCTGTTCATGATCTGGGTCACTGCTATCTGAATGAGCTTATTATGCCCTATTATACCATATGGCTTTTACCCTCAGCATCTAAGAGGTTGCTAGTGGTTCCAAAGGTCAATATTGTGAATTCAGGTTTCTGATCCTTCTGTTACCTGGCTCCAAACCTGCAGATCTTGCTACCTTTGTAGCTTTGAGAATGTTGATCCTTGGCTAGTTTCAGACAGGCTTGAAAGACATACTTTTGCCTTTGAGTGGAGTGATTTTTGTTATGTATCAAGTCCTGTCTTTTAATTTGTTCCTTTATATAATTTCATTTCTCTTTATATTGTTGTTTTTTGTTACGAAAGCACCTTAATAACTTTGAACTTGACCTGCTTAACATACCTCATGATCATATCAAAGCAGCTCTTGGTAAAATCAAATACATCTGTTCCATGAGCCAAGATAACATCCCCAGTAGTTTCCTTAATGACATTAGGCATAACCCACTAAAGAAAGGTCTCTTTATGAACTTTATCCTCAGGATATGTCAGTAGGAAACCATGGTCCTTATTTAGGAGAGTGTATGTACTGTCAGCCTTAGGAAATGTAAGACCACTGACCATTGTATACTACAAGGCTATAAAGAGGAACATTATGGAATTTGCTCAGAAAAGCTAACTTTATCTGTAGCTTTAACCCTCTCTCTGTCCTCCATCTGTTCCTCAAGATGTACCTGAAACTGGCTCACATTCAGCTGTCATACAAGACCACATTCTAAAAGAGCTATAAAAAGCTAAAGGTACTGGATTGATTGGTCCTGATGATATACCTTGATGCATCTTAAATAGCATGAAGCATAATTTAGCCACACCTCTAACAACACTGTTTAATCTCAGCCTCCATATGTTTTCTACCAAGTGACTAGAGAGCAGCTACAATCATTCCACTGCGCAGACCCAGGCAATCACAGAAACATAAGTTTGACCAGCCTCATATGCAAAGCCATGGAAAGACTTATCATGGAATTAATCAGTTAGGATAGAGGGAACTTCCAAACACTAGACCCGTCTCAGATTGGATTCATCAAGGGCAGGTCATGCTTACTCAGCCTGGTGATTTTTTTTGAAAATGTCACCAAAATGGATGAAGGTAAAATGGTACACACTGCACACCTTGACATGGCCAATGCTTTTGACACAATTCCCCACTCAGGTATAGTAACAAGACTAGTACACATACACTGTCTGATATTAAATATACCAGTAAATTGAACCCGAAACAAGGCTTCAGTATATACCAAATATATACTGATGCCTCAAAACTCAATCTACCAAAAATGTGAATATTAAACTGGTAATCCCAGGTGGACTCTGTCACATGCAGATTTAATGTAATGTCAAAAATTAAAAATTAATAGTGATCGTAATACCAAATAATCAACCTTTTTAGAATTATGTCCATGAGCAAATAAGAGAGATTGTGTGCTTTATCTTTTAATTAATTTATTAACTCAAAAGTAGTAGGCAGGCAGATGAGTGCTGTCTGACTATCTTTACTGTATTAGTGTTACTTTCAATCACATTTATATAAATAAATAAGATTATGATTAATGCATGTGTCACATTATGTAAAACCAACTTTCCATCTTTAATTGTTAACAGACTGTTTAGGATTCTTCAAATCCGTGTTTTGCCATCCAGCTTGTGTGATAGGTTTAGCAGTGAAACAACTGGTGAGTGATTGGTTGGGTGATACTTTTGATACATGATAGGATATGTCTGTGTGTGGGTCTTGTGTGATTGGATGAGAGGATGGAGCGAGAGTTAGGGTGTTGGAGAATCACGTATGTCCAAAGAAGTACACCGGAGCTTGGGATAGGGAGAAATGGTATGGGCCAATAGAGAAAAGGATTGGAGTCTACCTACTGAAAGAATGGATGTAATTTCTAAGATTGTGATTGGACCAGACAGTGTGCTGGCCTTGTGTTATTGGAGGAGGAGAATGGCACCATACTAGACAAAGTGAATCTTAGTATCAGAAAGCTTGACCAATGGGGGCAATCTGGGAGTGGTGGGAATTGAAGGTCAGACCAATAGGAGGATTTGGTGGGAGTGATGTAATCAATTATAATAGTGATGGGCATTTAGATTATGTCGAGGTATCCAGGGGCCAACTGAAATGTGGACATCTGATGTGGGAAAGTATGTGGGAACAGATAAGGTGAAAAAAAAAGTGGGTGTGTGTTAGATTTTGTAATTGAAGAGTGGACTTAATGCGGCTAATATTGAGCTGCTATAGGTGGGACAGGGCTTGGACAATGGCATCTATGAACTACAGGATTTTAATATGCTCTCAAATGGAGCATGAGAAAATCAGATGCCATATTCATTGGAGGTGTTATCCTCTGCCAGTCTTCCCCAGTTCTTCTACTACACGAAGTAATCTCCAGTAATCTTCCTTAGTAAAAAAGGCTTATAAAATTTTTTTTGAGAAAATCCTGAATTAAAAGGGAGTAGAAAAGTATGCAGGAAAAAGAAAGTAATTCAAGGAAAAAACAATTGGGGAAGTATGTGATGTAATTACAGATTTTGCAAGTCGAAAAACCATATCCAGTATTCAAAGTGAAAATCAATCAAGTTTCATACATTTTTAACATATAAATTGCATTCTTTCATAATCATTATCAACTTGTTATGGGACCCAGTTAAGTTTGTCAGTGTCTCCGTTGCCTAATTATGGAGCAACATGTATGCCGATTGTTTTATATAAAAAGAAAAAATAATCAGAAACTACCCTGAATATAATATAATTATTTAATTATAAAATCTTGAATGTTGCCCACTACTGTTATATAAGGATACAATATAGCCCAAATTGATGCTGCTAAATTTGTGCAGTTTACACTAAAAACAAGCTGTACAAAGGTGGATGAATAGGGTAACTGCATGGGAGACATGATAGGGGTATAGGAAGGGGCAGGGTTGGGGGGGGTTGTTGCAGGCCAAAAGGATGTCAAGGTGAGCTTGGATTAAAGCTAGTTAAACCTGAAACCGATTTAATAATTAAGAAGAAACTTAACAGAAAAAGAAAACCTTTATACAAAGGAAGATATGCCATGAAAAACAAAGGAAATGTGTATGAGTGTGGTAAAGTGAGAGAAGTAGAAATGAAAAAGAAAAAAATAATAATAGGCTGTGGAACCAGGATAAATAGGAGGGTGGGTAAGTGAATGACCTACTGTCTGGTTAGATGAGAATGTAAATTTATAGGCTATTTAGACACCAGAACAACAGATCTATTGGACATCAAGTACCAAATTAACAATTTGTCCTTTGTTAGATAAGTATGTAAATGCAAAACTGCCACTCCAACATAAGAAATGACCTGATGATATCCAGAGTTACCAAGCTAGATATGACTACATACACACCTTGGAGTTGAGTCCCAATATAAATCACACACATTCGCTAAATTCAAAGGATCTCTACGGAGGTCTTACGTACAGATACCAATGTAATATAACATTGTCCAATGTGAACCAGCATGAAAATTGTAAACAGACTAGTCCAGTATTAAACCATGACCCTCAAAAGGTTTTCTGTTGAGGTTATTTGCCTGTGAATGTGGGAAGAAATGTTTATGACACCCCAAAAAATGTTCTTTATTGGTGCAGTTGTTTTGCTGTCACTTCTTCAGATCTGCCTGCCAGAAATAGGTCCAAAAGCTGGATCTTCATTAGTGAAATAGTTAACAATCATCCCAGTAACATCTGTTGTGGGAGGAAAATCACTGATAATCAACTAACAAACAGGCCCCTTTTAAAAACCAAGGTAAGAAAACCAGAGGGTAATGGTTACCAATTCTAACTGATATATATATTTTTTAAACTTACTTTTAGACTGGTATCCCCTACTGTCATCCCTGAAAAGACTGGTTGAAGGTCGAAGCAAGCATAGCTGATACCATCACTATCTTAAATAAAAAGTTAAAAAGTAAATAATAAGAATATAAATTTATTGGAAATTATAGTCAATCCGCCATTGGTAAATAGCAAAGGGATTATTATTGGTGAATAATAGGCATGGTGGTGAATTTTTCTTAAGTTCAGGGTGCTGGTGATTGTAAAATGCGCATTGAGCCCTGAGGGTCTATTGGCTTCCAATCTAATTTGCCATTGGAGTTCCTTGAATTCCAGATGGTCGCTGTAATTCACTAGTAGTTCTCCCTTAGTTAACTTGTCCAGTATGTAAAATATAAAGTCTCCATGTCATGTGTTGTTGGCGTTATGTTTTGCTAGGACATTTATATGGTTCCCATGTGCCCAGCAGGACACACTGTTAATACATTTTTAACACAAGCAACATTACAAATACATAAGTATCTGTACAAATCTGTTTGATAGTCAAATAACATATACATCTTTACTAAATTCCAGGTAGCTGTGCTGGCATATGTTACACATCCACTGCACTACTTCTCCTGGCATAGCTGGCAGTCTCACATCATCACAGTGGTGAGTGAGATTAGCTTAGGATAAGCGTAGATGCTTTAGTAGTGGTTGGGAACTGGGGGTAGGTTAGGGATGCGGAGTGAGCCTGAGTGCTGAGAGGCAAATGGAGTGGGATCACCTGATTGGTAGTTCAGTGGAATGCAATTACTAACCCCACTGATGGTTTTCCTCCAAATCAATCAATGAGATTGAATGCTTAGGGAGACCTCTGACTACTTGAAGTGAGTCACAATATTTAATTTTATTGTTATGGACTTTATTTGCATCCTACAGGGGAACTTTTGCTCTGCTAAAGTAATAGATGCCACATTGTTAATTTAGTTTCATATAAAGTAGTATAAGGTATGTGGAAGGTGGTGAGGGAGCTCTTTCAGCAGATTCAACACTTTTGGAAAATAGATGGTCTCTGCTGTCTACAATATGGATTGAGTACCACTAATGACAGAGTCTACTGTGAAGGAACTTGGTACAATTAAAGATGAGGGTCTCTCCTTTGAAAAATTGGTTGGCATAGTATTACTTCATATGATACCAAGAGAAATTGCATGTCACTCCAGAAAAGTCAAGCTTTGCAACATTAATTGACTTGCCACACTACATACTTAGGGCTGGCAGAAAGACTCTGTATGGATTACTTATGTATTAGCATATTTTCTTATCGAAGCCATGTAGGACATTTTATTATGAAGACAATTATCTTAGACAGTATTATGAGAAATTGCTCCTTGCAACATGTTAGACAAGTAAATGCATAACCATTTAGACATCTCAGTAAAACCCTAAAACCTCCAAGTTTTTATTAAAATGCTACCCTTTTCAATACAGAGACCTCAGTTAGGTCCTCTTATGTTTAACATTCTCACCACACCTCACACATCATACAGCAGGTCTCCCTAATACAGTATGCAGATGATTCCGCAGTCATTTGCACATCTGACAGCATGGCACACCTCCAAAAAAATTAATTAGGAAGGTTTAACAGCAACTGAAACGTGGCTTTGTAAGTCACAACTCATGCAGAACCCTAAAACAACAAATTACTATTTTTACCCAAAATCGCTCTCCCTTGGACAAACAAAATTTAAAGTCCTTTCTCTTGATAATACAACCATTGAAGTCACTTCTTATAGCAACTTTTTAGGGGTGATAGTGGAGGATAATCTTATATCTGACCCACATATACAGCACTGCACAAGAAAAAACTCATAGAAAACCTATGGATGCTTTATGCAGTCAAAAACAATTTCACCGACACAACTAAAGCTACACTCATCACTACTTATCTCCTCCCCATACTTCTTTATGGTGCTCCTAGCCTCACTAACCTTCAGGGATGACAAAAATCAAAACTTGAACAATGCTATAACAAAGTTGCTAAATTTGCAAAAAATACCCCTTTCAAAACCCTCCACTGTATAGCACTAAAAAGTCTAAATTGGTTAGAAATATCCAATCAACTAACATATACACAGCTTCTTACCACCTATAAAATTATCCAGAATGCATCTGATTGTCCAACACTAAGTAACACCTACAAAACAATGTTCCTAGTCAGTCATTACAATCCAATGTTCAAAAAACCCTGTCTGCCCATAAGCCTATCAGATCTGCTTGGCATTGTCTGTACTCGTACCATGTTGATAAGGCCTAGAACTCCTTATCTATATCCATCAGGCCAATACCCTCCTTCCCATTCTTCATAACCATTCTGAAAGACTAAATAGCCAAAAGTTGGCACTGTTCTTCCTCAACACCAGGAAAAACTATATTCCTAAATGTGAAAAAAAAAAACTATTCATACCTTACATCTTTTTATTCTCCTTTCTTTATTCACTTCCTTACATTTGTCGATTTATCTCCCCTTTCTCTCTAAATATACCATAAGCATGCTTTTCTCTCACTTCATATTGCAATTCCTGTTTGTATTATATTGACTTACCTTTAAGTTCTCTATAAGCTGGTTAAAAATTCTATAACTATTAAATCAGTCTCATATAACTTGCATCTATTCTTAACCAATATTTTCATATTATATCTAACTTGGCATAATTGTTTAAACTGTAGCTGTTTTTCACATTATTTTTAAAGACTGTAAAATTATTGTTCTTAAAATGTTTTTCAGTGTTTTGGAGTTTTTCTTCCCAGGCCTCTGCTGAAAATGGGTTCCTACCCAGTCAAATTTTCCCAGTAATAAAATGTCAATAAATAAATAAATAAAATACTACATTTATTGAAAGTATTCATGGGTCCCTATTATTTACACAAACGTTCAGAATTTCGAATGTTGCATATCGACAGCCTAATGTCGAAAAGGCCAAATCCCGAAGACACGGAGCAGCGATTTTTTTTTCTAGGGAAAAAATCACTGGGCCGTTTTCAGGACATTGCCGTTTCCTCCACTGTGGTGCGATCTCGGAGTTGGTGTATTTAAGTAAGGAGGGTGTGGGGGGCACAGCTCCCCCACATGGGGGTGTAGGGGACAAAGCCCCCCATTTTATTTTGTCTTTGTTATTTTTTTTTTTGTTTTTTTGCGGACCAGCAATTTTTTTCCCCTAGGAAAAAAAGTGCTGTTCTGTGTGTTCGGAATTTGGCCTTTTCGAAATTAAGCTGTCGATAAAGGCACGTTCGAAATTCTGAATGTTCGGTTATATATTAGGGAAGCTTCATATCAAGCTGTTTAAGATGCATGTACCTTTGCAGAAGGCTTTGCTTACAGGCCTAAAGTCTAAGTGCAGTGTCAGATAGTATTGTTTTGGACTTTATGCATAGCATATCCTACTCATTTCAGGCTTACATGATTAAAGTATCCAACTGTAAGGTTCAAACTAAGGAAAAACACTTATTAATAACAAGCAAAGTAATGACATCTGCTTATATTAAAAGGATACAGTGCTGGGAAAGGGTGGGGGGGGGTTGGGGTCTTGTGTGCACTGTAAAATGTAGTAAAAGGCACACGATGAAGTCATGCAGGACTTTTTTTATGAAGACAGTTGGCTTTGACAGTACTATGAGGCATTGTTCCTCTCAACAGATTAGACAAGTAAATGCATAACCATTTAAACATCTCAGTGGAACCCTAAAACCTGTAATTTTTTTTTTTTACTAAAATGCTACCCTTTTCAATACAGAGACTTGAATTAAACAGAGAAAAGCTGCACTAGTAATTCTAGTGTTAAAAATAGAGCAGATAAAGTTTTTCAGGTTAGTGGCAACAATAGTATTTTGTACCTTGAGAAAACTCTGCTAATGAGGAGATAAAAAGTTCTGAAAATGTAAGCACCTGTTGACTAATTATGTGCATATTCTACATATCATTCTTGCATTTTGAGATATACATATTTTAGAAAGCATGACTTCCCACTACCTTGGTGCATTTTCTAAAATGCACATTAAACATGCTGTGTGACTTATCCGTAATCCTCTGATTTTATAGAAAGTGCAGACATTTTCTCACAATGTAAAATAGAAGCTTTCATGGAAGGGGTTTGGATAATTTTTTTCTCTGTGAATCAGTTAACTGTTTCAAACTAAATCAAAGTAAAATTTTAAAAAAAATCTTCGTTGTAGAGGACAAATGACAACTGTAACTGCATCATTCATTGGTTTATAGTAACTTAACAATAAGGACTCCAATGTACAGGTAACCAAATATAACAAACCAGATTGCATTAGCCATAAATATATCAGAGGTGCTAATACATAAGTAATAAGATGTAAGAAGATTTTAAAACAGTACATCAAGAAAGCAAAGAGACACCGATACTATACCTACAGCTTACACACTGCTCACAGAAAGTTAAGAAATGGAAATGACCTTGCTGCATATTGCTGTAATGTATATTTTAATGAATAATTGCCATTTCAAACACATCCTTTAGTAATAGCAGGCACTGTTCAACTGGTATATGTGTAGGAAGTACAGATTCATGCATTCTGCATTGCTGCTAAATAGTGCATATGATGTGAGATCTCTTACTATGAGCCACATGACAATACTCATTCCAGTTTTCCTGCCTTTATTCCAGAAAAGTGCACAATCATAGCAGATTGTATTCGTGGCTAACAAGAAAACAATAATTTTGACAGAACCCTTGGTGAATGTGGCTATTTGTGCATAAAACGGGTCACTCAGAAGACATCACTGTTAACACCACAGAAGAGGAACCTGAACTAGGCAAATGTATTAGCAATATGTTTTACACAGCACCTATATCTCATGCCATACTAGCTTGTATTTAATGAACACACAGAGTTCCTTAGCATTAATCCAAGTCTATTTTCTGTCCTGTAGATGCTGAGCTGTGGTTATCTTCTCTGCACGATTCTCCTGTTTGTGGCTGTTCTCCTTGCAGTGGCTGTGACTGGCACGATTCTGTTCATGAACCACTACCGTGCTGCAGCCACAGAGTCACCACCCCATATCACAACTAACCAGGATGATACCAATGCACTGGTCACTGTAGAGAGAGCTGATGGCTCCCGAGTCAACATTTTCATCGAGCCCAATTGTCCTGACTTCTCCAGCAGCTTCATACGCCTTGAAGGTCTCCAGTCATCTGTGCTAAAGGCCATCATGGATCATGATATACAGCTGAAATCTGTAAAGGGTCAGGATCGTGCTCTACTGGTTACACTGGCAGATGAGGTCGCTAAAATACTGGCTCACACCACTCAGACAAAAATGGATTATGATGCCCTGAAGAAAGGGCATAACAGCTTGGGACAAGAGCTAAATACCCTCCAGAATGAACAAGGCAGGCTAATTCAGGTAATATATCTTCATGAACTGACTGTGACAGGGAAGTGCTTTAATAAAATTAATTTAATTTCTTTAGGTCACAGCTGAAAAGGCACTCATTTAAATATTTTTAGCAGGAAAGCTTTCTGTTGTCAGATATTTTAATGGCATTTTTTTTTTGTTTTTGTTCAGTTACCATATCAGCCCATTTAATGCTTGTGTTAATAGTGGATTAGGAATATTATATACATACATACACGTGTTGTATATGTGTATATATAGCTATACCTATATATATCTTTATCTTTATTTATATCTTTATCTATCTATACATATTTTATATATATATATATATATATATATATATATATATATATATATATATATATATATATATATATATATATATATATATATATATACATATATATATTATATATGGGAACACTACTAAATCTCGAACGTTTGAAATCTCGAATTTCAAATGCTCAAGACCATGTAGCCGAAATCGCATATTACCGAAAGACCAGAAGTGCGAAATTCAAAATCCCGATGGTAAGGGATTTTGAGTTAGCACTTCTGGTGTTGCGGTTCAGGTAAGTATGTGTGTGTAAGTGTGTTTGTGAGGGGCTTTAGTGTGTGTGTGTGTGTGTGTGTGTGTGTGTGTGTGTGTGTGTGTGTGTGTGTGTGTGTGTGTGTGTGTGTGTGTGTGTGTGTGTGTGTGTGTGAGAGGGGCTATAATGTGTGGGTGTGAGTTTGCCTTGTGTGTATGTCTGTGCGATCTCGGAGTTGGAATATTAAAGTTGGGGGGTGTGGGGGGCATAGCCCCTCACATGGGGGGTGCAGGGGGGCGAAGCCCCCCTGCTTATCTTTAGTGTAGGGTGGTTTGTTTGGTTATGGGGGGAGGCTGTGTATATGTTTGTGTGTGTGCTGTATGTATGTAGTATTTTTGCGATTTTGAATTTCGCGCTTTTAAAATGTCGGTAATGTGTGGTTTAGGGATTTTAGTCTCGGTATTTTGGGTTTTGGGAGTGTGTAGTTTCGGTATTACATAGTGATTCCATTATATATATATATATATATATATATATATATATATATATATATATATGGGTCTACCTGAAAATGCCAAAATCGCAGATCGCCAACAATGAGAACACCGACACTGGAAGATCGACAATGGAGAAAACCGACAGTTGAGAATCCCGACGCTGAGAACACCGACATGTTAAGGTAAGTGTGCGATAGGGACGGACGTTAGGGTCAGGGTGTGGGTAAGGTAAGTGTGTGATAGTGACGGACATTAGGGTAGGGTGCGGGTCAGGTAAGTGTGCAATAGTGACGGAGTTTAGGTTTAGTGGTGGGTTAAGTGAGTTAGGGTTAGGGTGCGGGTAAGGTAAGTGTGCGATAGTGATGGAATTGAGGGTTGGGGCGGATTAAGTGAATTAGGATTAGGGTGCAGGTAAGGTAAGTGTGCGATAGTGACGGACCTGAGGGTTAGGGTTTGGGTTAAGGTAAGTGCATAGATAGTTGTGTATGTAAGGTTTAGTGTAGGTTTGTAAGGTTTTTGGTGTGCTTATGTTGTGTGTGTGTTTTTCGGGAAAGGTATTTGTTTTGTTGATTGTCGGGATTTTGGTTTATCGGGCATGTGAACACTTTTTTTTTTTTTTTTTCGCTTTTTTTGTGTCGGTTATTTCGTTGTCACTGTTTTGGCATGTCAGTGTTATCAGGTAAACCCATATATATATATATATATATACATATGTATGTATATAGATATTACTAGTGCATATACATACGCGCATGCTTGTGTAACCTATTCACGAAAATTTATGAATATATAAATGAATAATGTCTGTATAAGTAAAACCTTACACAAGTATATTAGTTATATACTTTTTATATATATATATTTTTACTTTCTAATTTCATGACAACTGATTGTAATGCAGAAATGGTATACACACACACTTTTTTTTTTTTTTTACTATTTGTGTTGGTTTGACTCATGGAAAACTGCATATTTTATTACACATTTCATTATGTTATACCTTTAACTATCACACCCTACACCAAAGGATTCAATTAGTGAAAACAGAAAATGATTGGTGCTTTTGTTTTGAAACAATTAATGATGGTATAAAAGTTTTTCAGTTGTTGGGCATGCTCTGTTCTTGAAAAAGTCTCCTACACAGGAGACGAAAGCGCTTGGATTTGACTCATTTGGATTAATATTATTCATTTATTAATTTATTTTATTTTTTCCTTTGTGTATTGTTAATAGATTGCTTTGTTACATATTATACACTAGATATGATGTCAATTTTCATTCATTCCTCAACAGATGGGTTCGGATCTGACACTTGGGTCTGACTCGGCCATTACACTAGCTCGTGGCCACCAACAAACTCTCAAGCTCCTTTCCTACCCACAACGCACTATGCCTAACATCCCTCAGATCTCATTTGCTGATTTCACAACTAGACATGGTTGACTACAGCTCTTGGGCTAACTCATTAAGATAAGTGAATTCTCTTTAAAGTCTTATTTTTTTAAACTCTAGTTTTGATAATCTTCTACTCCTAGAAAGTTTATTCTATCCCTTAAGTGTTCTAGTTTCCTTCTTCTCTTTTCCAGTACCTTATACACTTGTTAGTGTATTCTAAGCTACCACTGTTGGTAGATCTTTTGTACCCCGTTTCTCTTGTCGTTGCAAGGGTGTTTCACATTCCAGTTTTTTAGTGGTTAACTAACCTTTTTTACTATTCTTCTTAACAAAACAAACAAAAAAAGCTACTATCTTATTTTTTATTACTCTTTCTTCCAGTTATTGTTGTTATTGTTTACTGTTGTTGGCTATTATAAAATAGTAGTATAAAGTCAAGAAATATGACAGATATGCGCATAAAATACCTATCTGATGTTGAGAAATTTCACTCTATCCTCAACTGATGGGTTTGGTTCTGATCCCTTGGATCCAATTCAGCTGTTGCTAAAATTAGTGAAAACCAAAAACTCTCGAGCTTCACCCATACCCATAATGCACCATTCCTAAGTTACCTCAGATCTTGTTTGCCACTTTCAGCGGAAGATGTGGTTGACCTACCTCTCGAGCTTTTTAAGGTACTGTAAGTGTTTATTATTATCTTATAAAACACTAATTTCCTAATTTTTAGATACAGTTCTAATATCTCTAATATTCCTTCTCCTTTGCCTTCCTTTTATCATTTCTTTACCGTTATGATAGTTAGTTAACTAATCTCTTCCTTCCTAAATTACTGCAGCTAATAATTTTCTGTCTTTCTACACCTAGTTTAGGCTGTTGCTAGCATAGCTGGTACTTTTCCTACTGCTTTTCAGTATTTCCTAAAAAAAAATGTTTTCTCTTCTTAAAAGTGTTTTTCTATTCTTGTGATACAATGTCAGAAAAAGGCCACTCTGGGTTCAAAAAGTGTATTAAGTGTCAGCACAAGCTTCATGTTTCCAGTGCCTAAATATATTGTGTTTACTGCCTTGGGCCTTTACATTTGCAGTAAGATTGTTATATTTGCCATAGCCTCAACCCTAGGGCTTTAATTGAAAGGAGAAGCAAATTTATTTTGAAAGGTTTCCTCCCTTCCGCTTTTGGGGAGGCAGTATCTGGGGCTCAATCCCCCAAAAGTAAAGATTCAAAATCTTCCACTCTGAGGCCATACACATCACCTTCTCAGATCTCTGAGCAATCTAGAATAAGATCCAAGCCGGATCTTACCTCAGCCTTGGATCTGAAGAAAAAGGAAAAAGTGATGATGACTTCCTCGGATCTGATGGAAATGTTACCGGATCCGACTACCTCCAGCCCTACCACCTCAAGTCTCATTTATCTACCAAGGACAAAATATTCACATTCAGCCCTACTGCCTCAAGTCTCATTTATCTACCAAGGACAAAATATTCACCATCTGTGGATCTGGTGCCCTCAAAGGTACCCTCACCATTTTGGGAGCATCACAAAACTAGGTCCCCATCTATTATTTCCACTCATTCTTCCAGAAGTTTGATGGAGGAAGATGCAGAAAAAGTGGTGTGGAAGATCTTCTTGGCACAGAGTCAGATGGGTGTCTTACTGGCTCCTACCATTTCGGGTCAGGAGGTCCATTCTTCAACCACACCCCATTACAAGTTTCTCCTCTTATTCCTTCATCTGCCTCAGAGTCCCTAGATCTGAGCCATCTGGCTCTGTCTGGCTCAGATCCAAAGACAGCAATATCATTGGATCCAAAGTTTACTCTGAGTGCTCTGATTCAGTTGGATCCAGAGAGCTCTCAGAACTGAAGCTTCCTTTTTGGATCCTAGGTGTTGTAGTCAACTCCAAAGTTGTCAGAGCCGTTTGTGCACCTTTGAGCCTTGGCACTTGATAGCTTGGCTACGGCTTCCATCTCACAAGATTGCTTTTGGAGCAGGGGAGGATAGCAGTCCAAAAGCTTGTTTTTTCAGATCTGGGGTCTTCTCTTTCTCTGTGGTGGTTTGCCTTCAAGCCTGTGAAGAGGGTTTTGTCTCTCTTGGCAAAATGGACAGATCAAACCCCCCTCAGACCTTCAGCCTTCTACCTTGATGTCTCTGTGCTCAGAGCCTCATCACTCTTTACCACAGGGACAGCCAGTCCAAGACCCCCCAGGCTTTCCAACAGGGTATCTTGATTTCTTCCTATGCCCCCCCCCCCCAGAGCATCCCACTGAGGAGGTCCCTAGGAAGAAGACTTGTAAGAAGAAACATCTGGACTCCCCAGAGGACCCAGTTACAGAAGATACAGACTTTGATGATGTTGAAGTGTCCCCACAGTTACCTCCTGAAGATGTCTCATTTGGAGACATCCTTGAGATCCTAAAGCAGAGAGGTGGCTAGACACCCAGCAACCATTTATCTGAGAAGTCTGTATTCCTGCATTTTCTCAGTACTGACCCATCTACCTCCTGGGTTACTCTGCTTGCAGACAAGCTTATTGAGTTAGTCTCTCAGTGGGCATGAAAGGAACTCAACATAGTTTAACCCATACCTAGGAGACTGGACAAGATTATGGCATCATCTTTGGATAAGCAATTTTGAGGTAAAGGGGTGCCCATTGATGCCATGGTCATGGCAGCAGCCACATAAAAAGAACTTGCCAAGGAGAGTTCCACTGTTCATCCCCCTAGTAGGGAGTCTAGGGTGATGGACAGGTTTGGGAAGCATGCCTGTGCGTCAGTGACCTTCGTGTTAAGGTTGCTGAATTATTTGGCACATTTTACACGATCACAGGATCCATTTCTGCAGAGGTCCAATCATCCGTGACTTCTCAGTTGGCCACCCTACAATCTATTTCCAATTCTTCCAGGAGGCTTATTTTGCATGTAGCCGAAGGAAACTCAAGGGCAGTGGGTTTGGACATTTCTATCAGGAGACATGCCTGGATGTGTTTATGTGATTTTGTGGGGTCCTTCAAGTCTTTGTTCATCAATGCTCATTTTGACAGCACTTCTTTGTTTGGCCCCAAAGTGAAGGACATATTATCCAGATGTGAGAAGGATTGAAAGACCCTATCTGCTGTAAGCATATGTTTTTCGACCCCTCAAATGTCATCTCTACAAATTGATGAGGTGGTCAGAAGATGTGGTTCAAAAAATCCCAGGGTCCTTTCTAGGACACAGATGGAGGAAGTTCCCCCCAGGGGCACAGGAGGAACTCCAGTGGTTGATGTCACCCCTGTGGCAGAGGTGGCCCACAAAGCCAGGGATCTAGAGATTGTCTCGTTGACAGATCTTTCCAGCACTCCTGAAAGATGGTCCAATAGTACACCTCTGGAGGCACTCAAGGGTTGATTATTCCTGCACCAGAGAGCCTGGCTAGACATAACAAAAGATACTTGGGCACAGAGGATTATTTTCAGAGGTTATATAATACCATTTTACTTCCAACTTCCAACAGGCATCAGTTAATAAGGGCAAGAGATCAGATTCTCCAGATGTGTTCTCATCTGGGGATAGCCATAAACTATGACATGTCTCAACTGGAACCAACTCAGAATTTGGAATTAATAGTAGTGATAGCTTGACTGCCTCCTTCAATGGTTCAAACTATAAGATCACAGGTCAGATAAATAATCAGCAGTACCAAGATTTCAGCCCACTTGGTCCTTCAAGTTCTAGGACCAATGTCAGCAGCAATAACACTAGTACCTTTAGCCAGATTTTATATGAGGATTTTACAGTGGATGCCAGCAACACAATGGTTGATACTTTACCACCCCATGTCAATTCTGATTTGAATCACTTACATATGCAAGAGAGATCTCAGGTGGAGGGTTTAATCAGATCAGGTTCTACAAGGCCACAATTTGTTCCCCCTCAGCCCAAGGCCATACTGACCACAGATGCTTCCAATTGGAGTGGGGGGCACTTTCTGGGAAAAACATTCCAAGGCACTTGGTCACCAGAAGAGGCACATTTGCATATCAGTGTTCTAGAGATGACAGCAGTGCTTTTAGCAGTGCAGGCTCTTCAAGATGTTCTCCCTTTGAGGACTATTGCAATTCAAATGGAGAATATGTCAGTAGTTTGGTACATCAACAAACAAGGAGGGAGCAGATCTTACCCCTTGTGTTGAGAAGCACTCAGAGTGTGGCAATAGGTGACCTCATCCAACCGCTTTCTCATAGCAATGCACATTCTGGGAAAGTCATCCAATGTGTTAGCAGACAAGCTGAGAATGTGTATTCTTCTACCTCATGAATGGCCTCTCAACAAGAACATAACAGAAGTAATTTTTCATCAGAGGGGCCAGCCTTGCTGAAATATTTTTGCTTCTCCCCTAAAAGAACAAATGTGGCAGCTATTTTGCCCTAATCTCCCACAGGAGGAATCACAGAAGGATGTTCTACTTCACAACTGACCCCTGGTCTACTTTATGCCTATCCACCAATCCCACTAATTCCACAATTCCTACAGAAACTGCCATGTTGAAGAGCAAAGTCATCCTCATTGCACCTTACTGACCTTGACAGATTTGGTTCCCCTTCCTTTGGCCTCATTTACTTCACCAACTTTGTGTTCCAGATCCAACTCTAGACCTCCTTTCTCACCCAATATGCATGAACCACCCAGACATATCAAACCACAGGCTGATGGCTTCTCCAAGTCAGACAACCTATGCTTTCTTTCCCCGTTCGACATATACTTTTATCTTCACATAAACCTTCAACATGTAAACTCTATTCTAGTAAATGAAAAAAAAATGTGTATTGGGCACATCAAAATCACGTGGAACATTTTTTCAGCTCTGATAAATAAGATCCTTGAATTTTTGGCCATACTTTTTAATGAAGGAGCTAATTCCACAACCATTAAAGTTCATTTAGCAGCAATATCAAACTTTCACATTGGATCTGAAGTTCCACAGTAGCCTATCATACGTTGTGCAGAGCTTTCTTGTGAGGCACTCTACTTTAAAGACCCTACTCCTCCATGGGACCTCAGTGTGGTACTGCAGGCACTTACACATTCCCTCTTTGACCCAGCAGCTAAGTGTGACCTTAAATATTTTACTTGGAAAACATTTATTTCTAGTAGCCATTACATCTGCTACATGAATTTCAGAAATTCAGGCTTTGTCTTCAAAACCTCCATACTTGATTTTTCACAACAATAGAGTTACATTAAGAACAAATGCATCCTTTCTTCCCAAAGAGATGTCAGAATCCAGTATCAATCAGTCCATTCATTTGCCAGTTTTCTTCCCCAAATTTACTAACAGAGGTGAATACATGTTACATTTACTGGACATTCACAGACAATTATGTTTTAACCTGGATAGAATAACAGACATAAAAAAACAGACCAATTGTTTGTTTCCTTTGCAGACTTGAAATTGGGAAAAGCAATTTCCAAAGTAACTTTAGCCAGATGGTTAACTGATTGTATATCATTTATTTATAAAAAAATAGAGGGTTACAGTACCACAACCAGTACAAGCTCATTCAACTAGATCCATGACAACATCTTCAGTTTTTCTTTCCAGGACATCCATGAATGACATATGTGCAGCAGCTACTTGGGCTACTCCCCATACCTTTGTTACTCATTATAAATTTGATTGGGCCTCCAGATGTAGAGCATCATTTGGTTCAGCTGTGCTCATGAATATCCTTCTTTGAGTCCACCCAGATTTTAGGTAGCTGAGGACTCTGCCCATCGGTTGAGAATAGAATGAAAATTGACAACTTCAGATAAAGAAGTTATGTTCATAGGTTCATAGGTAGGTACTAGGCTATTGGCCCTAGGGCCTATATAAGTCTAGCCAAAAGGTACACTGGCTTTCTCCACCCAAGAAAATTATTTTCCTGTGCCACTGTCGAGCAGAGCCACAGAAGTGATCCCCGGGGTGAATTTCCTATCTCCCATCCAATCATCAAGATTTTTCTTGAAGTGTGCTAATGAGGAGCTTTGTTTGATATAGATAGGTAGTTTGTTCCAGAGTATGGGAAGTCTCTGGGACAGGAATCTATCCCTCCAGCATGTTCTGTTTATTGTGGTGACAAGGTTTAGGTCCCTAGAGCATGTAGCGCGGAGGGATTGGGATTTCTTTAAGTGGAGCATGTCCAAAAGCTCTGGGTTTGACATAGCTTTGTATGTTAGGCAGAGATTGCCTCTGAGTAGGTGATATGCTACAGAGTAAAGCTGCAGCTTTTTGAGATGGTCTGCATAGGGCATCTGTTTGAGGTTGGTAATCCTCTTTGTGAGGTATTTCTGTGGCCATTCCAGTTGGCAACCCATCTTGTGACATAGGGATTTATACCTAGTTTAGTGAGTTTGTCTATAATTCCAGAGTGGGGGATGATGTTGAAAGCCTTGGAGAGATCTAGATAGGCTGTGTGAGCCACCTTACCGTCATTTACAACTTTGTTGACCACTTCAAAGAAGTCTATCAGGTTTAGGAGACATGATCTGCCTTTTACAAACCTGAACTGGGTGGGGTCCAGAGTTTGGAGATTAGCAATGCCATTGTTTATAAGTTCCATGATGATACATTCCACAGCCTTGCAGACCAGGCTCATCAGTCTAATGGGGCAGTAGTTTCCGGGGTCCGTGGTGGCTCCCCCTTTGTGGAGTGGGATAACCATTGTTGTGCACCATTCAGTGGGCACATAGCCTGAAGTGAGGCTATGATTGAACATGGTACTTAGGTGGGGTGCCAGTGCGTTCTGTAGTTCTTGTAGTACGCAGCCTGGGATGTTGTCAGGTCCCATGAATGCTGTGTTCTTGGCTTTGGAGAGTGTGTTTTTTAACTGTGCAGCCGGGATTACAGGAACTTTGTATTCTTCGGGTATAGAGATGGGCCCTTTAGGGGATGAGAGGGGGGTAAAGTTAACACTGAACCTATCTGCCAGGATGCTGGCAATATCAGTTGGTTCTGTATATTTAGTGCCATTGTGCTGTAACTCAGAGCAGATCTGAGTGTTTCCATTGAGATTCTTGACATAGCTATAGAATGCTTTGTTGTTGTCTTTAGAGTCAGTGGCGATTTTGTTTTCATAACTAGCTTTGGAGGATTTTATAAGGGATCTCAGCTTCTTACTGAGGCTGACCAGGGAGTTCCTCCAATTGTGGGATTTTACTCTTTTTTGCAACACTTTCTTTCTTCTGTTGTAGAGTTTGTTTATGGCAGGGGGCCACCAGATTGGCTTCCTTTTTTTTGGAGGATAGCATCTTGGTTCTGTTAGGGATTGCACAATCCATGCACTTGTGTAAGTGCTTAAAAAGTGCATTTGTGTTGGATTCAGCAGTCATACCTCTGTTGTCCATCAGCATGGGTGTTGTGAAGTTTGCCACTTCTGTTGTAAGAAGCATGTAGTTGGCTTGGGAGACATTTTTTACGGTGGTTTTCCTAATGGGGATTGGAGGAGGGATGTGGATGTCTAGGGTGATTAGCTTGTGGTCGGATCTGACCAACAAGGAATTGACCTCTGGTGTGGAGCACCAGTTGCCCATGTTGGTAATGACCAGGTCTAGGATATTGCTGCCCCTGGTGGGGGTGTGGATAAGTTGATCCAAGGCATTGGAATTTATGAATTCCAAAAAACGTTGAGCACAAGAGTTGGTACATGAATAGTTTTCCCAGTTAATGGTGGGGTAGTTGAAATTGCCCATTATTAGGGTGTTAGGTTGTACCCTAATATTTTCCAGTGTATCAAGAAATGAGGAGTGGGAATCCTGGGGCATGGTGTGGGATCTGTAGCAAGCTACAATTTGGATTGTGGTCTTGCCCAGAGTTAGTTGTACTTGGATAATCTCAGATGCATTATGCTGAGCAACTCGCCTGGAGGTGTGGATATCCTTAATGAATATGGACACGTCTCCGCCTTTAGTGTTTCGGTCCAGGTTAGGTGGCCAAAAGGTGTGATATGAATTATAGCCTGGTAATGCAGGGGTACTCTCTGGAGCCTTGAACCAGGTCTCTGTCACTGCACAGATGTCGATGTTCTCCATTTTAAGGAGTGCCTCGAGTGAGTGCATTTTGAGGTTTAGACTTCTAGCATTGAGTAGCAATACCCTCAGATTTTGCTTGCTAGTACCTGTTATGGTGGTGAATTTGTCATTTGAACCTTGCCTAAAAAAGGCACTATAGGGGTGGCTAGAGCCTTAGCCAGTATCCGGAATCCCAGGGGTGACAGGTGCAGGCCATCTCTGGCAAAGCATCGTGGTTTATCGATCATGTCATCCCAGGCAGACAGATACTGGATCCCCTTAGAATGACACCAGAAGCTTAGCCAATTGTTGAAGTCAATCATTTTGTCCTTGTACTGTGGTATCATTCTGGGTGATGTCAGGATGCTACTCAGGGCTAGGATCATAACTGCTTGGGCTACAAGATTGGACAGCTCCTCCATGTCCCTTTTCATGTAGTCCAGGGAAGTACGTCTCAGGTCATTCACACCAACATGGACAATGACAGAGTCATATTTGTACTTGTTGTGGAGTGGCCTGAGTGCGTGCGTTATGTGGTGGATCCTGGAACCTGACAGGCAGCTGACAGTAACTTTCTCCTTGTTTAGCCTGGTGAGTGGAACATCAGTGTGCCTGACTATAGAGTCACTTATGACTAGAGTGCTGGGTACGTTGTTATGCCTTATGGGCTGTGCTTGAGTGGCATACTGAGTTTGTGGGCTATGTGTCATTTGGGTTGTGTTGGGGGGGTGGAGGTTGCTTGTGTTTTTGCTTTGGAGGTCCCTGTTGCTTGGGCAGGTTTTTACTGAGAGCCTCTGCAAATGTAGGTGTGTATTTTGTGTTTCTATGTGTGTTTTGGTGGTGTAGGTTTTGAGGAACTATGTAATGGGTGTGGTGTGGTGCAAGTGTTTACCTTCTCCTCTTGACTGTCTAGTCCAGTCTTGGGTGAAGATAGCTTTGCTTCCAGTTTGGCTATATAAGTGCATCTCTCACAGGTTGTAGTGTTGGGTGGTAGGAGGAGAGGGTTGTCTGTGTACATGAGGCAATTGCTGCATTCCCCAAGATGCCCAGATTCATCAGGTAGACAGGAGAAAACACAGGGAGCTGACCCTTAGACATGCCTGGATTGGTGCTTATTTGTTAAGTACTAGAAACTGTTTTCCTCTAGACAAGTGAGGAAAGCTGAGTGATGTAGTAATTTGTAGCTTATTTAGTGCTTACAATGAGTTCTGAACAAGTGCTGAGATCAAAGAAACAGACTTGAGTGCTTAAACTAAAACACTGGCTAGTTCTAAGAAACAAAATTAAGCTAGAAGTCTTCCCTCCAACACAGAAAGGCTTGGGGGCTCAGAAGCCCACAAACAGTCCTGGACACAGCAAATCTTTATCCGGACTAGACTACCCACAGGAAAGGCAGGAAACAAGCTTAGAAATTTTTTTTTAAGTGGAAAGAGAGAAAGGAGGAGCAGAAGCTAAGTGGACTGGCCTTCTCAAATATTCTCCCTGTATTAGGTAGAATGAGGTAATAACACTAGACTGGGAGGAGTGTCCCAGATCAAATTTACAGTAGGGGCGGGCAACTGCAAAGCCAGCAGCTATAAGAACAGCATACAAATAGGGAGGGAGGGTGAGAAACAAACTGCAGAAATGTTTCTCACAGCAGAAAAGCAGCAGTGAGCCTTTAAATGAAAGTTTTAAACAGATAAAGGAGCCTCTAGAGAAAGCTTTTAACTGCAAACAAGTTGTATGCCACACTCCTTGGCAGGAGATCAGAATCAAACAACCCAAACAGATGCTTAATAAAAGTGGACAATTTCCAGTTAATACCTCACACACAGTGAAACTAGCTAGAAAAGTATCCAGTAGACAAAGTGCTATAAATAACTCGAAAAAATAAGCAAAATAATGTACTTACCATAACGTTCCATCTGTGTTGTCCATTATTCATTCTTCTTCAACTCCCCACCCACCAGTCTCCATCCTTTGCAAACTTCTGGAAGAATGAGTTTTCAGGGGACATCACTGTCCTTTATATTGACCTCCAGATATAGTCCTTTTATATATTGACTGCCTGCAATTTTTCACCTTCTTTATCTGTGGATAGTAAATATTTCCTTTCTGGCAAAAATCAGCAAACAAGATCTGAGGTAACAGGGTTGGTGCATTATGGTTAAGGGAGAAGCTTGAGAGTTTTTGGTTGCCATGACCTTTAGCAACGGCTGAGATGGATCCCAGGTATCAGATCCAAACCCGTAAGCTGTGGAAGAATGAAAATGGAAAACACAGTTGGAATGGTATGGTAAGTACACAACTTCTGTTTTTTTTTTCTGATGCCCACAGTCTGTGTGTCTATTGTTTAAGTGTAAATACCTAGATCAAGATTGCAATATTTGTCATGGTTTTAATCCGCTGGCTTTAACTGAGAGAAAAAAAAAAATCTTAAAGGGTATGTTGCCAACTCTATTCTCTGATGCATTATCTGGATTTCAGACTCCTAAAATTAAAGTTACAGATCCTTCAAAAAGGTCCATATCTGTGGAATCTTCTGCTTCTACATCATCAGAGGTGAAGAAAAAGAGGGAGAAATTGTATTCAAAGTCTTCTGGGGTCTGACCAAGTATCTTTCCAGTCCAACAACCTCAGATCCAACAAGATGCATTTCAGATCTGAAGTCCCCAGATCCTAAGCCTTTGCCTTGTATCATTTTTTCAGTCAGCGTGGATCTGGTCCCTTCCTGGGTGTCCTCCCCTTTATTGGAACTGCACTTTAAGTCTCCTTCATTGGTGTTCTCTCATTCCTCCAGAAGTCTCACCAAGGCAGATGTGGAAAGGATGATAAGGAGATTCTTCACAGAGCAGTTTCATAAGGGAGTCTTCATGATTCCTACTTCCTTGGGTCAGGAACACCATCCGTCTACTACTCCTCCTCTGACCCAACCTATGGTGTTAGATCCCTTGGATCTGAGTGTTCTGGGTCCTTGTGTGTCAGATCTGAAGAGAGCATTTAGGATGACAAATAATATAAAGTTTTCACCAACAGGATGTTTTTCTTGTTATACTAAGTGGGTTATATATGCACTGTGGTGTCCTTGCAATTTATTTTACATTGGAGAAACCAAAAGGATGTTTAAAGATAGGTTATCAGAACATATTAGGAACATTAAAAATAAGTGTATAGAGAAATATGTGTCAGTGCATTTTAAAGACAAATATAATAGTGATGTTAGGTTATTGAAAGGTACTATATTCGAACAGATCAGTTTACCTATTGGTAGTAATTCTGTTATAAAAGAAAAGCTTCTGCGATAGGAATCCCTGTTTATTTGAAAATATAATACTTTGATACCTGGGGGTTTAAATTGTGAGATTAACTGGAAATACATCCTTTAATTGTTTATTTGTTTTAGTGGTTAATTGGGTAATTCTGTTTTTTTATGTATAGAAGAATGTGTTTCAGTGTGTTTAGTTACTCCTTGAAGGTCTTCTGACCGAGGTGCTAGAGATTATTAAATCTTTTAAAGTGGATCTTTAGCCTGTTGTTTGATTTAATTTATTTGTAGTTTATTTAATTCATTTTATTTTGCATTGTGGTAAATGTGGAAAGAATGAAGAGGAGATACTTCACAGAGTAGTTTCAGAAGGGAGTCTTCATGGTTCCTACTTCCTTGGGTCAGGAACACCATCCAACCGATGGTATCAGAGTCCTTGGATATGAGTGTTCGGGGTCCTTGTGTGCTGGATCTGAAGAGATCATTGTCTTCAGATCTGACTGTTACTCTGAGTGCACCATCTCCAATATCTTTGTATCTGGATGACTCTCGGAGACGAAGCTTTCAGAATGGATCCGAGGGTATAGGATCAACTCCAAGGTTTTCAGAGCCATCTCTTTCTCTTGGAGCTTCAGAGCTGGACAGCTTAGCTCCAGCTTCTACCTGAGGTGGACGGCTCTCGGAACGGAGGAAAGTGATGGAACAGAAACTCACTTTCTGAGCTCTGTTGACTTCCTTCTCTCCTGAGCAGTCTGCTTTAGAGGTTTTGAAGAGGGTTTTCTCTGCTCCAGCAGGTCACATGGGTCTTTCCCCTTGGATCCACCCTCAACATCTCAGCTGTATTTGCACCATGATTCTCAGCATTCTACTCCACTGCAACAGCCAGCTCAAAGCTTCCAGACCACCCAGATGGGTTTTGTCATCTCTTCTGATACTTGTCCAGATCATCCCACCAAAGAAGTTCCTCTGAAGAGGACATGCAAGAGGACACACTTAGACTCTCCCCAGGGGTCCATCACTGAGGATACTAACTTTGATAAGGGAGTAGAGTTTCCCAAATAACCACCTGATGATGTCTTATTTGGAGACATTCTTGAAATCTTTAAATAGAAGGGTAGTTGGTCTGCCCAAAACCCAGCTCCTGATGAGTCTGTATTTCTGAAAGCTTTTGGGACTGTCCTGTCTACCTCCTGGGTTACTCTGCTCACTGATGAGCTCATTGACTTGGTCTCTAGGCACGCATTCTAGGAACCTGATATGACTGAGACAATCCCCAAGAGAGCAGACAGGATTCTGGCTCTACTAGTAGGAAGAGAACACTGGAGTAAAGGGGTAAGTACCAGTTGATGCAATGGTTGTTGTGGCAGCTACAAAGAAGGAACTCAGAGTTCCACTGTCCATCCCCGTAACAGACAATCTAGGACACTGGACAGACATTGGAAGCAAGTTTATGCTTCAGCAAGATTTGCTCTCTGATCGCTTAATTACTTGGCATACTTCACAAAACTGCAAGAGGACTTGATTAAGGAACTTTCAACCTCCCTCTCAGGGACAACTACTGTGGAGGCTCAAAGTTCTGTAGCCTCACAGTTGGCTACCATTCAATCTATTTTAGCTTCATCCATGAGGCTCATCTAGCATGCTGCAGAAGGCACCTCTAGGGCCGCGAGTTCAGGCATATATATCAGGAGGCATGCTTGAATGAACCTGTGTGATTTTGCAGAGCCCTTCAAGTCATCTTTCATCAGTGTTGCCTTTGATGGTTCCAGTTTGTTTGGCCTCACAGTAAAAGACACACTCTCCAGGTGTGAGAAAGATGGAAAGACCCTTTCTGCAGTGGGCATAGATTTTCCAACCTTCCAATGGACCTTTTCCAAGAATCAAAGGGGGGGGGACAAAAGATGTGGCTCAGGAAGTCTCAGGGTCTTTTCCAAGACACACGTGAAGGTAGTTCCCCCAGAGGCAGAGGAGGCCCACAACAACAAGGATATAGAGACACATTTTTCTGACAGACCCTCTCAATGATCCTGAAGGGAAGCCTGAATGATATGGAGGTAGTCGGGAGTTACTTATCTTTGCACCAGGAAGCCTGGCTAAACATAAAAGATACTTAGCTGCAGAGAATTATTTCCATAGGTTGTTTTATTATTACATAATATCTAATAGTATAGCAATCATGAATGCAACTAGACACAGAAGGAATGTTGTCTCATTCTACATAGCAAGCAACATGTATATCAATGTTCTGACAGCAATTTGTATATTTTCATCCATTTGACGTCACTTTAAACAATGCTGTCATTGTCTCTTTGCTTTTGTAGGCTAACCAGTATATTTGTGACATTTACATCTGTTGTCTATAAATAGATATTCTCTTAGAGCTTTTTTGAAGGTCAAAAGATTGTTTTATTCCAATTCTCAACAGTATGTCATTGCACAATACTGATGCTAACAGACAGGTTTTTCACAGGTTCCAAGATTGCAGGGTGGCCTGTGTAACTATATGCCTTCATTACTTCTCAGAGGAGAAACTTGGCCTTAATTTGCCTAGGAGTGGTGGGCAGCAGACTTCTTTAGGCAACTTGTATGTTAGAATGTTAAGTAGAAGAGATGCTCTGACAGAGGCTGGGGGCTACTTGTTGGAATTTATAGTGAGGCAATGGTGTTCTCAATTACAAGCCACTTAGATATGCAATAAAATATTATTCTCAGTAGTTTGGAGTAAAACAGTGTCTTGCTCAGAAAGTAGTGCAATAATAGAAAGATAAAACTCTAGCCTTGGTAAGAGAACATTCATGGGAATTACACTTGTAGCCTCTACAGTAAAGAGATTTGCATTTCTGTAGACAGCCTTAAGCTGCTGCAGCACACTGGGCAATTGAGCATCTACATGTGTATAAAAATAAAGTTTTTGCTAAAGTGTAATGCCAATATATCTTTTGTGTAATATGAGAAGTACATGAGAGTTTTTTGGGGTCAGTAATATAAAGACTGTGTACATTACTAAGTTTTCTTGGTGTACCAAAAAACATGACTATAGTTTTGTTAGTATTGATTGTCAGTTTATTATTATGTAGCCACTTCCACAGTACAGCAAAATAATTCCCAGCTCTGTATTAAGAAGTTTAGAATTATTGTTCCCTCTAACCAGTACAATATCATCTGCATACATTATACAGTTTGTATTTGAAAGATCCCATGGTAGGTTATTTATATAATGATAAAAGAGTAGTGGCCCTCACCCAGAGCTTTGTGGAACTCCCTGATGATTTGTGCTAGTTAGGTAATGCTCATCTGAGCCAAAAATACAAAACATTAAGACTTTCAAGATGGCTGCACATTGAGTAACAGTTAATTCTAGCTCTTCCAGTGTGAAAACAAAAACTTAGCAGGGAAAGCCAGTGGATTTATATTTCTGGGTAAATTTCAGTAAATGGATAATAAGTGCACTGCCTAGATGTCAAAAAAAAAAAAAAGAAATACAGAGGACCTGAAGGAAAATTAGCTACAAAAGGTGAGGAAAAAACACTGATTAGGAAAAGTACTGTAGCTATTCAGCAAGAAGCAGTGCAAGCTCCAGACACGACTTCCGGTAACCTAGAAAGAAAGTATAAGACAACTTCACACAGACCTGATTAAAAGAAACAAAACACTGATGGAATATATCAAATCAAACAACAAAAGGCTGAAAAAAATGGAAGAAGCTTTAAACAGCTATTCAGATGAGGTGATAAAACTGAAAAAAATCAGAGGTCGAAATGAAGAAAAGGTTGGCTGAATATAAGACTGCTGAAGAAGAGATGTTTCAAAAAAAATAGAATTAGAGGACAGAGCATTAGGGAAAACCTGAAATTTTCTGCTGTACTAGAGAAGGAAGGAAAAGGCTGTATTAATTTTATTATTTTTATTAAATTTCTAAAGCACAAATAAGCATATGGACTGGTATTCCACAGCAGGAGTTTATCTGAAAAGGGACATTGTGTGTATGTCCCAAAACTAGCTATGAGAAAGCAACCTGGACCTTTAATAGTTCATTTGCATCTACTTTTAAATACTGGCAGTAATTACAGTCCAAACATTTAAACATTGCTTTCTTACTTTCCTTATTATTCCTACAACTTAACTTCATTTGAAAACTATTCTTTTCTCTCTTATTTATAACAATAGGAGCTTCCCATACTACTTTCTTAACCTCAGGAAAACTACTTAGAATTTTCCAATTTTCTTTAACAATTTCCTTAATCTGATTCCCATCTAATGAATATTGTATCAGCATTCCCATTCTATAGTTGTCAGAATTGTTGCTAAACTGTTCCACACCTCTGTTTTTGCTATTTCAAAAACCATTCACTTCATCAAACTTTTGTCTTATGACCTTTTTGGGATAACCTCTTGAAATCAACTTAGAATATAAGGAAGCCCCTTCTTTTAAGAATAATTCATCACTATCAGTCAAATCACTAACTCTTTTTAACTGCTCCTTTACTATATTGTTTTCATACCTATGGGATGCATACTTCTGTATTCCAAATAGTTTTTTGGACCTCTTTTTTAATATATATTTGGTTCTTAATTCATTACCATCTTTATAAACTTCTATTCTAAAAAATGCACATTCTTAAGATCATAACAAGAAGTAAACTTTAAATAACTGCAGGCAGAATTAACATGTTGAATAAAAAGAAACAGTTTATCTAAATTCCCCCTCCAAATAAAAATAAAAGATCAGCAATAAAATTTCCACAGTATACAACATTTTTAAAAAATTCACTATTCATAATAAATTCCTTCTCCCAGAATATCATAAAAACATTAGCATAGCTTGGAGCTATGGCTGCTCCCATGGCTATCCCATTTGTTTGTTGGAAGAAGGAACCATTAAATTAAAAAAAAAATTATAAGACAAAATAACATCAAGCAATTCCCTAATAAAAATAACCATGTCATTTGTAAAAAGTTTGGAGCATGACAATTCCATTCATACATATTCAGTGCCAGCATCATTGGGTATCACTGTGTACAGTGACTGTTTGTCTATAGGAACCAAGTAGTCAGAATCACACACAGTAATCCCCTTAACAGCCTTCCTAAAGGCAAATGTATTATGAATAAATTATTTGTTTTTCTCAACAACTTTTTGCAGCTGCTTATCAGCCAAAACAGCCATGGCTTCTGTCTTACTCCCTCCACCTGCCACAGTGGGCCTAAGAGGAGGGTTCTCTAATGACATGAATTTTGGGCAGGTCAAAGATTTTGCTTATTTTTAGGACTTTCCTTAGTAAAGAAATCTGCTTCGTTACTACAGATTCTCCCATTGCATGACCATTCTTCTATCTATAAAACTATACAATTTTTTAATCATACTAAAATGGGCTTGTTTATAATATTTACTATCCTGCAACATAAAATCCATTTTGTTGACATAAAAATCCCTATCTATAACAATTAAAGCATTTCCTTTGTCTGTTTTAGTGATTACAATACTGGCATAATTTTCAACTTTTTAAATGCTAAACATTCCTTTTTAGTTAAATTAAAAAAAACTATTCTTTGGCTGGTTTACCAACAATTCTCCAAACTGTCTTTCTGTGACAGCTAAAATACTTCAAACTCAGGTTTTAATGGAGGATTACAACAACTCAGTTTAACAAAACTGCATCATTTTTTGATGAAGTACACGCTAAGGAGGAAATACAAAAGTTTGTCCAACAAGAACTGAGCTGTGAAATAGAAGGAGATTCCGCTTCTTGTCCTTCTGGTAATAAAGACAACAGAGAGACTGTGCCAGTGAAACCTTTTCCAATGTTTCAGCAGAAATGCTTGAGAGAAGGAAAAAAAGCACAATAGTTGACTAGAAGACTCAAGACTTTGTTGGAAATGAAGAAGAGGCAGGATTTGGGATATGGAGATGAACAGGAATAAAACCAGTAACTTGGAAGTTGACAAATATGGGATTATAGAGCAATGATTATATTGGTGAAACATGACATAACAAGAAAATCTGGAAATATTGAACTGGTTTGGACCCTGTTAAACATGTAGGGGACCCTAAAGCATATGCCCTACTTCAGGTCATTAATGTTCAGAAAAGTACTTAGGAGAAGGGAAAAGGAGGGAGAAAGAAAGTTGTAAATAAAACATTGTTTTCTTAATAGTACTATTTTTATAGTGTATGATTTTCTTTTCATGCTATAAAGTAAAGTATTCTCTGTAATGTTTAATTATAATGGGGATACTAATGTTAATATGTGAGCCTGTTTTTTTCTCCCTTTCTCCTTCTTCTCCCTTTCTCAGTGTTTAATTTTAAGAACTGTAGGCACTTCAATGTAAAAATATAAATAAAAAATTAAAACAAAACTCTGGTTAAAAGAGTATGACAAAATAAAAACTTGTGTGATTTTTCTCATTTTGCATAGGAGAATGTCTGGATTAAGGCTCTTAGCTTGATCTAGTAAGTTTTAAGAGAAAGCAAGTAAATGAAAAAGAACATTGAATATTATAATGTTTTTTTTTCTAGCAAATAAATGTATGCTTAGTAGCAGTTCTATATCTGATACTCATGTTTCCAGGAGACAATCTGATAAAGAGAAATGACTAGGAGATAGTGTTCTCTGAAAGAATTCAATTGTTTACTCAGCTGAGAGAGCTATAAAGATAAGATAAAACCAAGCAGCACTTAGTTGAAGCACAGATTGTACCATGCATCTTAGCATGGATAACCTTTCTTTTAGGTTAACTCAAATCTGTAAGTGTGGCTGTCAGTTTGGAACATTTGTTCCTATTAGGAGGGTAAAACTTCAATATTTAAAGATGTGAATCATTTTGTGTGTTTTTATTAAGTTAATAGGCTTTAGGGAGTATTGGGGGGTGTTTGTTTTTTGTTTGAGGGCTTTCAATAAAGCAAAAGTGTTGTAAGATGCGACATAGGCTCAAATGGATATGACAAGGAACAACTTTATAAAAGATCAACCTGCAAAACAGTGCATGCATGTAACACAAAAGTTGGAACTAGATATTTAACAAAAAGCTGTTATACATAAAAGGTGGGAATAATAACTTGTTAATACAATGAAGCTTTCTGTAGTGTCTTTAAATATCAATGATCTCTCAGATAACTACAGAAAAGAAAAAATAGTGAACTATATTAAAAATGTAAAATGCAAATAGCTATGCTACAGGAGATACATTTGGAAAGAACAGAACATGTGAATTTGATAAAGAAAGGTTTTCAGGATGGGTATTCAGTGGAATACCTGGGACAAAGGAAAAGAGGAATACTATGGTAATTGCAAGAGGAGCTCCAATAGTGACAGAAGAAGATAAAAAAAGATAATAATAGTAGTTTTGTAGTACTAAGAGGCTACCAACAAGGGAGAAGGATTGCACTGGCATGTATTTATATTCCACCTAACACTGCTATAATTGAGCTTAAGAAAATTCTGGGGGAAATAATCAACTTTCAGCAAGGAATATTACTTATAGGTGGGAATTGGAATTCGATTTACAAAATTGAAGATGTGTCTGGGGGGCCAGAAAGGAAAATAAAACAATGGAGGGTAGACTTTTGAATACATTTATGAAAATATTTGGCATGGAAGATATGAATTCAGTATTAGGAATTCAGAGTGAATTTACACATTATTCCCCAAGATAAAAAAGCTGGGTTAGGAATGAAACACTGGTGCTTTCCCACCTATCTGTTGAAAAGAGAGGAATTTAAGGAAAGGGTAGTGGCAATTATTCAGGAGCTATTAAAGAAGATAGAAATTTCTTCTGAAAATATAGTTAGGAAGTGGGATAAAATTAGAGTGGAGTTTAAACATAGGGTGGAAATAAAAGAAAAGGAGATATGGTTAAGAAGTAACAATAATTATTTAGTGGGACTGACAAATGTCAAAGTACTGCAAATAGGGGGAATCTCACAGAACAAGAACAGGAGCAACTGCAGAATGCTAAACAGAAAATAAGGGATTATGTCAATAATATGCATTAGTTTAGAAAGATTGCTGTTAAGCAACTGCCTTTGATAATAACTCTAGAATACAAAAACTTTTAACACAGTGACTTAGGCAACAGAAAGTAGAAAGGGATGTCACCAAGCTTAGGGAGCCTATAACATGTAAGATAGCAAGAGATCATGTAGAAGTGTTAGAAATATTTTGGAAAATTTATGAAAGTCTGTATAAATCAGAGAAATATGGAAATCAAGAAAAGGTACAAATGGAAATGTTTATGGAAGAATTAAATATGCCAAGGTTACAGGTAGATGAGGCTCAATTACTAATAGGATAGGAGGAGATGGGATAAAAATGGTGATGTATAACCAATCTACAAGAAAGTCCCCAGGAATAGAAGGTATTCCTATAGAAGTTTGGAAGCTAGGAGGGGGAAAACTGATAAAGATCTGGAAGGTTTGGTTTAACAATATTCAATATCCATGAAAAAAAGCAGTGGTAGCTGCAATACCTAAAGAGGGTAAAGCTCTAATTTCATACAGGCCCATTTCAATACTAAACCATGGTTATAAAGAGTTTAGGTCTATAAAGGCTAAAAGATTGGCAAAGGTGATGCCGAAATGGATAGATATGGATCAGTGTGGGTTTGTGGATGGGAGGCAAATATTCAACAACATTAACAGAACACCAATGGCCCAGAGAGAAGTAGAATGTAAGAAAACACCATGGTTGGTGGGGTCTTGATGCAGAGAAAGCATTTGACGCAGTAAGCTAGGACTTTATGAGCAGGGCAATGGAAGCATTTGCATTCCTGACAAAATGATAAGGTTAATTAGGAGGATATATGAGGGATCAGAGATGAAAATTAAAGTGTGTGGGTTTCTCTCTGATAATTTCTGCTTGAGCAGAGGAACCAGCCAGGGGTGGGTGTCCACTTTCTGCTTTGTTATTTGCATTATATTTAGAACCATTGGCAAAGAAAATAAGGAACTCAGAAATTCAATTATATAAATGGTGTGATAGTCAGGAAAAGTTAGCTGTGTTTGCAGATGATTTTATTTTATACCTGATAAAACCAGAAATGGCAGTACAGTGTTGTGGAACACTTTAGGACAGATTCAGATCTTTAAAAGACCCAAAATTAATGAAGCTAAAACAAAGGCAATATCAATATTTATGGGGACATGATAAAATTAAGTATTTAGGAGAATGGATTAAAATAATTCTGGTGTGGCAGTTAAAGACATGTGGGAAGAGACTAAAAAGATAATGCAAAAATTGAGAAACTGGAAACTCTGTTATATGGATATCAATAGTAAAACACAAGCAGTTAAAATGTTTTTAGTCCCTTTAATCTTACACACAGGTCGGGCATATTTTTATCAACCAGAGGATAATTTTTTTGGCTAGCAATTAATAAAACTTTTAAGGATTTTATTTGTGAGGGTTAGACAACAAGAGTCCAGTGGGATACATTGGTTCTTCCAATAGAACAAGGCGGATTGGGATTACATGATTTGAAGAGGCATTTCAGAGCTACACACTTAAGCCACCTATACATATCACAAGTAGAAACCTATAATTCAAAGTAGAAAGTGATGATGATAAAACAAGGAGGAAGCTCAAGAAATAAAGAGAGACTGGGACTTTGGATATAGAACTTTAAGGAGAATAACAATAATCATACATAATATTGCATTCATAAAGCAGAAAGTATTCTAAGAACTAAGCTAACAATGGAATGTAAAAAGGAGATTCTACCAACAGGGATGACTGCAATTAGGAATACAGACAATAGGCAAGAGGGGGCTGGAATTTATTGGACAAAACTGGCAAAGGAATGAAGGTATTGGGAGCAAATTAACTAGAGAGGGGAAGGTAACAGAGTTGGAACATATCAAGAATTTATTTGGACTGCAGATTAGAGATGGCCTTCCCTATCAATAATTGATGTCAGAGTATAGGCAAAGAGAAAGAAATAGGAAGGTCCTAAATGAAAGACCATCACTGGTAGATTTTTTAGTAAAATCTAGAACAGAAGATGCTGTTAAAAAAGTAATAATTAGTGGAGCATTTAAGAATCAATCAGAGGAGGGTAGAAAAGATTGGGGAGAGAAACTGGATAAGCAATTCACAAAGAAACAGTGGGGGGATAAATGTTTGTCTCCCAAATATGCAACACAATTTAGAAGATTTAGGATTTTGGTTGGAAATGTTTACATAGATATATTTATACCCCATGTATACTCTAGAGAATTTTTCCTTAGGTAGAAAGGAAATATTAGAGGTGTGATAGGGAAGAAAGAGGTAATTAGGAACATATTTTCTGGGAGTGTAATGAGTTGGAAGACTTTAAAGATTCCCTGCAGACAACTCTATCATAAATACTGGGTGAACACATTGGTGTAACTAGGAAAATGATTTTTCTGAGCTATGATACGTAATCAGAATTGCCTAGACATAATAAGACTTTGCTGAGTCTAAGTATGATGGCTGTCAAAACGTCAGTTACTAGAAAATGATAATCAAAGTATAAAACAATTGTACTAGAAGTAGTGAATATAGTAACACACATAAAATAACTGGAACTGGGATCTTTAGAAAATGGTAGGAGCAAATTACATAAGAAAATTGGAATTGTGAGAATAGTACATACAGGGGAGGAATGAGGTTCAAAGGGAGGCAGGATTTGAATGAGCTATTTAGTGTTTGACTGACAATGATTGGGTGGATTATAAGTGACGTAAAATTCTTGCAACTAAGATTATGTCAATATGGTTTGTTTTCATTTATATAAAATGTATGATTGCCTATGTCATAAATGATAATTTAATAAAGGTGTTTCTTGTTTAAAAAATACAAAAAGTTATATTATCCAGATAGTTTTTGAACTATTGAACTACCTCAGTGGAGAAGCCAATGTTGGATAGCTTGTCAAGAAGTAAGTCATTGTCCATTGTTTCAAAGACTCTTTTTAAGAGCCAGGAAAATAGCTTCTGCTACTTTACCCTGTTCCATATTGCTATAAATGTGATCAGTTAAAGTGTATTTGGCAGTTAGAGCATTGAAATTTGGGTGGAAGCCATAATGTGCATTTGAAATGTTGTCATATTTTTCCAAATATTCCAGTACCAGTTTATAGACTATTTTTCTGACATCTTGGCAAGTGGACATAGGTTAGCAATATGTCAGAAGTCAGAAGATGATACTGGTGCTGAGCATTTGGCAAGTGGTATAAAACATGCTTGAAACTATATGAGGAAAAATGCATAGAGCTAACAGCCCCAATAGAACCACATATCATAAAAAATTCAAAAACAAAACCACCATGGTGGTCCACCACCATAAATAAACTACATAACATATGAAAAGAATTCTTAAATTATTTAGTAGATCCAAAACCCTTTCTCAAGAATAGTATCAAAAACATAAAAACACACTATCACCACAGAGATACCCTACTAAAAGGATACACGGTTTAAACAACATGCCCTGCATGAATCTACTCAATGCCCTGTCATTATACTTAGTATCCTGCAGACTGCTGAGGTGACCTGTTTCTAGCATACAAGGCATCCTCGACCTGTTACTGACAGATTTACTGTGCATCAGCAAGTCAAATAGTATCAGAAATAGATCATCCAGTGACATAAACCTCTTCTGCAATATCAATAGAACAGTTTGGAGGGACAGGTATATCTCACAGAGGACAGTGCTACTTTGGAATAGGCGTCCCATCCAGATGAAACAAAGTTCATCCCCATCTGTATTCAAGTTCATCTTGGACCTGTGGATGGAAAATAGAGAATATACCCCAGAACTTCCTCCTGTACTATTAATGGACAGAGGCATCTCCTAAATGTTTTATCCGATGTGTTCTCTAAAATTATCTATGATATGATCTCAGTTATTCTTATTAGGGGCAATATATAATTATTGACCATGGGATGGGTTAATTCGAGAACAAAAAGTGAAATTAGCTAGGCTTAAAATGGCCCTCAAGGCAGGAGCCTCTGAAGCAAAAGGTAATTACAAGCCCTTCTTTAGCTATGCTAGAAAACTTAGAAGAAAATAACCTACATTGCGCAGAACTTCTTCATAATATATGAATTATGTTGATTAATTGCTTGGAACTTGACTTTGAGAAACTGAATGACAAGTTATATGCCTACAAAAACACGCAACTAGAGATAGATTACTTGAGGGAATGCATACGAGTAAAACGCATCCCTAAGGGGCTGCGTTGTTATAAGTTCCCCAACAATGTAGTTTATGGATCTACTCTATACACAAAACTGGTGGAATTATTTGATAAAACGGGTCTGGAAATGTTAAATCTTATGACCCAAGACTATGAAATTAAAGCCAACACCCTATTAAACGAACTGACTATCCTGAATGATAACATTGTTCAAAATAAGAATTTTCTGAGTATTAAAAGAAATTATGACAACGTTTTCAATGAAATAGACCAGTATTATGTAAAAATTATTGACCGCAAAATTAGGAAATTAGAATGAGACTTGTTTGAATACAGGGATGGAAAGGCATATCTCTTACCAGGGAAATTTAAGCATCAAGTTACTAATGATGAGGTAGTAACTGGTTTTGCTGGTAATTCAGACAATCCCAATACTCCACTAGTTGAGCCACCTAGGAGGAGTGAGCGGTTGGCACAGAAAAGTAGCAACAACAAACACCAGGTTTTTCAGTATCCCCAGGGCAGACCAGGGGGGAGGAACACAACTTTTTATCAAAAGAGTTGGAACAGGGCACGCAAGTAATGGGGAACAATGGAATTTGCCTGATAGATAGCAATAGTGAAGATGAGTCCATAGACAAATACCAGGTTTTTAAGAAGGATGGTCTTGCAATATATAATTTTACAGATATTGTAATTTCACCAGAATTTTTTGAATTGTTTACCAGAGGCTTTCAGTTTGTGCCCCTACGATCCATGGATCTACCTAGAACACTGGTGGATCTGAAACTTTTTATTAGAAAATTAAATTTAGCTTTGTTTTTTAAAGGGCAAACTGCTGTTAATCATGTCAACATTAGGAGCAGTACCTTTAATCCACCTATCCATCCTAGTCTAAAAATTTTTGAAGAACTGGTGGAAACGGTCCTAAGAAAGAAGCATCTTCTAGGTTCAAACCAACCACCGAATAATTTTGATTTTTACTTGCAGCAACTAACCAACTCATTTAAAGAGGAAGGTATACGTGTGATGAAACCCGACAAGGGTGGGGGGTGGTCTTAATGTATCACTGGGCTTATGAAACACACATTCACAATATGCTGCAGGATGAAGTGACTTATGAATTAGTTTCGAGGAATGAGCTCAACATAGCGTATTCTAAGATTAACTATATGTTGAGTGACCATTTAATGCAGGGTTTTATTAACGAGAAACTATACAATTATTTGTATGTTGCTAAACCCAGGATCCCGGTCATTTTCGGGATCCATAAGGTACACAAAGGATTAAACCCACTGAAATTTAGACCGATAGTAGCAGGTGCAGGGGGAATTACAGAACCTTTGGGTAAGTTTATAGACCAGACCCTGAAGAACTTTGTTTCAACTTTGAGGTTAATTTGTAAGGACTCTTGGGAATTCCTCAGTGACATTCATCAAAACCTATACAACTCCAACTTGTTGATGGCAACCATTGACATTATAGAACTGTTTCCGTGTATTCCCCATGTGACGGAATTGGAATGGTTTAATGAGGTCCTAGCAACAGAATCTGAATTTAGTAATGGTATGGTTAATCTATTGGTGGAATTTATGGAGGTGGTGCTTCACAACAATTTTATATATTTTAATGGAGAGATTTTCAGGCAAAAGAAAGGGGTAGCGATGGGCACAGCCTGTGCCTCTACATACGCTAACATAGTACTACACCTATGGGAGAATAAGTATATATTTTCATCTAGCTGGGTAGGGCGAATCGTATATTACAAGTGATACCTAGATGATATCTGTATACTTTGGAACGGTGATATGGATAGTTTTTTGGACTTTGTTACTTACATCAATTCCACCACCGATGTTTTAGCTTTCACACATGAAGTCAATGACAAATCATTACATTATTTGGATGTTCTTTTAAGTAAGGATCAGGTTAACAATCTTTTTCAGTCCCAAATTTACAGGAAGGGAACCTTTTCTAACACCTTTTTACATTTTGATAGCGGTCATCCGTTTTATCAGAAAAAAGGTATTGTAAAAGGACAGCTCATTCGAGCATCCAGAATGACAAGCACCTTAGCACTTTTTTTGAATGAGGTTGATTTTCTTAAGAAACTCTTTTTAGAGAGGGGCTACCCAATTCATCTGGTGGAAAATTTGATCAAAGAAGTTTTACAAGAGAGGGAATCAAAATACCCACCACTACTTGGTAAAGGTAGGGGTTTGATACCAACTATTGCCAACGACCAATGTTTACAAAGTAGTAATTTTATTTATACTAACACTAGAGACTCCCATCATATAGAAGCATCCATTCTCACATATTGGCCACTTTTGAAATTGCAGGATGACATCAACAAAATCATTCCTGACAAGCCTGGTTTTACAAGAAGGAGAGATACCAACTTAAAGGGTTTGTTGGAAGGTTGCTACAGGTACAAAAAGGACTTGTATCTTTGCAACAAAGTAGGTACTTTTAAATGTGGTGCATGTAAGCAATGCGCCTACATTCATGACCAAAGTAACCTCTTTATTCCATCCAGAAATTTTAGAGTTAGTACCCAGGGCTACTTTAATTGTGCATCCAAAGGGGTGGTTTATCTCGGTACCTGGACTGAATGCGGTAGTTTTTATATAGGCAAGACCGAGAGACCACTAAGAAAAAGGATATATGAGCATCTATATGAGGTTTCGAAGGAAAAGGATACCAACGCCTTTTACAAGCACTCTTTGGTCTGTAGTAAAATGAATTTAAAATTTCTGGTTTTGGATCAAGTCACTCAGGATCCCAGAGGGGGTGAGTGGGAGACTCGGTTGGAAAATAAGGAATTAATGTGGCAACTTAAGCTAAATGCCACGAAAATTCCAGGTTTGAATGAAGGTATTAGTATAGCCAGCGTTCTAAAATTAAATAGAGAAAAATTAGGAGTTGGTTACACATTATTCTTCAGGTTTCATCTTTATATATATTTTTTTAGGTTGGGAAGACCCTACTGTATTTCATTGTTTTGGTTATTAATGGTATAATTTTTTATAATTAAATAGGGCCTCATATTTCAGCAGACAACAGTATTGGTGCTGCAGGAGATGTATATGAATGAAATTCATGAATTATTATTTGTTACCTGTTTTTAATATGACAAGTGATTGTATTCATTTATCTATTTATTTATTTATTTATCTGCATGTTTAATACTTTTAAGAGCTTGTCCAGATGCAATTTCGCAAATGTTTCAAGCATTTTTATTAACATTTATTTGTGCAATGAATCTCACTAGCTTGTTGCTAGATTTGATACTAGGGATGTCACTGGTGCTTTAAATCTGTAATTAGAACAACCTTAATTGTATTTGAACTAATTAGTTGTTGATTTCAAGTAGTATTTAACAATTCTGTTTTGTAAAGGTTCTTCATCTTGATAAAGCCTGGTAGGAACCAGGCGAAAGCGCTTGACTGATTTTTTATCTTTCTTAAAGAATAAAAGTTGTTGGATACCTCTCAGCTATTTTGCTCCTGATTTTCTTCAGATGGATACATTTTACATCCTTTGAACCAAGTCCTGCCACCCGTGGTGGTTTTTAAGCTATGAATTATGTTGACCCAACAGATATTGCTAATGTCCTTCTGAACAAATTTGGCCTCAGTTTCACCAATCAGACTTCTTTTTCAAGTCCCAAAGTACCTAAATCCCTTACTCTTCCAATCATGTCAAAAGAGCATTTGCTGAAAGAACTAAGACCAAAATTACTTCCCAGGTGGAACCTGACAACATACCTGATTGCTTAATTAACACTGTTAAGTATACCCTTACAGGCACATTCCTCAAACTGTTTTTCTTAGGTTTAGCTACTGTTTTTGTCAGTGAGTGGTGCACAGCAGTGCTGATGCCCCATCATAGGGGTGGGGTCTTACAACTGGAAATTAAAAACTTATCAGCCTTACAAGCCTCATCTACTAAGCCACAGAATATATTAACTCTGACCTAATAAATTTTGACATCGAAAATCTTGTTAGACTTCATCCAAAATAATTTGGCTTTGTGAAGGATATATTAAAAGTCTACTAACTCAGCAGACAACTCACTATACCTCCATTATTTATCTAAAATCTAAAACACTATTTCAGTGTACCTAAAAACAGACCATGAAACTTTACTCCTAAGATATATATATATATATATATATATATATATATATATATATATATATATTTATATATATACATGTATGTGTCTAGGAAATCTGAAAAACGTCTGTAAATATTTTGTGGTACCAGCTTGTGTAATGGTACTTATACCAGCTTGGAAGACAACATTAAGCTATAATTCAGCTATAGAACTGTTTAATTAGCTTCCACCTAGGAAATGCTGAAGAAAATCAAAATCAGGCAGTTAGTTTATTATAGTACTCAAAGCAGAGCCATAGCTGGCTCATTTAGTACCTGCTACTGGTCCAGGATATTGTCCCCCACTCCTTCAGGTCTTTGATTGAGGAGCCAAAAAAAAATCAGATTACTACAACTATATCTTTGCCCCATCCCCCAGCTCTTCAATGATTACAGTCTGAAACTGGAAAAATGACAACCTTGTTACATACCTCTCTGACATCAAAGATGTGATAGGAAGTTTTGTTATGCATGGCTTTCAACGCTGTTATGGTAGAAGAATACACAGTGACCATGAAAGAACACTGGTGAGAGGCCAAAATAAGTTTGAAAACTGTAGAATATTTCTTACAGTCACACAAAAAGGCGGAAAAAGTGTTTGACAGGCTTTAAAAATGTTATTCCATCAGAAGTACACTTTGTTTCTGGCTGCTGCCTTTATGGCAGTGTTAAAGGTTTTACAGCTTTGCACTGTTAGGACATTTTTTCTTTTGTAACTTGGCATGGATGCCAAGATTCACCTTTTGAGCTTCACTTTACCCTGCTCTGAAGGTGAATTTCTTGACATGTATGTTTCCAATGCATAATAATTTGGTTATGACTGGCTACCCAGTCATAATCCTCTTTACTTCCTATTAATTCACTAATATTTACCCAACATTTTTTTTCATTCCTTTTTTGTTCATGCATGTTCAACATTTAGAACATAAAAAAATCGTGACACTTTGCAAAAAACTGTCTTGAATGTTTGTTCTTACAGTTGTTATGTTCATTTGGGTGTCTTTTTTGTTTTCATTCTGATTTATTTAGACTTGAAATACATTTCTATGAAAGAGTTGTATCATATGTATAATGTATCAGAGGCACCTGACCAACAGTCGCCTATTTGTTCTCTTCTTTAATGATAGCTGTTTTTGTGCAAGTTTATTCATATGGCTTGTGTTAATGTTGTTATTTCCTTAATTTGTACAAGATCATTCTTTGTATAAATATTTTTGTTTGGTTGCCACATTGTTAAAATGTAAGCTATATAATGTCAAATGAAGGCTTAAATAAAACCATCTTACTTTTTGACATTATGAAATACCTTTAAGTTACTTCTAAGACAGTGTGTTCTGTAAACTGAATTCCTCTGTTGAAAAAGCTCTAGTATCCTTTTCAGCCTGTGTTTAGCAGAAAATTCCAAGTCTTGAACATGGATTACTTCAATAGTATATGCCTTTAAACAGTAGGTTAAGGCAAAAACTGCAAACCAGCTTTACCATGTAGATGTTGGTTCATAGGTTCTTAGGTAGGTACTAGGCTATCAGCCCAAGGGCATAAGTAAGCCTAGCCAACAAGGTTCCCTGGCTTTCGCCACCCAAGAAGTTTGAGTCTGACAGCATCTGTCTTCCTGATGTGTGGCTCTGAATAAACCAATTAATTGACTAAATGTATCTCCCGGAATCCTTCCCTAAAAAAATGACATATGCATCTCATGGGTTTAAGCTATTTCTTAAAAAACAACATGCTTTTTCTACTTCTTCCTCCATATTTACATGTTCTGCACATTATGACCCTCATGGTGACTTTAGTAACATCATTACAGAACAGGATTATATTGTGCTTGTTTGATTAACAAAATCAGTAATATGATTGTGCTGCACCTTAGTAGGCTGTCAGTTTGAAATATAAATGTCTGAACAGAAATTCTCTCTACACAAAAGTATGTCTTCCCCAACTCATTCTGTGTCTTGCCCTGGGGCCCATCACCACTATTATATCAGGCAGTTCAATTTCCTATCAAATATTAGTTTGGTAGTTTTGCTACCAGTTTCTCATGTAATACATTATCATATGGTTTACTGAAATCAATAAAGATTATAGCCTATGGAATTCCACTGTCTGGTTTAGAGATTATTTTTTCAGAGAGCAAGTCATTTGTTGTGTCTGATTTCTAAAGAAAGCGTTGCTAGCTTTTATCTCTTAGAGTAACAGCATGTTCCCAGTTCCATTTAAAGATATGCTAACACCTCAGAAAAGCTGTTGTGACCTCATATGTGACCAATACTTGCACATTATACTTTAAGTATTTTCATAGTATTTAATATTGTTGACGTGCAGTATTTCATGTTCAAACACATTTTCTTTTGAGTTCATCGTGTGTATAGCTTGCTTTCTGATGTAATTCATTCTTACTAGATTTGACACAAAGACTGATGCCCTTAAAATGACAGGGATACCATATACAGTTATAATTCTGAAGGGAAAAAAGAAACAACAGTAAATGCCCAGATCATGAGCTATAAGTTTATTTTAATGTATGCAACATCAGTAATACATAATGAAGATGGTAATACATTTTCTAAGAGCTATATCAGTCAATGTATAAATGTATTTCTTTGTCATAACTGTCTCATAAATGTAAGTTCAGTACACATTTGCCTCTAATTACTTGCATATGGATGATTTTAAAATGATTATTTGTGAATTGTTTGTAAGTGCTCATTGTTCTGCTTTGAGCACAAAACGGAAATTAGTCTTCTAGTTCACATTTTAGGAATATTTACATTACTTTCAATGTACTATATCTTTCAAGTTGCTAGGTACTTCCTCATGAGATGAATGATGTTTCTTTTAATATTATCTGGACTTTTTGAGTAGCTTTGTGTTTATGATCTTGTCTTATTCATCTGTACTCACAGTTTATGTTATTATAAAAGCATTCAGACCTAATGTCTCAGTCAATGCATGTGTCAGAGATCTGCTGAATATCAGATGGGAAATGTTTCGTCATCACATATTTTATTATTACTAAGAAATGCAGTTGTCCTGTTCTCTGGTTATTTGTCTTCTTAGTAATACAGTTCACAGCAAAAGAGTTGTCTGATGAGTGAATAATCTTTTTTATTTCTGAATACTGGAAACATTCTCCAGTAAAAATTTGTCTGTTAGGAACTGATAAATTGGCTGTGAAACAACTGCTTTCCACTTACCTGTACCATTATTCATTAGAAATCGAATGTCCCCAAAAAACTGCTCAAAGATTTTACATTTATCACATGCTTCATTTTATGTTATAGCTTCCTCCTTTTATTCTGCATTGCAGTACTCTTTCATTCTGAATATTTCTGCACTTTTTCCACCACTTAACTGAAGCTGTTTTTCCAAGTCTGACCATTTTCGTTTCCATCATGTAAAACACTATCTTATTGTGGGCATTAAATGATGAAAAGACTGCATTAGAATCCCTCACACATTTTTGTTACTGTTGCCTTCAACAAGGTATGATTCAGTAGCAGCCAGCACTATTACTGCTGGTATCATAAGAAATTTAGGGAACATACTGTACAGAGGTGGAAAGGAATTGTAACACTTGGGTGCCCAGAGGTTACTTTCTGCAGGACTGTTACAGTGCACAGGTTAAGCAAGAAAATGTACAAATTACTACATGAATGTGGCTGTCTATGTAGATATTCAGGAAACATAGGATAGCAAAGGTGGGGGAGGGGAGTACCATTATATACAGAGGAAAAGTTGGAGAGAGAGCTATAGGAAAATGAGATGACACAAGGAGAGAGAATCAGACAGGTGGCAAGAAGAGGAAGAGAAAGGCAAAGAAACAAACTGAACTCTGTAACAATAAAGTTGGTTTGATTAGCATATTTGGTGTAGGTGAGGGAGGGAGGGGGATGAGAGTGAGTGGCTTATGCTGATTCTCTGATCCTATGGGAGAAGATATGAGGTTCTGCTTGTAACTGAAGTATTTCCTAATATAAACTGAGTAGGATTTTCACAACTGCATCCAGGCAACCAACCAACTAGTGGATGGGAGGACATGAGAGAGCTGGCATTGTTTTCAGTCACACAACACAGCTAGGGATTCCCCTGCCCTTGTAAAGCCACACTTGTGCTTTTATACATACATACACACACACACACACACACACACACACACACACACACACACACACACACACACACACACACACACACACACACACACACACACACACACACACACACACACACACACACGTGCAAGGGGTTGGCTTTAGTGACATGTATGTATCCATAAAGACTTTAAAACAGTAAAAAGTCATTCAGAAACAATGCAGCTGAAACACTGTATGTCCTTAAGGGGTTATTTGCATATATCCCATGGACCTTCATTATATCACTTGGGAGTTTGGAAGATAAAGTTTTACTTCAATTAAAAGAGAAGCAGGAGATGAGTAATAAATCTACCATGTCATGAGGTGATGCTGAGGGAAAATGTATTGTGGGTGTACTACACATCAGGAATTACATGTGAGCAATGAGACTGTGGATCTTGTGAATTTATAAAATAATTTATGTGGTGCAAAAAGCCAGGTACTAAATGATACAAATTTAGAAGGAGAAGGCAGTGAGGCAAGTGATAATGTGCACTAGAAATGTGTTAGTATGGCAGAGCATGGAACTGTACTGAAGCACTAATGCTGTTGCTGCCCTGACTGAATGAAGACCAGTGAGACCTACTTGGAGGAATAAACTAAACCCTGCAGTGAGAATTAAAATTAACAAATAATAAGGCAATAGATATTTTATGTAGGGTAATGGGTGGCCACAATGGTGCAGTGGTTAGCGTAGCTGCCTCACAGCAAGAGGTTCTCCGGTTTGATCCTTGGCTGGGGCATCTTCTGTGCGAAGTCTGCATATCCTCCCTGTGGTTGCATGGGTTTCCTCTGGGTGCTCTGGTTTCCTCACACATCCCAAAGACATGCTGTAGGTGGATTGGATACCCTAAATTGGCCCTGTGCGTGTGTGTGTGTGTGTGTGTGTGTGTGTGTGTGTGTGTGTGTGTGTGTGTGTGTGTGTGCCTTCCGTGGAAGGTTGGGCACCAGGCTGGCAACTCGACACTGTATAATTTCACTGCCAGTCATGAGTGGACAGGTGATCCACTGTGGTGACCCCTAACTGGGAAAAAGCCAAAAGAAGAAGAAGAAATTTTATGTGGGGTAATGTTATCAAACTATAAGGTTTGAAAGCTCAAGATGTAACCTCATTTATAGACCTGGGAAAAAGAGAAATTTTTAGATTTATCTGACACTTTTTCATTGATTGAAGGTTTCTTAATTACTTGTGGAAAGAAGGATATTTATCCATGAAGTAAGTTTGTATTTCAACCCAAAATGTGCTCCCAGGAGAAAGTGTATCCATTCATTTTCAAGCAGATACTATAGATAATAGCTGTAATATATAATAATTAAAAACTGCAGTCTAGTCAATGATATAAAAAAAGATTAAAGACAAAAGATAAGTATGGACTGGGGCACAGCACATTACTCCATACCAAAGTATTAACGATTCTTATGAATTCTCCCAAATTATCTTTACTGTACTAGAATTACCCTGACTTTAAAAAGGTACAGGATAACAAATGACTCCACAGGTCATTCTCCCGTGTAGAAGATACTCTTTTCTAACCAAATATCCCAAAATCCTGGCATTTAGAGCTGGCACATCTAAAAGTCTCTTATCTGACCCATATCCCTTACCTGCTAGACATCTACCAGGCATGGCAAAGAAAATCTGATATTAAAGTATTAGATTATAGGTTTCATAGGTAAGTATTAGGCTAACTGCTCTTGTGAGCCATTTTAAGCCTAACCAATTTCTTTTTTGGTGCTTTAATTAACCTATTCCATTTGATGTTAGATTGGCCTTACCCATCCCATGGTTGATAATTATATATTACCCCTAGTGAGAATAATTGGGGTAATATCAAAGATAATTTTAGGGGATCCATGCATGGGATAAATCACTTTAGAGCTGCCTATGTCCATTATTAGTACAGGGGGCAGAACATTTCTATTTTGCATCCATAGAATGTTGTGCTTGAATATGGACAGGAAGTTTTGTTTTATATGGATGGGAAGTCTCTTCCAGAGCAAGTAGTATCCTGTGCAAGATATACATGTCCCTCCAAACCATTCTGTTGATGCTGCATTATAGGATTAGAGCCCAAGAATGAGTATTTCTGCTGCCATTTGACTTTCCCATTTGCAGTAAATCCATCAGTATTAGGTCAGAGGATGCCTTGTTTGCCAGACACTGGACTCCTCTTAGCAGTCTGTAGGATACTGAGTATAGTGCCAGGGCTTTGAGTCAGAGCATGTAGGACATATTGCTTAGGTTTAGTATACTTTTAGTAAGGTATCTTTGTGGATGTTCCAGCTGCATGTGTCTGGACAAAGGGGACCTAATGAAGACTGAGTAAAGGAGGACAATGACATCCTTAGATCTAGACACAATCCCTTTGTTTATGAGCTGTGCAATATTATGTTGTAGGAGATGAGTACCTGTGACAGTCATAAAGAATAATGGTTGGGCTGTGAGATTAATAGCAGTATATGAGGACACAAATATAAAAGAAAAGGAAGAGCTCATTGAGGAAATGCAACCGTATGTTCTGGTTAAAATGAGTGTCACTATCATATTATTATAACATCATTATAATAGAGAATTTCAGTTGTAGTCATAGGAAAATTAATGAGAAAATGCTGAATTGATAGAGGTGTCTAAATTTACAGATATGGAAAGAGCGAAAGTATACATATGTTAATAATGACATTTAGAATTGAAATTAATTATGTAATGTTTTCTGAAACAGTAAGAGAAACACATGGGATTGTATTGTAGCAGGTTTGGAGAGAAAGGCTCATCCCAGATGACGAGAATAAGCATTTTACTGCCAGTGTACAAGAAAAAAATGGGCATTAACAGCTGCTGACAGTTCAGAGGATAAACAAAGATGCAAAATAATAGAAAGTAAGATGGAAGACGAGCAGTTGGGATTATAATCAGGATGCAGCAGAATGGACCTTGAGACAGTGGAGATGAAAGTATCCTAAACTTGGAGAAAACATATGGTGAGGTGTCAGATGATTTGTGCAGTTCTGCGATGGCTCAAAGTTCCAGAAACATTGGTAGAACAAGGACCAAATCACACAAATGCAAATAGTGTTCAGACTCACAGAGGGGTTCCTGGTGGGACGGGTTGTGCATCAGGGTTCAACTATGTGCCCACCGCTGTTCATACTGGTGATGGACTAAATAGGTAAAAAGAGACAGACCAACAATGCTGCTCTAAAGCAGTTGACATGGCATTGCAAGCAGCATCTGAACAGGAACTTCAACAAATCATAACAGAACGAAATACAAAACTGAAGGAATATGGGATGAAACTTATTGCAGACAAAACAGTTGTCATGTCAGCAAAGGGAAGAAATCAGAAGAATATGAACATTATGATAGAAGGGAAGCAGCTACAAGTATCTTGGACAGGTGGTTGAGGAAAATGAGGAGGTGAAACATAGAATCAGAAGTGCTGCAGTGGTGCTGGTGGCAGAGAGCATCAGGGTTAATGTGTGACAGAAGGATCTCAAAGAAGATGAAAAGTAAGGGGTACAAAACAATGGGGAGACCAGTGCTTCTGCAAGGCACAGAATTCTAAGCACTGAAAACAGAGCATTGAGGAAACTGGAGGTGATGGAGATGAAGTATCTTTGTCAGGTGGTAGGATGAACACCACGTGGTTCATCAGAGAAGAAGGCAAAGTAGCTTTAAATGCAGAGAAGGTCAAAGAGAGCAGATCACAGTGGTTTGGTCACATGGGAAGGAAAGTAGAAGACTTGGGAGAGACAGGAAAAGGCAAGAGGAAACAAGGATCCCAACCAAAAAAATTAATTGACTGTGCAAGAGAAGACCTGTAACAGCTAAGCATGACTGTCAAAGAATGTAGGAGAGTGACACTGAAAAGAGTGAGAGGGAGTGACAGTTAATATAACACCCTGACCCCATGTAGAAAAAAACATGGGAAAAAGAAGGTTGATGACAATGCATTGGAGTAAACTTACACAATGAAGGCTCCGCTGCGGCTCAGACAAAGTCCCATATGATGGGTCAAAATTGCTCCAACGTTGTACAAGTATAGAAACAGAAGTTTATTGTGGCTTCTTCAGCGCTTGGCGCTAATCTGCTCTTGTACAATTTTGTAGCAATTTTGCATGTTTGTATTGTGTTGTGCCATCATTCTGTTTGACTGCATGATATTGTCTCTTGTATTTGTTTTGTTGCTCTTTTTTTATTTTTAGTTTATTTCTATTTGGGCTTCTACAACAGAGCATTAACTCCTCACAAACGACAATGCATTGGAGTAGGTTTTTACAGATCATGTGGATAGTTTGCTGTCAGGGAATAATGCAGTTATGCTGAGGGAAGAAAAAGTGATAATGAAGTTAATTGGTCAAAATATAGATAAAGAATTAGTCAATAGAGAATTGATGCAGTTATGGTGATATCACATGATAATTAGGCCATTTTACAAATCCTAGACAGAACGGTGGATGTTATAAAAGAAAACGCAAAAAATGAAGATAGAAGTAGAAAGACTGCACATAAAGAATAATACAGAAAGATATAAGAATCTGGATAAAAAATCTGTTGAAATGTTGGAAATGCAATATATTGGTTATCTGAATAAAGAAAGACAACAGTGATCAAATAGATAAAGAAGTGGTATGATTATACAGAACAATGAAGGAAGTCTTGCCTTTTTAGTAAAGTAGGCTAGAAAAGAAGAGCTATTAATGAAACATCTTGTAAATAAGAAAGGAGAAATGTTCTTGGACCAAGAAATAACTGGAAAAACTCACTCAGACTCTGCCATAGACTGCTGTGAGGGAAGGGTTAGTTTGCTTTTCTTATATTGCTTTCTTGTAATTTGTATTGTTTCATTGCCTTGTTCTGTTCTGTATATTGTGGTGTATTTTCATTACTATGTGTTTTAATAGTATTCTGCTTTCAGTTGCATGTTTAAACTAGGAAAGAGATCAGAGATGTATCTCTTTTGAGTCACGCAGAAATTAAAACAGGTTAATTAAAATTAATTACCCATGGAGTGATAGAGGTATTAGGAATTAAATATTGTATTTATGGGGTAAAATAAAACATTTCAAGGCTTTACTAGAAAAGCTCATTCAGACTCGTCCATAGACCACTGTGAGGGAAAGGGTAGTTTTTGTTTCTTATATTGCTTCTTGTGATTTCTATTGCTTCTTTGTCTTTTTCTATTTTATATATTGTGGTGTATTTTCATTATACTGTGTTTTAATTGTATTCTGCTTTCAATTGCATATTTAAACTAGGAAAGATACCAGAGTTCTGTCTCTTGTGAGTCACACAGAAATTTAATTTTTCTCACCCTCCCACCCTGTCAGTGTTGTAATTTTAAACTCAATTGGTTAGGTAAATTCCAAAGGGAATCTTGTAGTTGCCCTTCACTTCTGTTAATTTAACTGCATACTTCCTTCCCTCTCCTCTTTCATTGGCTATTGTCAGTAAGCATAAAATCATAATTTTGTAAAGTCACACCCTGTTAGCTATTTAAATTTATTGGCCATCCCACTGTATTCCATAGAGCCAGAATACTAACTGCCCAACCCCATCCAGTATATCTTGCTCTATTAAAATTAGTGGCTCTCCCCTTAGATTCCTAAAGGTTGAGTTACTTCCTCTTTCATATATAACTGCTTAGTGCATACTGCAATTCTTAGGAAATTAACCCACTTTTTCCATCTTACCTTTAAAATCTGCAGCACCTGGTCCAAGACCAGTAATTATTGGAGAGCTCACCTTCTGCCTCTCAGTAGTCATCTTGAGATTAGTGCTTTTGTTTTGCTTGTGGTGAGAGAAGAAGCATAGAAGACATTATGTCCTGCAGACTGCTGATCACCAGAAAGCCTGATAACTGCTTCATAGTTGCCAGCTTGGAACTTATGTTTATATTTTGTTCTTGGTGAGAGAAGGAGCAGAGGGTATTGATTCCTGACTGTCTCTGACTGAACACTGAGTGTCTGTGTGGGACTTCCCTTACTGGTCTGTTTGCTATTCAAGGCATCCACCAGGAAAAGGCTACAACAAGGTTATAGACTCCTGCATCATCTGGGACAAGACTGTTTATTACCAAAGAGCCACAGCTTGCTTCTCATCTTGAGATAGCGTTACTGTTTTGCATCTGGTGAGAGAAGAAGCAAACGGGCACTGTATTCCAGCAACATGTAGTTGTGGTGAGACCATCACTAGTAGTAGCCAGGTAGTAGCCAATTAGGTGAATCTCCACTATTCATCCACATTGACAAAGCTAATTCTTTCTTTCTTTTCAAGTAAGTACTGTTTGATTAGCTGCTGTCTAACCTAACTTCAGAATATCTCCCTAAATACTTCATCCATTATCTGGGTCTACTTTAGTAGCTTCCCTTAAAATGTTCAGCAGTGCCATGTATAGAAGCAGACTCCTTGAGTTGACGTTTTCCCTGTAAAAGCACATTTGAAATTTCACCAATACCAGGTTGCGCACAAGGCAACTAGTTTGCAGTGACAAGCACTACTCCCAGAGTTGCAAACCAGATACTCCTGACTTTACTTTATATTTTCACCACAACCGTCTAATCAATAAAAAGGGCCTGTTGCCATGATATGAACTTTCCTACTATCTTTGTTACCAGCTTAGTGGATATGGGAACCCTGAGGCAATGGAGAAATTGCCTCATATTTTCTGGTAACCAGCTAATTCTAAAAAAACTGATAAGGTATGTAAGATATGAATTTACTCAATGCCACTGCAGGCAAAGCTGTCACACAAAAACACTCCTAATATCAGGTTGTCAGTTGTTTACATGCTGCACCCAACACACGCAGTACAAAGCAAACACGTAAACCCACCTGTGCTGAAGCACTTAAATATAAACTTTCTAAACCCTGAAGACCTAGGCAAAGTACACATAACAAATGCTCTCAGTAGCCCTGAATGCACTCTTTCAAAACAGCACCCACATCAACACATGCAGCCACATTTCATGGAGCTTCTACTTCTAAGCCCGTAAGGCAAGCCACCATAGATTCCAACATTTTGGTCATTGGAGACTCCATTGTGAAACATGCTAATGTCCATCTCACCATGCTGAGTAAAGTAAAAGTCACGGCCAGGATCCTCCACATTACACAAGCACTCATGTCATTGGACCACAAGTACCAATAGGACCCTGTCATAATTTATGTGGGTGTAAATGACTTGAGCTGTACCTCCCTAGACTATATGAAGAGAGAAATAATGGAGCTCTCAGAACATGTGTCTCAGGCTGCTATGAGCCTAGCACTGAGCAGGATTTTACCTTTACAAAGGATGATGCTAAAATATGAACAGAATATAACTGACTTTAATAATTGGCTTAGTTTCTGATGTCATTGGTGCTTTGCCAGGGTTGGTCTGCATCTCTCCCATCTAGTGTTTTTTAATATTAGCTAAAACATTGTCCTCCCCTGTAGTGCCTTTTTTGGCAATGCCAAACTGAAAGTACTCCTGATGTAGCAAATCAAAGCCCAGAAAATCTAAAGGTGTTACTGCTCAATGCTAGGAATCTAAACAAAAAATTATATTCCTTGCAAGGTCTCCTCACTCTAGAGAATGCTGATGTCTTTGCATTTACTGAGACTTGTTTTAAAGCCACTGATATCACACTGGCAGGGCAAGGCTATAATGTTTTCCACACATTTAGACCAGCTACTACACAGATAGGAACTAAAGGTGGAGGCGTCTCAATTTACATCAGAAACAAATTTACCTTAAGGCTGGTCAAACAGGATAATGTACTTGAGCTTCTCCATGTTCACCTTATCATAGGCAAAATTCCGTACCACTTCCTTGCAATCTGTAAGTCCCTGTCTATGGCCTAGAAAACCAATAACATGTATTTAAACTTACTGAAAACATTCACCATCCAACCCAATACAATATTCATGGGTGACTTTAATTCCCTGACTATTAACTGGGAATCATATATGACACCAAAGGTGCAGGAACTGAGGTTCCTGGATTTTGTAAACGCAAACTCACTGGACCAGATTGTCAAATTGTCCACCAAGAGCACAAACATGCTGGATATGGTCCTCACTAATATGGGAGAGTGCTGCACACCCCTTAGTATAATGTCCTCTCTGGTAAGGTCAGACCACAAAACAGTCTCCTTTGAAGTAAAAGTAAAACCCATAACCCCAGCTAACCATGGAATGTGCAGGAACTACTTTAAGGCTAACTTCCTACGATTAAGTGATAACCTGGCAAAACTTCAAAACCTAGTAAACCCTGAAAAAAAAGCTGCATACAATGAACTTTTCACAGAACCTCTGTACAAGGTAGGAGGCTGTATCCACCAGGAATAAGTGCAAAATTAACTCATAAAACAAGCCAGCCTGGTGGAATCACAACATCAATAGGCTGTATAACAGAAGAAACAAAACCATTGCAAAAAATTAGGAGATGTAGCACTCAGCAGGATAAAAGCACTCTCATCAGTACAAATCAGCAACTCGGGAGAAATAAAGTCTACCAAAGACACATTTGAGGTAAATTTGGCCTGCCCGGCCAAGGACAACCCCAATTATTATTTAGCTATGTCTACAACCTCAAAGGCAATACACAATTGTGTGCAGAGCTCATTGTAAATGGAACCACCTATAATGAGCCAGAAGATATAGCAAACCTACTGGCAGACAAGTTTATCTCTAACTTTACCTCTCGCCCCTCAGCCACTGTTTAGGAAATACCATCAAATATAACTCTCCCTATTATCACTAGGGAACAGGTCCTCAGTGCTCTCTCTCTCTCTAAGGCCAAGAACACTGCACTGATGGAGCCAGACAGTATTCCGAGATGCCTTCTATATAGCATAAAATATGACCTATCAAGCCCTCTGGAATTGTTATTTAACCATAGCCTCCAAACAAGCATCATGCCTCATGAATGGAGAATAGCAACAGTGATCCCTCTGCACCAAGGACTGGCCATCTACAGAGCCATAAGTCTCATTAGTCTCTTACGCAAAGACATGGAAATAGTTATCATGGAAATGATCAGTAATGAGATAGGAAATCCCCAGACACTGGACTCAGTCCAATTTGATTTTGTCAAGGGCAGGTCATGCCTACTCACCCTGGCAAACTTGTTTGAGTAGGTCACCAAAGCAATGGAGGAAGGCACTTGACATAATACCCCAGTTTGGCATTGTTGATAAAGTCAAGAGGTTAGGTTCAAACCCAAGTTAGAATTGAGGAGTTCTCCTCTACAAAGAGGCCCGTCACAAGTGGAGTCCTTCAAGAATCAGTTCTTGGACAGCTCCTTTTTGCCACTTACTTCTCTGAACTCAAGGCTATTGTCAAGGGCCTCTGGCTGACCAAATCTGCAGACAGTTGCAAACTGGGAGCAGTCATAGAATCTTCCACCAACACTAATGTTCTTCAGGAAGGGTTGACAGACAAATAACTTGTGTCAGAGCCATGGACTAAAACTAAATGCCTAGAAATTCATAATAGTATCTTTTGGAAAGTCATTTGCCCCTGGTAGCTATCACATTGACAACACACCCCAGAGAATGAAACCAGTAGTCAGGGACTTAGGAACATACATGAACAGTAATAGTGCCTTTAAGCATCACATGTCTACACTAGTAAGGAAATCATTCTATATTGTGCAAATTATAAACAAAGGTATGGCATCTACATCTGAGGAGGTCATTGTTCCTCTATATTCAGTATTCATTAGACCTATGATTGAGTACAATGCTCTCTTTGGCATGTACATAACCAGGCACATCCAACAACTGGAATGTCCATAAAGACTTGCCACTAAAAGAATATTGGGCATAAGTACCGTATTCTCCGCAGACCACCTTAAAGCCCTGCCCCTTTATTCTGCCTCTTACAGGCTATTGAGGGAAAATCTATGCCTGGAATAAGGAAGTCATTTTCAGATCCCACCCTCATGGACCTTCTGCATATCTGCAAAACAAACAGCACCAGAATTACCTGTTCTAAAGACTTAAACTTTGCATGTTATGTAAATAGGATCTGCTAGAGATACAAGTATGCATCCCAGAGACTATCTCTTCTCTGGAACAGGCTCCTTATCCATGCAAAGCAGAGTTCCTCCCTAACCCAATTCAAGTGTAACATGGACAGTTGGATGGAAACAGGAAACTCATCCCTGGTTTGGCACCTATGTATCTAATGAACACAGGGTGCCTGTAAATGTTTCATCTCCTAGGCCCCTGATTATAAATGTTTCACCTACCAAAACCCTGCTTACACTTATCAAGGGTAACAGAACTTGTCAGAGATTTGGGATGCATGGCTAGGCTTAAAAAGGCTTTAGTGGTCGTTAGCCTAATACACACCTATGAACCTATAAGTGATGATAAGTAGAGCAAAGATTAGGAGTATTAAAAGTAAGGAGGACTGGTAGAAATAACTCTGTTAAAGACTGAGCATTGAAGTTAGTGATATATTAGGAAGAGATGCAATAACAGAAGAATTAATGATGGTGTTAACAAATTGATAAAGAACAGTCTGTATCTGGTATAGATGGAAGAGTTGTACACTTTATAATGTCCTGAAAAGAGAACAAATTTGTGATTTCAGAGGTATTAAATAAATTGAAACAGAAAGGGATTAGAGATAAAGAATATGTGAAGGGGCAATCAGGCTTTTATGGAAAATATGATAGGTGGATTTGTATAAACAAGGTGAAAACTACCTGGAGCCATACAGATTTTAAAGAAATGATGAAAATTATCATAGATTTGAAAGCAAATTTAATGAAGTAGAAGTGGAGGGAGATTACGAGATAAGAGGAAGGTAAAGTAAAATGTTGTTATAATGAAACTAATATATGATAAAATTGAAGTTTTTAGTAATATTTACATTAGCAATTATGGAATATTTTATATGTGAGGCATGTGACAGCATTTGAAAGATCTGGAATCCACATATAATAAAGCTAAAAATATTATTCAATGAACTATGAGTAAGAGTATCAAGATCAAAAAAGTGGTATCCCAGGGTTGCCTGATGAGTAGATGTTATTTGCATCAGTGATGAATACAGTAGTAATAATAGTGAAAGTCTTAAGTAGACTTAAGGATGGAAGATATATATTTTAAGATACGTTTATCCTTGGTAATGCCTTAAGTGGATGATATAATGTTAACAGAAATAAAAAAATATATAGATAACAGAGATGATAAAGGAAATATGTGTGGAGTTAAGGTATACAGGCTTGACATTAAATAGGCATAAAGGACTCAACCAGATAAATTTGCAGCTTTTATTTCACTTAGATATAACAATGTCAAGGATTAAATGTGGAAAAAATAAATGATAAGAAAGCAATGGGAAGAACTGTTGGAGAGTGAAAATATTGGGATGTTTTGGAAAGCATGCAGTACAGATTATTCTTTAAATAAAATATATCTTATAAATACTATGATTTTAAAGAAGCTAGGTTATCTAGGAATAATGTATATGTGATTAACATTACTATTGCATTGTGTTATATAAAATATATGGTTCATAGTTAAAATCTCTAAAGATAGATACTGTATATAGTAAGACTGAAAAAGGAGGACTGTTTGTGATAAATCCAAATATTTATTTGGGGGCTTTCTCTTATTTGGATCATGAAATACATGCAAGATGAATAAAATAAGACCATGGCACAGTTGTTAAGGAGTAAGTATAATGATTTTTGGCAGTGAAGATGTCTTTCCAATAGAGTGAAAAATATAAACAATACTGAAATGATGGAATGTCAAAGAAAAATGTTGGACTAGAAAGTAGAGTTGAATTGTATTGGACAAAGCAGAGCACAGTTGTATGAAAAATATGGGGAATATACAAAATGTTATAAAGGAGAGAAGAAAAAGATGTACACGAATAGTACAGGTGCAAGATTTCTTATGGCAATCATTATTGAATAAATTATCTGTAAAAGCAGTTCTGCTATGCAGATTATTTAATGAAGGTTTATAGGTGGTATTCATAGTCCCACACTTTTCATGTGAAAGATGAATGTACAAATAGTGACACTATTCCAAAATGTAAATATGTAAACTGCAGACAAATGCACTCATTTTAGAAGTACTCAGGTCTGTGAAGGAGCACCCACTGTAGTTTGTCCTGTCTGAATCTGTATAAACTGAGCTAATACAAATATACTATATATATAATTTCCCTTCAGTTTAATGTCAGTATCCTGAAAGTAAACAGTGTTATGTCGTAGTATGTCTGCTCTGAAGTTGCTTCTCGTGTATGTAAATATTACTTAAAAAAAAAAAAAAAACATAAACAATATCTGTATATCTCTCTATATATGTATATCTATATATATATATATATATATATATACACACACACACACACACACACACACACACACACACACACACACACACACACACACACACACACATATATATATATATATATATATATATATATATATGGGTCTATTTCAAAAGGTCAAAAACCCACATAGTCGAATTACAAAATATCAAGACCATAACAGCAAAAATCCATTTAATCAAAAGCTTAAAATAATGAAACCTGGAACATAGAACTATAGAAGTTACCAGAAGTCTGGTCTTCACTTAATGGAATACTTCTCCGTTTAAAAACAGGCTACACTAAATAAGTATCATCTGTTTGAAATGGAGATCTCAGTACGGTGAGGATCAGGAAATTTATTCTTTTCTCACTGTAGTGTGATTTTGGAGTTGGTATATATAATTTAGAGGGGGTGTGGGAGGTGCAGGGAGGCTTGCCCCCCTGCAAAACTGCTGAAACTTATTTAATGTAGGCTGTCTTTAAACAGAGAATTGTTCCTTTAAGTGAAGACCGGACTTCTGGTAACTTTTGTAGTTCAATGTTACGGTTTCATTATTTTAAGCTTTCAGTTTAATGGATTTTCGCTGTTATGGTCTCATTGTTTTGCAATTCAACTATATGGGTTTTTGACTTTGTGAAGTAGACCCATATATGGATATATATATATATATATATATATATATATATATATATATATATATATATATATATATATATATATATATATATAAAGTGAAAGGAATGAAAGAGCAGACAGCAACTCCGCCCCACCAGCCACAGACCAATTGGCTATGTACCCAAATCACATGAGCAGGAACGGACCAGTGTCAGATGAACAGAACCCTCCCATCAACAATATTGTATCCCCAGGAAGGTAAACCAACCACCATAATGTTTTTATCCTCATCACAGACTATCAGCCAAATGCCTGAACCTCATGAGTCTAAACACTGACAATGATACCATCGCAGTACTTCAAAAAAGGACTGAACTTCATTCCTTGCAACAAGAGATGGTAACAGATGTGATCCTGTATTTAAAACTGTACACCAGGAAACTGAACCTCAGGCACAGCTTTATCAGCAGTAAGAGATTCCTCACAGAGGCAGGACCACCTAATAGCCCGATGGCCAGCCTCGACAGTAGCATGATTTTTTGATTACAGAGATGGTCAAATTAACTTTTGCAACTTCAGTGATGATAATTACACCAATATGGGTGGCAACAACTTTATTATTTCAAAATGTTTTGAACCGAATGAATCATCACTATCCACTAGGATGAAGAGCATGACATCTCTATGCCTCTCCAATGCAAAAGCACTTTCAACCCCACCCTGCACGCAACCCTCAACACCTTTTCCAGAGTATGCGAGAGAGATGCAAGGGACATTTTTTCAAGTAAACCACCCAAGAAATTATATAACTTAACCCCTAAAATAAAAATAGCTCTCACAAAGATCATTAACAACCCTGAACTGAGAGTCATGAAAGCAGACAAGAGGACAGGTAAAGTGATCATGAAACAAGAAGACTATATTTCACAAACGGAGAAGACCCTCAAAAACAACCACAGCTATGGGACAATCACCCAAGTGGTACTGTTGGTTAAATTCTGAAAAGTAGACAAGTCCCTATCTGACCTAGTATACCAAGGGTGCAACACCAGCCAGGAACTGGACTTCATGACTGTGACCAGCCCCAGCATCAGAAAAATGTTTGGCATCCCAAAAATACATAAGAATGCAATTAAACCCCATTCAGAGACATATTGTCTTCTAAGAAAACCAAAACCAAACATATTTCTTTCTTTCCCCGCTCTCTACCTGGCTGCTGTGTGTTCTGTCTTGGATGCTTGACCTAAGCTGAGACTTGGTTAATTGGTATATTCAAGAACCTAACTATCTGCCTACTACCCTCCTGGAAGACCAGAAAGTTCACCAACTAAGATCACTCCCTTCAGCTCCCTGAGAAACCAACTCAATAAGACAGTGAAACTTGGTTAATTGGTACATTCAAGAACATAACTACCTGCCTACTACCCTCCTGGAAGACCAGAAAGTTCACCAGCTAAGATCACTCCCTTCAGCTCCCTGATAAACCAACTCAATAAGACAGTGAAACTTGGTTAATTGGTACATTCAAGAACCTAACTACCTGCCTACTACCCTCCTGGAAGACCAGAAAGTTCACCAACTAAGATCACTCCCTTCAGCTCCGAGAAACCAACTCAATAAGACAGTGAAACTTGGTTAATTGGTACATTCAAGAACCTAACTACCTGCCTACTACCCTCCTGGAAGACCAGAAAGTTCACCAACTAAGATCACTCCCTTCAGCTCCCTGAGAAACCAACTCAATAAGGCAGTGAAAGTATGTCCTGTTTTTGTATGTTTGTTCTAACTTAAAAGACTATCCTATGTTAGATAAGCTTCCTACCCAGGATAGCCAGCAGCCAATAACCCCCAATCCCCACTTCCTTACAAGTGCTGAATCTCACTAAATATCTTGCTCAACTATTCCTATTGCTTTTTTTTATAGTATCTTTTCTCTCTCCCTCCTGTTATCAGCCCCTTGCTTAGGAACCAGTCATTGCAGTTAAATAACTGGCCACAAGGTGGTGCCTTACCACTAGCCTAATTTCACCTCATACACTTTCTTTCTAACCTCCCTCATCCCTTACTTACTTTGTCTTTTAAACGGAATCTCTTTCACTGACCTGTTCTTTTTCACCCTCCCCTCCCTGACCTTGCTACACAATACTCCTACCGCACTCCTGTACTCTAATGTAGTATATCTCCTCAGATTAGCCTAATATACCATTATACTTTCTCTCACTCCCTGACCTACCTGCTGTTTTCCTCCACTCTATAGATTGTCTTCCTTAGTAATCCACTCTCTTGTGTCTTCCCGCTCCGTTTGCCCTTTGGGCTCACTCCGCTCCCCTACCCTGCCCCCAATTCCCACCTGCTCCCTGTATCTCTAAACTTATACCCTCATAAACACACCCCCTTTACCATAAACCAATCATACTATCACTACCAGCCACACCCCTACATTTTTATCACCACTCCCCGTAGGAATATATCTCCACCCACTACCACTTGCCTAATCTTCCACAAGTCAACCCCTACTCTCAGTCCTTCCCCTCTAATACCTACTATACACTCCTCTGACATGCCTTACCAATGCCAATTTTTACTAGTACTCTCACTCCTAGCTACTCTTACCACTACTTACCTCCTAACCTCCTATGAACAACCCCCTTCTCTACTCTTACCATCCCTTCCAAACAAACTCTAACACCTTATCCAGCTTTATCTACAAGCTTTCTCAATGCCATCTACAAGCCCAGTTACTTTCAAGCTAAATATCATCGTCTAATTCATATTAAATACTCAATTCTAAACAATAGAAAATTATTTGACTACCATTGTAAGCCTCTCCAATACTACAACTTTATACTACTCCACTCCTTAATAGATGTAGACATTCACCCCAACCCTGGTCCAAACCCTTCCCCACCCTCCACTAACTGCAACCAATACAAAACAATCCCTTTACCATCAATCAAACCCTCCAAATCACTCTCAATAGCCCATCTAAACATACATAGTATTTGCAACAAAATACCACAAATTCATGCCCTTCTAGATGTTCAGCAGTTTGACATCCTCTGCTTAACAGAAACATGGCTCAAACCCATAATAAAAGATAATGAAATTATCCCCCCAGGCTATAATATCTTTCGACAAGACCGCACAAATAAAAAAGGTGGAGGGGTAGCAATTCTCTATAAAGCAGGACTACAAATTACCAAAATAAATCATAACCTACCCTCAGATAATAATGTAGAAATAATTATTTCTAAACTGCAGCACAACTCTCATAAATCAGTTAACATCATCTGCGCCTACCGTCTCCCAAGTAAAAATACTACAATGCTAGAAAACTTACTAAACTGGCTTTCTTCAAATCTCCCTCAGGAAACAATACTCATTGGAGACTTTAATATTGACTGGACTTTATGTAGCCACACTAATCCATCCACCCTGATCAACCTGTTTGGCTTCTCACAAGCTATAAATTCTCCAACTAGAACAAATAAACTTAATAATAAAGAAAGCATCCTGGAATGGATACTAACAAATAGCCCACAACAAAAATATACAACAGGAACCCTCCCAGACGACCTTAGTGACCACTCTCTAATATATATTATCAGACATAAAACAAGTTTAGCTATCCCCATTTCAGTCAGAACAGCCCGTACCAAAAAACATTTTGACCACGAACTGTTTCAAACCGAACTTAAGCATTGCAACTGGTCACCTCTTAAGTCTCTCCCTATAAATGAAGCAGTTAACTACTTCAATACCACATTCCTGGCAATCTTAGACCATCATGCCCCAATGCGCTCTGTAAGAATGAAAACTAAACCAGCCCAATGGCTCTCAAATCATACCAAGAAACTAATCCTTAGTAGAAACAAATCTTGGGCAAAATGGCGTACCACAAGAAATACTACTGATCACCAAACTTTTAGACAACAAAGAAACATAACAAAAAAAGCTATCCTACAAGATAAAAAGAACTTTTATATCTAACTACAACAATCGTCCCTTCAACAACCACAAACGTTCTGGACTACTATTAACACACTACTATCCCCAGGCAAAGAAGCCACACTTAATCCACTAGGCTCCAACCCTGACTGCCCAACACAAACAGCAAATGCCTTTAATACTTTCTTTACTACTGCTATACTAAATCTAGCAAATCAACAAAAACCTGATACCTCCAAATTGCCCACTCCAAGCTCCATTCCTCCCCCCTTCCACCTCGAACCTATACCCACCTCCTATATCTCTTCCTTACTTCAAAAATTAAAACCTACTACCCCCTCAGCTGATAACTTACCAGCAGAATACCTTCAAATAGGAGCCAAAACTATTGCCTATCCCATCTCCATATTGATTAATAGAACCATAAAAGAAGGCACTATACCATCTATCTGGAAAATCTCACACATTATTCCTCTTCACAAAGGTGGAGACTCCATTGATTTCTCCAACTATCGCCCCATAGCTCTACTCTCTCCACTCGCTAAAATAATGGAGAAATGTATCCACAAACAATTACTACACCACCTACTCTGCTATAATCTCCTTGCTAACTGTCAACATGGTTTTTGGCCATTCCATAGTACCACCACAGCCTTGTTATCCTTTACTAACTGTATCAACAAAAATTCCAATAAAAATACTCTTTCCTCAGCATTCTTTGTAGACCTATCCAAAGCCTTTGACATGGTAAATCATCAACTTCTCCTCCACCTTCTGAAGTCCCTCTCTCTCGACAATCCTGCTATGAACTGGTTTACATCTTACCTGGAAAACCGAAAACAAGCAGTTCTCTGGCAAAACCATCTTTCAGACCTCCTTCCCACCTCCCTAGGTGTCCCTCAGGGCTCCATTTTAGGACCACTATTGTTTTCCATTTTCATAAATAACCTTCATCTTTCTACTCCACTCTCTACCTGCATTCAATATGCAGATGACTCTACCATAATTTGTTCTGGCACATCCCAAACTGAACTTCATTCTCTCACACAAAAAGCTTTCACCACTATAGAACAATGGTTCTCCAACCACTGTCTTCTCCTTAACCCCCAAAAAAACAAACTTTTGCTCTTTACACCCTCTTATGTGTCTCTATGTGTCTCCCCCTCTTCATTTCACACTCACATCCAGTAATGGTACCCTTATTTCTCCAGACCTCACCACCAAACTCCTAGGAATTACAATTGACAATCAACTAAAGTTTGACATTCACATAAACACCACAATAAAGACTATTAACAGAAAACTCGGATCCCTCTATAGAATCAAACCTTTCCTTACACCTGAAGCCAGGACCACAATAGCTAGAACTCACTTAATCTCTAACCTATTATATGCTTCTCCCATATATACCAATCTTTCTAAAAATAATCTTAACAAACTAGCTAGATCATATAACAATATTGCCAGATTTGCTACAAAACTCTCCTTACAGGACTCATCACTGCCAGAACCTAAAACAACTAGGCAGGCTTGAATTACCTCACCAATTACAATTTAACCAACTTATAATTGCCCACAAAGCCCTATACCAACCCAACAACACCCCAATTCTTTCTACCCTCATAAGGTCATATAATAACCTGAGGAATCTACGTTCTGCTAACAAAATGTTGATTCACACTTCCTTATCACATAACTTAGCAGGCGACTCCATATTCTCTAACTCAGTTGGTAAAACATGGAATCAATTACCACAAGACCTTACAACCCTAACCTCTCTCCCACTATTTAAAACTAACCTAAAATATTTCCTTTCTAACCACTGGTTATGCTCTTGTACCAACCCTGACTAACTATTATTCTCTAATTACCTGTTTCACTCAAAACAAAATATTCTGAACTATAAACCTCTTTATGCAACTCTGTGTAAACTAACCTTTCTTTCTTAAATTCTAACACTGTCACTCCTGAGTACTACTTTCCATGCTTGACTATTTAAGTCACTCTTTAACGGTACTTTCTTGTAAATTTTATATTTGGATTTGTAAAGTTTTACAAATTACAATTTTTAAATTGTAAATTTTGTTAATCTGATGATGTAACATTCTATATTAATGCCTTTCTCTAATAGTTGTTATATATGTTTCTGTATGTTTTTCTGTATGTTTTTTAGTATGTTTTTTTTACTGGAGCTTTTCTCCCCGGGCCTCCACTGAAAATTGGCATGTATCCAGTTGGATTAGCCCGGTCAACAAATGTAAAATAAAAAAAAATAAATAAAAAATATTTCTGAATTTATTGACTTCCTACTGAACCCAGTAGTGTAAAATTCAGACTTTTACTTAAAAGATTCTTGGGAATTCCTCAACAAACTCCATGCCCACCAACCTTCTGAAACTGACCCATTACTGGTGACCTTAGTTATTGTGGTCCTCTATACCAGTATACCATGCAAGCAAGGCATTGAGCTGGCACAGAATTACCTCTCAAAATACACCACCTTTGCACAAGAAAGGATCCAAACCATTTTACAGCTACTGAGACTGGTGTTAGAAAACAACGTGTTCTCATTCAACAGCACCATGTACCACCAGTGGTAAGGAGTGGTGATGGGTGCTAAAATGGCACCAGCATATGCCAATGTAGTCCTGAGTTCATGGGAAGAAGATGTGCTCACCAAGTTAGAAGGGTTCCAACACATCTGTTTCTACAAATGTTATATCAACAACATCTATCTTTGGAGCATCACACCCAGTGAACTGGATTGCTTACTCCGCCAGTTAAAGGAGAGCATAAGCTTCCCAGAGTTCACCACTTCAGGGACAGGCGACAATATCCACTTTCTTGACATTACCCTCACACTCAACAACACCAAATGGGAGTTCTGGTCCACCAGCCACCGGAAAAGCACTTTCAGGAACAATTACCTGGACTTCCAGATTCAGCACCACCTGTTCATGAAGAGGAACATTGTGAAGGGTCAGTTTGTAAGACTAAGCAGAATAGTCAGTGAAGAGGGCTCATTTGTTAAAGATAGTGCTTTCCTTAAACAGCTCTTTCTAGATCAACATTACCCCACGGAACTAATCGACTCATGTTTCCATGAAGTAGTTGGTAACAGAGACACCAAGCACCCCTTATCCTCACTCATGGCTACACCAGCCACAGCACGCTAAGCATCAGGGACCCATTCAGGTTCCCATTCCCCATTAGAGGATGAGGGCATTAGGGTGGCTTGAAGAGACTTTTTTTTCTTCTTGCTTACTTGAAAATTGCAAGAGTATAGGACGTCAAGATGTGTGTATGTTAGGACTGTAGGATGTAGGAGGAGAAATGCCAGCTTGGAGAAGAGACCTGTTTTTTTTTTTTTTTTTTTTTTTTTGAGGGGCATCAGATCTATGGAGTGGCACTAGGCACCAAGATAGTAAACTACAGTTGTGCTTCCACTGTTCAACCTTTGACACCATATGAGGAGTATCTGTTCTCTTTATGAGGCAATGACAATGATGCAGAAGAGTAGGTTGCAGGGTTCATTTGAGGTGATGTAGACACAAGTAATTTCAGAGACCTGTAACATCCATACTCAGGTGGTGAAGAAGATCAGTCTTTTGGTGGCATCAGGTCATGTGCTCTTGGTACGGTAACTGTGAAATGTTTCAGCAGCAGGTAGTCCATCAACATCAGCTTTAGTAACACTTCATCACACAACACATGGTAAGTGTGGACATCATAAATTTAGTATTAAATCATATGGTTGTCACAATGACATTAGCTGCATAATTATGTATTTCCTAGCAAGTTCAGCATCAGAAACAAACAAATGTTGTAGTATTCCACAACAGGCTGATGTTGACAGGAGAATGGCTGTCGACTATAATTTACTCTCATAACTCTTGACAGAACCTCAGGACAGTTGCACACATTCACAAAGTACTGGCAGGGCCCCCAGGAGCAAGAGGATAATGCCATAATTGGTAACACAGGCTAACCTACTCTCCACAATGAGAAAGTGGCATTGTCACAAGGAAGGAACACCATGTAAATCAACATCTCTTTCCTGTGAATAAGTTGAACCCTTGGAGAAAGAAACAACCCTGCCTGAGCTACCATTACCCACTGTCATGCCTGTACATGGGAGTACCAGGTGAAAATGTCTTTCATAGTTAACTCAGACATATGCAAGACCTTGTCTGCACATCAGATGTGCCATGATATAGTTCAGACCCAGACTACTGCAACTGGAAGTCAGGTAGAGATGGTTGGAGTACAGCAGGGCATATGTGAGGAAATTCACGAGTTCATGGGAATGGTGGAGGCCAGGGACAATGCCACAATGATCCTTAGGCACAGTATGGTTGCACAGACATCTTAACAGGCACACACTGGTTACACTGCTGGACATGGACAAGGGAACATCCACATGTACAGTGGATGCCAAGTGTGTCTCAGCAAAGTGCTGCAGACATTCAAGTGGATTCCTCCAAGAGAAAGGCAGTTTGGCATCATCAAACTTCCATATCACTGGGTAGAACATCTGAGCCAAAGTCTTGGTACAGGAACACTGCTAGGTCAATGACAAGAGGATCCCCTGCATCTAGTAGCTCCCATCATCAGAGCAACTCAATATCAAATTCATACACTAGCACTTTCTCACAATCTATTAGACTGCCACTTACATTATCATTAGAGCGCATTATGTATGATACCTTCCAAATGTGACACAAATTTTCATGTGCTGTAACACATACCTTACTCACAAGGAAAATAGTTTAGAGAGTGGCATGGAGATCACAACACATCATATCACAGCTGTTGGAAATGACAAATGCAGCACTTACCTTCATGCTCCTGAAAAAGGAAAAACGTACTGGAAACATAACTAAAAATGAGAACTGTTATAACAATGAAACATTTCAAGATAAAAAAAGCAACTGACATGTGGCTAAATTCATCTTCAGTAACTCTTCAATTCAGTTATTCAAACTACAAGACTAAACTTTCTCGTAACACCTACTGCTTTACAGTTTACTTCAACTCTGCCTGTATAATTATTACTTGTGCCACTGACCATTGAACACTGTACAAATAATAACTATAATCCTTTTTTTTTTGTCTTTCTTTCTCCTTGTCAAATAATATATTATTATTATTACGTGATATCTATGTATATATCAATAATCATGCTTACTACTCTTTTTTTCGTCGTGCTTATTATACTTTGTGATATAATTGCTACACTAATCTGTGTAAGATGTTTAATATTACTGTTGGAGCTTTTCTCCTCAGGTCTCCACTGAAAATGGGCTTGTGCTCAGCTGGACCAACCCGGTTAACAAATATGAAATAAATAAATAAATAATCATATTAGCAAATGATTTGTGTATGATATGCAGAGAAATGTCTGATGTACAGTGTAAGGTGATCTTGCACCACTTAGCATAGCCTGCATCACATGGAAAACAAAGGTAATTACTTTAATCTGTCATGTAGTGAATGTCATAGCCCATAGTCATGGACTAGATCTTGCTGCTTCTCCTGCAAAGCTATGTATTATGCACAAGCTTGTTGAAGAGGTTGTCATGTTGCTGCCATCAGCAATCCACCATTGCAATCAGCACTGGTGACACAAATGACAGTGGGAGCTGCAATGCCACTATTCATGACTGGCTGTGGTAGTTGTGCACCAGACTGACTCATCATCATATTATGCAGAATGCAGCAGGCTATAAATATACTGCATGCAGTAGCAGGATCATGCTGAAGGCCACCCCCAACCCCCGATGTATCCAGACAGTGGAAATGGACTTGGAGCAAGTGAAAAACTTAGTCAATATTTATCCATATCTGGGGTACAGTGGTGTTAAAATGATCCTCAGCAGTTTCCTGTGAGCTATAGACTGGTCTCATAGCCAAGGTTTAATTGGGTAGCCTGCATCACATGGAAAATAAAGGTAATAATTTCAAATAAGACCAACTGGAGTGAGCCCTGCAACACAAAGACTGAATGGTCGAAAAAAAATCAACTTACATATATTAAGTTTGAGATGCCCGTTTCTTGGGATATTCCCTTTTCTGCATTGCATGGTGATCTCTGAATTGCACACACACACACTTACACATACATATATAAGTTCGGGAGGTGTGAGGCAGGCTTGGGCCTCTGCAATAAGTTTACAGGAGAAGAACAATGTTCAAGATTTGTTTTTCTCTTATATATTTGATCTTTTTTAACATGGTGGCACTCAGCATTTTGAGTGCCAACATTTCCACAGAGACCTGAAAATAAAAGGGCAGGGCACATCAGGAAGAATGGATTAGTTGTTATTCCTTATCTCACTATACAGATAGAGAAATAACTATTTTTAACAATATTATAATAATCTGCACTTATCAACTAGATAACTATGAAAAATCCTACTATGCAGAAAGTGGTGCTATAGCAGACTTACTCATTATTTATCTATATCTGTGGTACATCAGTGTTAAAATGCTCCTCAGCACCTTTCTGTGGGTTATGGACTGGTCTCATTAGCCATAGTTTAAATAGGTAGCCTGCATTGCATGGAAAACAAAAGTAATAATTTTAAATGTTAAGACCCATTAGACTGAGTCCTGTGTGGATCATTAACACTGCCAGGATGTTGGTTTGATACATTGTTGATACAACCCAGTGCATCACACATTATGTGGCAGTTAATGGAATGGTGAACCCTTCCTGTTATGGTACCTTTCACCCCATGGTGCAGATGGGGCCCGTATAGCCACATAGGTGCAGTCTGTCACACCAAGCACCCCACAGAAGCATATCTTTCTGTAGGTGGCATACATGGTACTGACTTAGTCTGTGGTGACTCTGGGCAATAGATGTACTCATCTGCATAGGCTAAGGGTATATAAGAGGAACTGCTGCAGTATCCCTGAGGAAAAAGCCCATGAGATACCCAATGCATCTCTATTCTGTCTCTGAAGGATCCTTGTGGCACATATAATGATGGTTATACATACCTTAGTATCCATAGGACTAAGGTGGCCACACATTCTGCCAGTTCCACTTTGTCACCAAAGCCCTGTCCACTCCAAATCTTTCCAGTAACTCCCTTCAGCAAAGTTCGCGTAAGTTATCTCCTAGGTTGACAAGTGTCACTGACTGTACCAGGTTTCAAAACAGCAGAGATAAGAAGCTCAGAGGGGGAAACAGTAAGGCTTGCAACAAAACTGAGCAGGTTTAATTACAAAGTGACTGGAAAAGGTACCGTTTCTCTTTATGCCAGAAATGTTCACAGTGTACATCGCACTATAAATAGCAAAAGGTGGGAAGACAGATTCATTTCCATAAGTAAACTGCACCTTTTACACACATTTCTCATTTGCATCTCATTATTCCATCATTTGCATAAAGTTTTCTAAATTAGTTTGTAACTTATGGGCATGTGCCTCAGGGTATACACACTTCCTCTTTCTGGATGGACCTCCATTCTCTCCTGCCTGCACCATCAAGTACCCAAGCCATTAATTAAATTTTTAAGTCACCTGAGACATAGTCAGGGCTGTATCTCTCTGGGGTAGGCTTAACAATGTAAATTTGTGAATATGTATATATTATCTCTTTGTAAATATCTGTGCATGCATATGTGTGTGTGTCTGCGTATCTGTGTATAAATATCTATGTAAATAATGTGATTGATGTACATACATGGAATTTTAAGTAGCCTACTTATTTAGATATATGCCATGGGATCTTTATATCCACCTGAACTACCACAAACTGAGTCAGATGGGACCTTGTTTTAATGTGTCATCTTAAGGATGGCAAGCTCAGTGGTGCAGCCCCCCCCCCCCCCCACCAATACTGCAGTGCAGAGTCAGTACTGGAAAATGACTCCTGGGAGGATTTCTGATCTTCCAGCATCAAAGGTGAGTTTGTTTAAATTAAATAAATGGGTTTAAATACAGAAACTGCATAAAAAAGATTTCAAACTGCTTATCTGGTAGCCACAGATACATTTGATTTTGTATATGATTTGAATTTGTAAGTCCAAACAGTAGTTGTGAAATCTCCCAGGCAGTAAATTCTAGAACTGAATTCCTTCTAAAGCAAGCTAAATACGAACAATTGTGTTATTTGCTTCTAAGAGACACAACCAGTATTTTCTGTCTTGCTTCCACAGTCTTTTAACTTTGAGAAGAAGGTAGAATTCAACAAGCTAATAGTCAAATAATGTAATGCATTCTTTGAGCTCAAGACGTTGCAAAAGGGTGTCCACTTGAGAAGCTAGATTTAGTTTCATTTTACAGCTGTGGTACTTCATTTCTACTGAAAGCAGTTACTTATTCAATACAATTTACATGTTTACATTACATATGTCGCATGTTTTACTTGTTGCAGAATTTACAGCAATCAGTTTTATGACAAAAATGCATTTGCATTTTTTATACAAGTGATAATGTAATAAAGTGTATTGTCTATACAAGAAATAAAAGCATGATAATTCATGTTTGCTTTTTACTGCAGCTCCTCTCAGATAGCCAGGCAAACATGGCAAGGCTTGTGAGCTCTGTCAGTGAAACACTGGATACTGTGCAGAAAGAACAGGGAGCCGCAAAACCCCACTTCAAAGCTGATCTGCAGAAGGCTTCTATCAGAGCATTACGTCCAAAGGGATGTTCATCTGGTAAGCAAAAATGTACTCATAAACAAATTGCCTTATTAACTACAGGACACGTGGATATATACTACTTTCCTGTGGTTGGTCAGTTCAGTCTTAAATGCCTTTTGTAAAAGGTCAGCAGTCAGAATATGTGGTGGAGATCCTGTGATTCTTCATACTCTAATCTTTACTGGGGTATAAATCACCCTAGGCAACTGTTTCCTAAATACACTATGGTTATGAGAAGTTGTTTGTTAGCTACTCAGGTAGCAGTTTTAGTGGCATACAAAAATGATTCGAACTTAATAATCTGATGAAAACTTACTGATTAGATATTCAGCTGATATAGTATGAACTAATGGGATGCAGTGTATCCTGACACTTATTCTACAGATAATTATATTAATGTGAAGACTTTCACACACTAGAACGAAAAGAATACTGTTATGAGTGATTTTTTTAGGTATAATACGAAAACTTTACCTTTTTAATTCTTTTTTTTCTTTCTTTTTTTCTGTTCCTTTGCATATATTACTAAGGTATGCATGCATGTGTCTATAAATATATATATATATATATATATATATATATATATATATATATATATAGTCAATTACTGACAGTTCTGGTTCACAGGTGAGCTGATTCCTATCCTTCTACTCAGTGGTCACAGGGCATACAAGTTCATCCTGAATGACATGCCAACTTATGCAAAATGCATGTACACTGACTTGGGGCACACAGAAGCAGTTTAAAGAATTATCATTTGAGCTATGGCTTGTCTTTGGGATTTGAGGAAAAACAAGAGCAGTTGCCAAAAATGCACATGGTCACAATGAGAATATGCAAACCTAACCAAGGACATATGGAAGGCACCTCCACTGAGAACCAAACTACAGAGGCAAATATGTGTGTATGTATAACGTGTGTGTGTGTGTGTGTGTGTGTGTGTGTGTGTGTGTGTGTGTGTGTGTGTGTGTGTGTGTGTGTGTGTGTGTGTGTGTGTGTGCTTGTGCGTGTGGGGGGGGTTGCCTGTACTAGCACAATGCATCAGCCATCAGTGGTGATTACCACAAGAGCAGCAGAAAAGAGCCTGTTAGCACTTGCAGTAATAACTGAGTAATTCAAAGTTATGCAAATTAGCTGATAATGAGATATTTCTTTATCATGGTTAATGTCTCTGAATCACTGGTTTCTATGATCACAATAACAAGCCCTTTTTGCAGACACGTACTAAAGCCTGTTGTCAATAACCCATAGAAATGTGATTATCAAGCTGTCTGTTATCCCTAGAGATGTGGTTATCAAGCTGTGAGTCATCCCTAGAAATGTGGTTATCATACTGTTAGTCATTCATAGAAGTATGGTTATCACACTGTCAGTCAAAACTAAGAATGTGGTTAACACATTACATTGTGAGTCACCCTTAGCAATGTGATTATCACACTGTGAGTTACCTCCAGAAATGTGGTTCTCGTACTGTCAGTCACCCCTAGAAATATAGTTATCATGCTGTACTGAAGACTTTCAAGCATCACTGGGGGCTTCTAAAACTACATTTATTTTTAACCGAAGTTTTATCACTTTTAATACATTTCAAAATAAGGACTGCGATCTTACATCAAATAGCATTTCTACCTACTAAAGTTAAATTAATCTAATAATTAAATTCCTAATGCTAATAATGACAATAATAGAGCCATGTTTTATTAGGCTTATATATTTCAACATTTTGCATATTTTGGGGTTTGAACTCAGCTTTTGGCAAGTCCATTTTTCTTATCCTAAACTTTCAACACTGAAATGTAGAACAGAAGTTATTTAGAAGTAATGCAGAATGCAAAGCAATAAGCCTCATCAGTATTGTTGGGTGGTCCATAGAAAGGTCATGTTGATAAAAATTCCATACGGAACCCTTAAATATACAACATTTTGCAGTAAACAAAGCCGTTAACTGTCAGTGGAGTTGTCAGTTAATCATTTTAAATTACCAGTTTTTGTAGTTTGTTTCAAATTGATTATATATAGTATAAAATTCTGTGGCTTCTGACCCTGAATGTAACTGAAAAGGGTCCAGCAAGATCAGCTCACTTACCCGGTAAATAAATGCATACATCCATTCATGCACATATAAATAAATAAACAAGCGCATATATACGTGCATACTATCTGCTAGGGGAAAAAACAAGTTTTGCAGCAGAAATGTTTAGTGGTAGGAAATCACTGGGGTTTGGCCAGTTTTCTGATCTAATTAAACTGAAACTGGTGCCCTACTCAAAGTGGAGAATTTATCATACTGTATGAAGTGGAAAACTCAGAACATCTTGACAAACAACACATTTTTGGTAAGCATTAACATTCCCCATCTGCAAAGATTTTGCAGCTTAATAACTAGCAAATGTGTAGAAGCATACGGCAATGTTTTCACATTATTCCACCCTCACTTGAGTATTTTAATCTGCTGAATCATTTCCAGTCACCTTTCAAATATGAATGAGAAGCCAGATTGCTTAACTCCATACCTGGTTGGCTAGCTAAATAAATACATAGAACATTAGTCCAAATCTTTAAATCTGTTGCCACTAGAGAATGGTGACTGTAATTAAAAAAAAAGAAAGCAGAGATTTACTCTGCATAGTGTTCACTACAAATATGTTTTTAGTTAATATAGTATACTGGATGTTGACTAGAAATTTGATGTTAAAACATTCCTTTTTCATTCTCATTCTGGATATGCCACTGTATATGTGTGGGTGTAGGAGGGTTAAACGAGACCATAATGGGGGGAAATGTAGCTTTCCTACCCACCATTTTATACAGCAATACATTAATATCATGTACAGTTCTTTTGTAATGCAAAATACCTTATAATATCATGTCAAATTCTAGATCATTCCCTTACATAAAGGTGGAAACAACTGGCCCCTCTAATTTCAGGCCAATTGATAATCTTATCTCCCCTGTCACAAATTCTAGAAAAATTCATTCACAAACAGCTTCTTGACCACCTTCTACATGAAAATCTTCTCACATCCACACAGCATGGTTTTCGCCCAAAACACAGTACTGCTACTGCTCTGACATCCTTCATAGATACTATTGCAAATTCTCTTGACAACAATAAGTTAGTCTCCTGCTTGTTTCTTGATCTCTCCAAAGCCTTTGATACTGTGTCCCATAAACTATGTCTATACAAACTAACTTCTCTAAACCTCTCTAACTCTATGCTGTCATGGTTCTCCAGCTACATCTCCAACAGATTCCAGGCAGTAAAATGCAATCCAAGATCTCTCCCTTCCTACCCATTCAAACAGGTGTACGAAGGTTCCATCCTGGGACCCCTGCTTTTTAACATCTTTATCAATGACCTCTACTCCTCTTGCCCATTCTCTACCATTATCAAATATGCTCCTGCTCCAACAACATCACTCACCTCCACACTCTCACCCAAGACTCCCTTCATGCAGTCAAAAGATGGCTTATTTCCAGCCAACTGTTACTTAACCCAAAGAAAGACAAACTTCTCCTATTCCTCCCTACAACTCTCCAGCATCACAAAGCCAGCGTTTCTGTTTCCTTCCTTAACAGCACAGTCATCTCCACTGAACCCCACACTAAACTCCTAGGTGTTCTTATTGATGACCAGCTAAAATTCAGTCTTTATACTCAGCAATGCATTAGAAAGACATATCAAAAGTTGGGCCTGCTATACAGGCATAAAAAATTCCTCACGAATGCGTCAAGGCTGTCACTTGCACAAGCTTTCCTACTTCCCGCACTACTCTATGCAGCCCGTATACTCACTAATCTCCAATCCAATCTTCTGTCCAAACTAGAACTCACCTATAATAAAATTGCAAGATTTGCTTCCAACCAACCTTATTGTACCCACCACTGCATTGCTCTAAAAAGACTACAATGGCTGGAATTTCACCACCCAATCTTACTACCCCAGCTTCTCATAGCTCACTCTATCTTACATAAACCCTCCTCATGCCCCTCTCTCTCTCTACTCTAATTCAGCCTTACACTCCAAACCATGCTCTCCGTAGCTCTCAACAGCATCTATTGCAAATTTATAAGCCTAATAAAAATATTGGTAAACTCCTCTACAGCTACTCTGTAGCAAACGCCTGGAATAAACTACCTTTGAGTGTCATATCTATCACTAACCACAAGTCATTTAAAACAACCCTGAAAGAAAGCCTCTACAAAGCTGGCTCTTGCCTATGTAATGACCCTACTTAACATTACTTCCACTCTTTTACAAATTGCCTCCTCTACAAGCCAACCTAATTGTATCTTCCCTCTTATACAACTTTGCTGCCTATCTCTCCCACCTGTCTCTGTTGCTTCTTTATATTATGCTAACATTTTCTGTTTGTACTCTCATCTTCTCAAACTGTTCTCTGGTCACTGGCCTCTTTTTTTACAGGATTTACCCCTGTACATATTATATGACTTTTAAATCTTCTGCATCTCCTATGGCTTCTCCTAACCTGTGACTTCTTTTGCTATTTTTCTTTTCCTATTAATGTACGATACTGACTGTATTGTATTACGATGTATATATTGTACATTATTGTGATCTGTAGTGAGAGCAGAGAACAGGTGGAGGAGAACCTGGAGAGGTGGAGATATGCTCTAGAGAGAAGAGGAATGAAGGTCAGCAGGACTAAGACAGAATATATCAGAATATATATGTGTGAATGAGAGGGAGGATAGATGAATGGTGAGGATGCAGGGAGTAGAGGTGGCGAAGGTGGATGAATTTAAATACTTGCAATCAACAGTTCAGAGTAATGATGAGTGTAGAAGAGAGGTGAAGAAGAGAGTACAGGCAGGATGGAGTGGGTGGAGAAGAGTGTCAGGAGTGATTTGTGACAGACGAGTACTAGTAAGAGTGAAAGGGAAGGTCTACAAGAGGGTAGTGAGACCAGCTATGTTATATGGGTTGGAGACAGTGGCATTGACAAAAAGGCAGGAGTCAGAGCTTGACGTGGCAGAGCTGAAGATGTTAAGATTTGCACTGGGTTTGGCGAGGATGGACAGGATTAGGAATAAGTATATTAGAGGGTCAGCCCAGGTTGGAAGGTTTGGAGACAAAGCCAGAGAGGCAAGATTACATTGGTTTGGACATGTGCTGAGGAGGGATGCAGAGTATATTGGTAAGGATGAAGCTGCCAGGTAACAGGAAAAGAGGAAGGCCTAAGATAAGGTTTATGGATGTGGTGATAGAGGACATGCAGGTGGTTGGTGTGACAGAGCAAGATGCAGAGGACAGGAAGAAATGGAAACAGTTGATCTGCTGTGGCGACCCCTGACGGGAGCAGCTGAAAGAAGAAGAAGATATTGTACATTATTTTGTATGTTCTTTACTTGGTCTGTTTTCTCTGACAGTTTTGTTCTTTGTACTGTGTATTATTAGTTTAGGCAGAACTTTTAATATGTTATCTGTTATGTTATCTTTTTGTACTACTAGAGCTTTTCTCCTTGGGTCTCCGCTGAAAAAGGGCTTTTTGCCCAGTTGGATTAACCCGGTTAACAAATGTCAAATAAATAAATAAAATAAAATAAATACTACATTGTAACTAGCAACACATATCTAGGTGATGGGCATACTGATGTGACAACACAGTCTCAGATATAGTTGGAAATGGGGGCTATCACCTTCCTGCTCTTCGGTCATTTGGTGTGCAAATATCTTAATAGTACCTACACCAAGCCATATATTGTTATACTTTTAAAATAATACCCAAAATAAGATCTAATGATAATTCTGATCTAGACTGAAACTAAAAGGAATATTTTGTTTTAGGATAGTAAAAGAAACATGCCAGATACATAGGTAAATGAGTTCAATGTGTTTCATAATTTATTTATTTATTTACTGACATTTGGTGACCGGGAAAGTCTGACTGGGTTAGAAACCCATTTTCAGAGGTGGCCTGGGAAGAAAAGCTCCAAATGGTACAAGTATAGTCAGTTCAGAGATTATTCAATTCTAAAATTATAAAAAGAATAACATACATTTCCAGAATGGATATAGACAAACATGTTACACAGTATTACTAAAAACATACATATATTAGGTCTAATGTGGTTTATAATTAATTAAATTACAGTTTGTAGTACATCGTAATTTTTTTTTTTTCAAAAAATCAGTTTAGTTTTGACTTGAAATGTAGGCAGAGAAGTTGTGGAAAAAAGCATATTGACTTTGTAAGTAAAACTGATGGAGGTTCGTAAGTATAAGATATCAAGGAGAGCAAAAGATTCTGCCACATATAGGACAGAAGTATTATGAGGGTTGTATAAGAAGAAGGAGGTGTGATGAAGGATAGGAAGAAGTTTAGATAGTAGTTTTGGAAAGATAGACTACAGAATAGTTGCCAGATGATAATTTAAAGACAAGTGTGAAGGGGGGAGAGGGGGTAGGAGAGATAGATTGAGTATCATAGTCTTTGCTTAGGAGCAAGGGCAGATGTGGGAGGTTTTATTTTTCGAACTGCTGGTTCATCACTGGATGCCATCTTTTGTTTTGCAGATCAGTACACAGTGTGGAGTGGGATTTTGCCCTTTCCCCATTATTTTGTGATGTTGGAGTTAGTATATTTAATTAGCAGGGGGTTAGGGTGTGTGCGGAGTTGCCCCTGTATAAAACATAGTTTCTGGGGTTTTTTTTCAATTAATTGAGTTTCAACCATTTGTGGGCAATGTGCTGCATGCTGATGTAATGAAATATAATCCTGCAAACATCTGACTGGGACTGTCACCTTTAGCAGACAAACTACTGGTTTACTGCTGAGGCGGATAAAAAAAAAATGGAGAGCATTTACTCGTGGATGAAAATGGTATTTGATAACCAATTTTCTCTAGTTATACTTATGTATCAAGGGCAACACAAGAGTGTAGTGGTTAGCATTGTCACCTCACATACGTGGTTCTCCAGTTCAGTTCTTAGCTAGGGTGCCTTCTGTGCAGAGTCTGCATGTCCTCCCTGCGTTCGTGTTGGTTTCCTCTAGGTGCTCCAGTTTCCTCCAACATTCCAAAGACATGCAGTAGGTGGATTTGACACTCTAAACTGGCCCTAGTTGTGAGTCTGTGAGTGTGAATGTATGCGGTGCACCCTCCAAGGAGGGCTGGGCCTTGGGCTAGCAATCTAAGCTCATTAAACCCTAACTGCTACAGAAACAATGAGCACTGAAAGGTGCTCATTGCTCGATGTACCACATGATGTGTAAATGGGAAAGACAGAGTGATACTTATGTGTCAAGCCTTTCCTTGTTTTAAATGGAATGGTCAGCATTCCAAATCTTGTGTGTGTTAAACAGTGCAAAATAACTTGTTATCATAGCTGCTCATGTGATAATTTTGTGCAAATCTGATGACAGTTTATCATAATTTTAGTAAACAAAAGCTGGGCTACACAGACAATTAATACATAGCATAGGGCGAATTAATGGACATACAAAGGGTGCAGTGATTTAAATAAAATACTTAATACATGTCTTCTAAGTTGTGAACTGCTCTACAAAGCAAACTCTTGATTATTAGTGATGCAGAACCATGTAGCACCCATCTATGAATCCCAGCTGAAGTATCCAAAAAAGCTAAAATTAATTAATTCATCACCAAATGTCTAGTCGCTTCAGTGTTATTCACTGATGTGCACTTTGCATCAGTTATTTTTCACCTGTGCCCAGCAAAAAAACAGTGCCATCACTCTTAACAATGTTACTAGCTAGTATCATGGTGTCCACTGTTACTGCGGTAACCATAATCAAGTTGATTGTCTGTCACAAATATGCTCGTAATTTTATTCATTTACATAAATTTATTTTTTTGCCCAGAACATAAACTTGGCTTAAATAAATAAATGAACACAGACACATCAAACAAATTAAGCATAATTTCAAGTTTATCACATTATCCCTACACACACAAAGCAATCATAAACATTTAGTCTTATTACAGTTGCTCTTTGACAGGCAGTTACAGTTCATCCTATTTTGCCTGGCAGTCACAATTCATCCTTTACACATTCTTAGATAAATGGTCTGCCTAGCAAGCCACTTAAATGCCTACACCAAAGATTCTGAAACATGCCTTTGTTCACAGCATGTGGGCTAAAATGCATTTTAACAGAGGATGTAGCATAATGCCAAACTTGTGTATTCAATGACTAGTAGTTTGTTATGATCCCTCCACATCATAACTGACAGGTAATCTGAATATCATAACAATTCTAGGAAAAGAGTGCATACTAAGGTCTGCATTATTTCATCAAGAAATACAGACTTTAAGATTGGAAAATACTGTAGGCCCAATGTATTTTAAAGCTCATTACATGAAACTATATGAGGTGCAATAGTGGTGTGGTGGCTAATATCCTTTCCCCACAAATCTTGCTTCTACAGTTTGGATCCCATTTGTGGTGTTTTCTGTGCAGAGTTTGCATGCCCTCCCTGTGTGCTTGTAAATTTCTTTTGGGTGTTTCAGTTCCTTTCCCCATGGCAAAGACATGCCATAGGCAAGTTGTTGATTTTCCAAATTGCTCTTATTTGTGTATGTCACATCTGAGCATGTTTGTGCATACATTTTGTAATAGATCGGGGGTCTTGTCCTGGATTTGTTTCTCTACCTGCATACCCTCTGGCTTAACATTAAGCTAGGATTGTTGCCTGACAGTATTTGCTTGTCTGCTTAAATTTGGGTATCTTTTATGAGGTGATTGCATGCCTAAGCCTTGGATCCAAAGTTTGAGGGTGTCTGAAGTCTGATAATTCCCTTTTAAGAAACCTGGAATTTTTTTTTGCAGTATCGGAAGTTTCCTGTCAGGGACCTCTAATTTGGACTTAGAGTATTTATGTTAGTATTTGGAGCTAATTCTTTGCAAAATTGTGTACTGCTAATGTAAACATTGATTTTTGGGGGGACAGAGAAATGTTTGTAGAAGAACTGGTGGTAAACTGTCAGTCTAATGCTTATCTTTTCTGTAAGACAAACTATCTGCATTTTGATTCTGTCAGAGTGTGGGTGTGTGAGTACTTGAACAGTACTTAAAGGGGAATTCTGTTCAAGTTTTTTTTGTGTGTGTGTATATATATATATATATATATATATATATATATATATATATATATATATATATATATATATATATATATATAAATAACTTAAGGTACTGGGGAAAGTGCTGTGAGTGGACATGTGCTGCTTGTGAACACAGTGACAACGTTCCTCTCAACCAACTCACTCTAGCAATGGTTACTACTTTTGATGCCTCTTCCCCAGTTAAGCATGATATTTACTGTGATTTAGCTGTCTCTTCTCTTGCAGTACATTAGAAGAAAAAAATAAATCACTTATCAAGGACTCCTTGCCATTGTCACAGACACGGTCTTCACCTCAGCCGATAGTGGTTGAACCTGCAGGGGCCATTGGTTATTCCTCAGACCACTCACTTTCCTCCCTGGCTTCCCCTGTTGAAGTCCTTTCAATTACCATGAACCAAGGGTCAGCCACAAACTTGTCAGCTGTTCCAGTGTCCAGTATGGGCATGGGAGAATCATCTTCTCTGGGTCTGGTAGGTACTTCAAGAGATTCTTTTGGGGGGGGGGTACAAGACACCATTAGACTGGGTAGACATCCCTCCTTGAAAGTCTTCTGTTGAAACTCCTATTAAGAAAAAACAAAAGTTAAGCATTGTTGTTCTGATATAAGTTATATATCCTGCCAAGGATATAACGGCAGGCTAGCTTCCAAAGCTGAAAGGCACATTCCACACACACAAACTGTCAAGCATCTCCAGCTGATCTGACTAAAAGACAAGTTTGGGTACAAAGCCCTTCAGAGCTTTACCACTGCTGAAGAGTATGCTCCTCTGAGGCTTTTGAGGATCAATGGTTGGCTTGTGCTTTCCTTTGTTGGGCAGATAAGTTCCCTTTGGGGAAAAAAATTCCATTTCCTTAAAATTTATTGAAGTTTTATTACACCAGGAAAGGTATTTTCAAGCTAGGAGTGTTGTATTTTAATGGACTGTCTCGAGACTGTAACATACTTTTAAACAGAGCACTTGTTCTTTTCTGTCAGTTTAAAAGTATAGTTAACTAACTGAAAACGTATTTTATGTGGAGAAATTGCATTTATTTTTCCTTGGTGTGGCTGGCATAGTGTTAGAAAGTGCTTTTTACTGTGTTTTTCTGTTCAAAAATAACTTTTGTGGATTGGTAGTTTTACCAGCATTTCCTGTTTGCCTTCCTTGGGAAAGAGGCACCATTTTCGGCTTGATCATGGAAGAGACTACCAGTCCCATGATCAGTTCTTCTTCCAACCGCAAAAAGAAAAAGTTAAGCAAACAGCCTTTGCCACCACAACAGGCTAGTGATTTGCCACAGCCACAGGTGGGTAACTCTGCTCTGGCCATCTGTTGTCTCTCTTTTACCCCAAATCCCTCTGGTGTAGCACATTCAGCCACTGTGGAATTAGCATTAGCCACATCCTTTGTGGTTGTTGGAGTCTCCTCAGTGTTCAAGGGAGAGACACTCTTTTTGGCCCTAGGAGAGGGAACAGGTAAGGTTTCCCTGTTGGGCTAGAATACTGCGCCCATCCCTGTGGAAGCAGCTGATGCCATTAATAACACAGTTGGCTCCATTTTTCCTGTCAAAAAAAAAAAAAAAACTGAAAACCAAGCATATATTTACTACTCAAATATCTTTAGACAGGATCAATTTACTGGGTCTGGCTTAGAGTTTAATTGAGGCTATTGATCCATCTTGTAAGTAGTTTCTGGTAGAAGAGGGATTCTTCTTTTCTCAAAGAGATTAAATATTTTGAATCTGAACAGGAAGATGTAGGGTTGTATTCAGTTTTTTTTTCCTCAGATTTCTGATTCAGACTCACAGGAGACCTCAGTTTCTGATTATTCCTGTGGGGATTGCTTTTTCTGTTAGACTGTTGCTAGAATGTGCTAGTGTTTTCAGTGAGAAAACAATGAGGTTTATTAGTTCCTCAGATAATACTATGAGTTGTTACAGAAGGATTTTTTAGATCCTACACCCATTCCTCCTGTTCTTTCAGTTTTAGAGGATGTGTGTGTGTTAGTGCCTGCATTTTTCCGGTTACTCAGTCCGCTGCCACTAAATAGACAGATAGGATGTATAAAATGCCTCAGTCTTTTAAATTTTTATATGCTATTCCCAAACCTGACCCAGCAGCTATAGTCTTAGTTGATCCAACTACTGCTAAGCACTTAGTTAATTCCCTATCCTATTATTTCTGAAAAAGGAGGGCAAAATTATTGATAGCTATGGGGGAAAAGTATGTTCTTCTGCAACTTTGGTTTTCAGAATTTTGAATTGTCAGGCTCATAAGTTAAAGTCTTTTCTGACAAATTGTGAAAGTATAAGGAATGTTTTATCAGCAGTTTCTTCTTGTGAGAAAAACATATACTGTAAATAACGGTTCCTTATTTTGCACAGTTCACTACTCTTTGTTTACAGTGTGTGTGTGTGTGTGTGTGTGTGTGTGTGTGTGTGTGTGTGTGTGTGTGTGTGTGTGTGTGTGTGTGTGTGTGTGTATGACCTTGTTAATACTTTTTCCAGGGCTATGGCCACTGGTACTGTTTTAAGGAGGTTTGCATGACTGCATTCTCAGAGCTTTCCAAATGATGTTAAAAATGAGATTTTAAATTCTTCCTTGGATAGAGATTTAATGTTTGGCCATTCTGCTGCGTGATGAAAGGGGCAAGCTGATCCAGTGAATCTTTAAGATTTTTCAGCAATCATTTTCCAAATTGTCCAAGCTACTGTCCTTCTCCTTTTCCATTTTTGGCATAAAACAGAATAAATAGTCACAAAAGAGTTCTGGTAAACAAATGTTTAAGAATGAATGGCAAGAGAGTTCCAAACAGAAGTGTCTAACCTCCCAAAACCAAGGACAGTCTAATATGTGTAAATGTCTATTCAAGAGAACTTGTGACCCACTTCTACCCTGGCCACCTTTTTCTTCCAGAGAGTTTTAATCTCCATTTTTCTCTTTGGCAACATATTGCTTCTGACAGATGGGTTCTGAATGTCATTCATCAATGTTACAGATGGCAGTTGGAGGAAATTCCTCCATTCCAGGGGATCATTTCTCTTCTTCCAAATCAGACTTTTTTGTTCCTTGTGACAAAGAAATAAAATGCTTGGAGACCAGTTCTGGATCTTTCTTTCCTGAACCTGTTTGTGGTAGTGCCCTAACTCAAAATGATGTCACCTCACAACCTGTTTCCTCTTCTTTCTCTTTCAGGTTTCATGGTAACACCAGACTTATAAATGCTTATCATCACATCCCTATTTATCTAGACTTCAGATATTTCTTAAGGTTTTGTATGTCTGGATCACATTATTAGTATCCATATTTTTCCATATTTAGATGACTTGCTTATCTTTGCAGAGTCTTTTTCAAAGTGTCAGAAATCTCTATCTTGGGTGAGAGATCTCTTACACAAGCTGGGATTCTAAGTGGACATTCAAAACTCTTTCTTGACTCCCTCACACAGGATTGTGTTCCTGGGATTTCAACTAGCCACAGTTCAGTGAGCTTTTCTTCCACAGGAAAAAATAGATCCCTATTTAGATCTGCTTCTAAGGGTTTCCAATCAGACATCAGTCACTTTGAGGGGAATACCTCAGGATTTAGGGTCTCATGGCATCTATGATTTTTATGATACCCCTGGCAAGACTCCACATGAGATAGATACAGTGGTTTCTGAAATCTCTTTGGTCCCAGCATCAACATCCTTTAACCTTTGAAATCCCAGTGCTCAGGTTTGTCAGAAGAGAAATCTTTTGGTGGAGACAACAGACATCTTTAAATCTAGGTCTCCCCTTCTCTCTCCCTGCTTCAAAGATGTCAGTCACCACAGACATTTTAGACTTTCTTTTGGGAACAGTTTCAGAAGGGATAAAATTGCAGGGGTGTGGGACACAAAAGACACATGCATGTACATTAATATCAAAGAGTTACTTGACCTGATCAAGGCACTTAACACTCTCTGGACCATCTTTGACCTCTGGGACCTCTTCAAAGTGGTTTCAGAGAATACCAGAGTCATGTGACTCATCATTAAGCAAGGCAGAACCAGGACTTACTCCATGTGCATACTAGCCATGTTAGCTTGGGATGTAGCTTCATATTACAGTCTTGCTCTACAGGCATCCTACATTCTATCAGAGCAAACATGTGTGGCAGACAAACTGAGCAGGACCAGGGCATGCCCTTACAAATGGAAACTAGATTGGGGGTCCTCCAACATTTGATCCATCTGTGGGGAGCTCCTTGAGTAGATCTTGTTTGCCTCCTCTTTGAACAATCAATTGCAAGATTCTGTTCCAGGACTCTATGCAAGAAGGCCTGGAAGACAGATACCTTTCCATTTATATGAACATGAATGTTCCTGTATACTTTTCCACCATTTCTACAAATATCAAGGGTACTACTGAAGATTCCGAAGGAAACTCTCAGAATCATTGTGTTAACTCCCTTTTGGCCTAGGCAACTGTGGTTCTCCATTCAACTGGAAATTGCTAGGGCCAATTAACACAAGCTTCCTCACATAGTGGATCTGCTCACACAACAGGGGGTTTGATATACTCTGACATCAGTCATTTTCAATGGACTGCCTAGATCTTAATTCCTTTTAGGTACCTGTTTGCTGAGGATGTGGAGGAGGTACTAATGGTGACAAGAAAGCCTGCTAGTAGAAAATCATATATTAGCAAATAGAAAAGGTTTTCTAATTGGTGCCAACAACATAATCATCACCCATTCAGGGCTAGGTATTCTCTGTTTTTAAAATATTTGTGTGAGTTACTATCCTATGGTCTTTTTTATTTCTCTATCAAGGTTCATTTATCATCCATTTTAGCATGTCTGCCCTTAGATACTCTTCATTCAAGGCATAATAGGCCGCAGAGTAATCTGGTGGCCCCTCCTTGGGATCTTAATTTTGTGTTAGAAAAGTTAACACTTGCTCCATCTGAACCCGCTAAGCTGACTGACTTGAGATTCTTAACATGGAAAATAGCTTTACTGATTGCTTTGACCTCTGCAAGAAGGGTATTCGAGCTGAAAGCTCTTATGGTGAGTTAACTCTACCTCATTTTTCATAGGGACAGGGTTTCTTTGAGAACTAATTCTTCTTATTATTTATTTATTTGTTTTACATTTGTTTACGGGGAAAGTCTGACTGGGATAAGACCCATTTTCAGCAAAGGCCCAGGGAGAAAAGCTCCACATATAGAGATTATAGAAAACTTATATAAGAAATTATACAAAACTTATACAAGAAATTATACAAAAAATATATGGCATACAGTACACTAGAAATTACATTCTGTGCTATTATAGCTGACATTTGTATTATACAATCATCAGATATAAATCCTTATTGTAGTGTAGACATTGGAGTTTCTCAAAGTAAACTGAGGGATGGTTTGTAGGGGGGAAATAGGACAGAAAAAAGGAGGTTAGAAATGATTTAGACATGAGAGAGGGCATAGATTATGAGATGGTCAGGGAAGAAGAAATATTATGACCAGAAACCATTAAAACTAGTTAGCCTGAAGTAGTACAGGAGCAAAGCCAGGTGTCATTAAGATCATTTTTAAGAATCTTTTTGAATTGGTTGGCATTTCTGTTGGTTCTGATGCTGTGACATATTATTATTTATTTTATTTATTTATTATGCATGTAGCAGTATTTATGCATAAAGTAGTATCTAAGTTTACTTTAAGCCAAAATATCCATCTCCACATTTTCTTTTCTGAATCTAAAAATGATGGAGAAAGGATACTCCTTACCTTGGATATCCACAGACAACTCAAGTATCATCTTGACAAAAGCCTGGGATCAATTGTTTATTTCTTGTGAAGGTAATTAGAAGGGAGAACCTGTGTCAAAACAGATGATTTCCAAATGGTTGGCTATTACCTTATGCTATACTCACGATAACAAATCTATTTCAGGTAGGGTCTAGGGCCTCTCTACCGGGGCCTTGACTTCATCTTTGTTTTTTTGGAAAGGGCTGGATTATAGAATTATTTTAGAAACTGCTACTTGGTCATCTGTATATACTTTTACAAAGCACTATAAGCTTTATTCATTCTCTAGGCCCAGATCAAACTTTGCTAGGACCATTCTCCAAGGGTTTTTGTACTCTTCTCCTTCCACCTCCTAGATGTAGGTAGCTATGGTAATCTACCCATATAGCTAAGGCTACTGCAACAGTGATCAATATTATGAACATAGTTCAGTTGTGTAAGTTGAACTTACCGTAAGAGTAAATGGTCAAATGATCACTACTGCAGTACACACGCCAGCCCTCCATCCCACTTGTTTTTTTATGTGTTTTTACACCAGGGTGTGGACATTTATGTTTTGTTGTTCCTAGCATAGTCCTTTCAGGGCTCAGGCTCCCTGTTCCTGCTGGCAGGAAAACTCTGAAGGGATTCATGATAAGACTTGTCTTTTATTCAGCTCAGCTCAAGTTGCATGACAGTTTAGGCACAAGTAAGGTGCCCTGACACTTTGGAAGCTGACCGGCCATTATATTTATGGAATGATATAAGTCATACAGCTAAGACTACTGCAGTAGTGATCATGCAAACATTTACTGTTATGGTAAGTTCAACTTATAGAGCTGTATTTTCCTGACCTTGGCTAGACAGGCATTGCAGGCAGTAAATTATGACATGCAGAAGGTTGGCATAATGGTTAAGGTGTTTACCTTACAAATACAAGGGGACGGGTTTAATTCTCACATGGGGTAATTGAGTAGGCTTGAAATAACACACAAAGGCAGTTAGTCTAACACTAACCTATGAACCTATGAACCTACAGATAGGCATTCCCTGTCAAATTATTCCGGAGAAAATAGGATATGATGATTCCAATTATGACAAAGACATGACTTCTTCTCCTACAGATTTTTAAGCCAAACTCACTGTGATGAAAACTTTAATACTTACCCACTTGTGGAAAAAGTTTTGCTTAATCAGACTATTGCCAGGATAAAGAAGGTATTTTTATGTGAAAAAATAGATGTCCCCCCCCCCCCAAACTGAGGAGGTATTATGATATGTTACAAATGGATCTACCTCATTCCACTCATGCTAGTCCTGGAGGAAGTGTTGAATGTTGTCTATACTCATCCTGATACCCAGCCACCAGTTCCTAAAAAAGAACATAAGCTGTATGATGTACCTCAAGCTAATACATTTCTTTTCTCTCACCTTGGGTCAAACCCTGCTGCCATTTCAACTGTCTCTCATACTGGCTACAGACTGGTACTCAGAACCATCCGTTCTCCTCATGATAAGGAGGGTAAAATGTTAGATCTTATAGGTAAGAGAATGTTCTTTTCCACTTTAGCCTTCAGAACTCTGAATTACCAGGCATACATGTGGAAATTTATGCTACACCATATGATTAGTCTAAAAGAATTAGTTTCCACTCTTCCTACAGAAGAAAACTCTTTCCTCAACCAAACTCTTTCTACCCTTTCTCAGGTATCTAAACATTCTTCAAAGAGTGTATATGATTGTGCAGATACTGTGTCTAGAGGCACTGTTACTGCTACTGCTACAGTGTTAAGAAGCTTGCTTACATACATAACCAAATGTTTACTGATGAAGTAAAGGCTAAAATCTTGGATTCAGCTGTAGATAAGGAGGAATTGTTTGGCTCTTCTTTAACCCAGGTTCTAAAATAATATGATGAAAGAGGGAAATAAATTCAGGGAGTTTCTAAAATATTTCATGTACCCTCAAAATGAATGACGTAGGCCTACTTCTTACACTAAAAAGTCAAGTAAACAAAACCAGTCCTCTTCCGGCAAATAGAATGCAAAAAGTGAGATGGCTGAAGGGTAGCAAAACTAAAAAAAAACAAGGGTCTTTTCAGAAAAAGGGATAGACCGACAGACAGAGTACAGAATGATTTTGCCTTACCTTCTTCCCTCTTCCCAACCAATATCTCTTTAAATCTGTAAACAAAAAAGTGGTCTCAGTGCCAACCCAAAACCAGTAAACAAGAACAAAGCACCGGGAAACCAGCAGTAAACGTTATTATCCTATGCTCGTTCTGTGGTTGGATTACGTGTTTTCATGTGTGTGTATTAAAAGAAACTGTCTATACTGCTGGTTTCTCTTTAAATCTGTCCCAAAAGCTGGCTCTCACCATTCCCCTTTGGCAAAAGATTTTCTCTTGACTTCTAAATGGTGCAGAAGGGTCTCAGATGGCACTGGATACAGAATCCTTCTTTCAGAGAAATACATTCATAACCCCCCCCCAAATATTTTTTTCCTCGGGTTCTTCAGTCTTTACACACCCAGGAGAACATAAAGCCATTGCCTTTAATTTGAAAGTTCAAATTCCAGAACGTTTCAGGTACCAAAGAAAGAGGCCCCTTGGAGACCAGTACCTTATCTCCCACTTCTAAATCTTTATGTCAATGTTTTGAAAGTTCAGAATGTTGACCTTAAAGAACCAGTTACCTCTCATTCCTCACATGAGTTACTTTGTGACTCTAGACCTAAAAGATGCTTATTACCATATTCCCATAGCCACAGGATTCAGGACAGTCACATTTCTAAGGTTCTCTGTTTCTGCTTCATATTATCAGTTCTCTGCCTTAGCCTTTGATTTATCTACAGCTCCAAGGGTTTTCACAAAATGTTTAGTTCCAGTCATAGCTTACTACAGACTGAATGACATTCACATCTTTCTAGGCTTCCAGATAAATACCACAAACTCCTCTTTGACTCCATCTCACAGGATTGTGTTTCTGAGATGACTTATAAATTCTTCTCTTCAAAGGGCCTTTTTAACACAATACAAGGTGGATGTTTATCTGGAATTCTTTATGAACTTCTCCAGTCAGTCTCAGACTTCAGCAAGATAATTCCACAGGATCCCAGAATTCATGGTTTCTGTGATTGTCGTGATATCTCTTGTCAGATTACAAGTGAGAAAGAGTGGTGTATGCAAAACACATAGACCCAGCTTTGCATTCTCTGCAGTATCAAATTTCAGTTTGAGGCTGTACACAAAGGGAACTGCTTTTGTGGAGAGTACAGATTCAACTTAACCCAGCTCTTTTCTTCTCTCCTCAGACCCAAGTCCAGTCTGTCACCACAGACATGTCAGATTTTGGTTGTGGAGTAGTTTCCAGAGAGGTATAAGAACAAGGCATATGGAAAGACCAAAACATATCCATTTAATATTTATGTTGGCTGTGATCTATGCCTTGAAAGATCTCCATCATCTTTAGTCCACAGGACCTCTAAGTGATTACAGACAATATCACAGTAATGTGACATATAAACAAGCAGGGAGATACAAGGTTGTATCCCCTGTACAGGCTGGCAGTGATAGCTTGTGCGTTAGTTCTTCAGCATTTCCTAGCTGTCCAAGCATCAAACATAGTGGTAGACAATCTGCGCAGGACCAGGACAGACCCAGATCTATAGAAAGTGAACAAAGGGACTTTCCAGGAATTGATCTAGTTGTAGGAAAGCCCCCAATAGATCTGTTTGTCTCCTTTCAAAACAGACAACGACACAAGTTTTTTCCAGGACTCCCTGCAAGCAAGCATGGAAAACAAATGCATTTTCATTCCCTTGGAAGGGAATGTTCCTTTTGCATTTCACCCTTTCCACTGATTTTCATGGTAATTCTGAATATTCAAAGGGATACTCCTAAAATAATTGTGGTGATTCCTTTTGGCCCAGGAAACCTTGCTTCTACCTTCTTAAAGAATTGGCAATTACCACAAGCTTCTTCAAAAACTGGATCTACTCACCCAAGACAGGGAGAGTTTGATATACCCCAATATCAATCAAGTTCAGCTGAGTGCCTAGATGATTCATTTTCATACTTCTCAACCTCTTTGCACTAAAATAATGGGGGGGGGGTGACGGCCCAAAAACAGGGACATATTTGAAATATTGCTGTTATAAACTTAGAATGTTGCTAGAATAACAGAATTTGTGCTAGTACGCATTTTCTGAAGGAAACTCAAATGTATGTCATTATTTAGTGGCTTAAATCCTCAGTGATTAGCCAGAAAAACAAATCTTATGATTATTAAGAGGTATTTTAATACCTCTTAGGCACTTATTTCATGAGGACATATAGCAGGTACCAAAGACACAAGAAAGCCTGCTACCAGAAAATCCTATATTGTTAAGATGAAGCAATTTTCTAGTTGGTGCCAAGCTAATAACCAAGGGTCCATCACAGATTTTGTACCACTGATGCTCAAATATTTGCGTAAGTTACTTTCCTCTGGCTCTGTTTCTTCCTCTGTAAAGATTCATGTTGCAGCCATTTCAGCATGTGTGCCCATGGATCTTCTTTCTACTCTGTCAAACAGTTCCTGAAAGTGGTTTTATACCTGAGAAATTCTTGTTAGCAAGTTTCTCTTCCTTGGCATCTCAACTATATGCTGGAAAATTGGTTGTCACATTTTGAAGCTGCCCATCAATCTGATTTATGTTTCTTGACTTAGAAAACTGTACTTATCATTGCTCTGATATCTGCAAGAAGAGTATGTGAGTTGCAGACTCTCGTGGTAGGTGAACTCCATCTGATTTTCCATAGGGATAGAGTATCTTTAAGATCATACCCCTCATTCATATCCAAAATGGTTTCAGAGTTTACTTTGAATCAAGCCATCAATCTCCCATTCTACCAAAAACCTAAAAAACAGGGAGAACAGATTCTGCATACTTTAGATGTACATAAGCAGCTCAGATGCTATCTTAATAAAACTAAGCCCTTTAGAAAAGATGATCAGATATTTATTTCTTATCAAGGGTCAAAAAAGAGACACCTTGTGTCTTAATAGATAGTTTCTAGGTGATTGTCCTCAGCTATTGTTCTTTGTTATTCACATCACTGAAAATCCATTTCAGGCAGTATTAAGGCACATTCCACTACACCTGCCCTCCTCAATGGCATACTGGAAATGGGTGGACTCTAGAAGCATTCTAGAGGCAGCTGCATTGTCCTCTGTTCATACTTTTACAAAGCATTATAAACTAGATTCCTTTCCTACGTCCAGATGAAAACTTTGTTAGGACCATTCTACTGGAGCTGCTGGATCTATACTTGTTCTCTTCCCAGGATAGAGAGTTTTTGATATTCAAGTCATATAGCCTAAGGGCTACTGCAGCAGTCTAAAAACTTAACATAGTACAGTTGTGTAAGTAGCATTAAACCATAACAGTAGATGTTTGAATTAATCACTGCTGCAATAACCACACCTACCATCCACCCCCTACTCTTCTATATAGTTATAGTTGGAATATAAATTAGGGCTTGTCTTTGGTTTCTACGTATGTTCTGTTAATATTGTTGGTTATTTCAGGATGTTAGGATCTTTTCTTATTGTATGGGCAAGACGTCCTGAAGAAAGCTTCACACTGACTGCTGATTTCCCTCCACAGGATTAACCAATCAGTGTCACAGTGAAGGGGGTGGGGGTGGAGGTGGGCAGAGCTTTTTGAAGCTAGTTGGTCATTATTTCCTGGGTAGGAAACATCCCACATAGCTTAAGGGTTACTGCAACAGTGAGGAATTCAAACAACTACTGTTATCAGTAAGGGCAACTTATACAACTATAATTTATCTGTCTTGCTGCCATTGTTTGCCATGATTGTCTCTGGCTCATGAGCAACCTGCGAATGATAAAATGGGTATTAGCAAATGGATGAATAAATAAAAGTATGCACATTTGAACATTAGCGTTGTGTTTTTAGTCATTTTGTAAATCTTGCCAGTTCTTCACTTCCACTAATGTACCATTACATATAGAACCATTTTATTAACGTGTAAAGCATGATTACTATTGGCATGCTGATAATTCACAAACACTGAAAAAGCATTAAGACAGATATGAAAGTGAACAAATAGTAAGAGACACTGTGTATATATAGTGTAGTAAAGGAATGTGTCTGTCAAGAAAACAAGCAGATTCGACCATGACAGATGTATACTCAAGCTTTTAGACACTGTGTTCTATAATGCCAACAAAATAGATTGCAGATTTGCTTTATAAACCTTAACACTTTGCTGCAAACAATTCAGCACAAGAGGCAGTAGTGTCAGTCTGCATTGTAATAGCAGAGATAGTTATATTAATCTAGTTCTTTATTATTAACACTTAAACAAACAAGGAAATGAAGAAGTACCAATAAAAGATTGTGACTGAAGCACCAAATGCTGTGATGAATTGCCTAAAATCCAAACCTTCTCTGCATCATTCAGATCATGTGAGCAATATGATATAGCCATTCCATCAGTTTCTCCTTTACTGCTATAGCCTATGTACATTCCCCCTTTTTTATAAAATAAATTTTGATGGGAATGGACCATTTTTTTGTACTTTTGCTAAATCTCTATTAAATAATTTTTAATGGGCTCTGTAAGTAATTTTAGGAGAGCACAATACAAGATGGATTTTTTTTCAAAAACTAGAAGGACCCCCTCTAGCTGTGTGTGCACACATCTCAATATCCAAGTCCATAGCCTGATCACAACAGATTCTACTTAAAGCACTATTAAATTCGATAAATGATTTATATATTTCTGAGGATTTTATCTCCTCAGAGAACAAGATAGAATGATGGTTTATCTTGGCTATTGAAAACATGCAACAAGAGAGAGTTGAGTGAATGGCATAACTTACTGTTTTCCTATTTGTAAATTGTAACTGAGACTGCATCTAAAACTCAAACTGATGTATACTGCATCTTCTTTGTATCTCTGCAAAGGTTTGTAAGCCTTTCAAATCATCATTTTGTACATCTCTAAAATATTTTTATTCCTGTTCACTCCCAAGGGTCCAAAATAAATTTGTTTGTAAACTGGGCTAAGGCCTTATTTGTGCATTTTGACTTAAGTAGAATTTATAGATTAGCATGTGTCTAATCATAACCCCGGAACAAAACAATGTGCTTACAGAATTCTACTTTGCCATTTCTTAGGAAGTCTTTGACATAGTTTTAAAGTCAGCAGATGGGATGGAAAATCTAACAAAGGCATAATTCTGGTTGATTTAACAAAGTTCATTTTAGCACACAGTATACCTTAGTTGTTAAAAAGTATAACTGAAGGATGTTCAAACGATGGCTCACCAGTGTGAAGGACCAGAATCAAAAATAAAACACTGATTTAGTATGAAGATATTTAGTAAAATCCACCGAAAACTGTAAAAATCTTGCAAAGCAACTAAGTATTAATGCTTAAGCAGATTCCTCCTCAGTGTAGGGTTTCATCAGAACCGTTGAAAACATAAAAGTGCTAGTATAAATACCAAAAGAAAGTTGTGTGCAAAGGTCAAAGTTGATGAAATAAAATTTGCATTTCTTGTTTCAAAAGATTGTACACAACATAATAAACATTAAAGTGCTGGTATAAATACCAAAAGGAAGTCGTGTGCAAAGGTCAAAGCTGATAAAATAAAATTTGTATTTCTCGTTTCAAAACACTTGGTTAAAACATGTATCAATAAGAAATGCTTGCTAAAAATCTACAAATCCTAGATTGTACAAAAAAAAGATTTTGTAACTAGTTTTGCTGCCCAAAGTCTAAGAACTGGTAAAACAGAAATGTTCTCATTAACCAGGGTAGCAGGATGCATTTAGTTTTAATTGCCAAAATAGTTCTGCATGCTCAGTTGTGGTTTCCCAAGAACCACCTCTGCTGTTGAAGGGAACAATTTCCAATATCCCAAATAAAACACTTTGAAAAATTGGTGCATGCCTGTGTGTCTTTAAACAGTGCATTGTTAAGATTATACTTGGAAATTCCAATACATAATTGTGCTCATAAACACATTTGTAAAACTGTCTTTTTGGCTTTCCCATATAAAATGCAGGGCAAATGGAACACAAAGCAATATAAATAAGTCCCTTAGATCCACAGTTACCGTCAGCCAAGTATATCTTAGTGTGAAGAAATTGATCCAAAATAATAAAGTCTTTCTCTAAAATGCTGGAACATTGACAACAAGCCCCACATTTTCTGGTGCTTTTTGTGGGGCAAGTAAGTTTATCATCCATTTGTAATTCTAACATGTATTTTATATTCCTCCCCACTTTATAAACAAAAGACGTAGTGTCATCCATAGTGTTGTATATAATTTCACTGACTTTGAAAATATTCCAGTTTCTTATAATAAGATCTCTAATTTCCTTGGAGTGTGAATTTTGGGTGAGTACTAATGAATGTGTAAAACTTTTAACATTGATACTTGTTTTGGTCATGTGTTTGGGGTAATTATTGAAACTTGCTTCTGTTCCTAGTAGTGGGAGATCTCATTCTTACTTCAAGTAGGAGTTTCTTTGGGTAACCCTTTTGTAGGAACATGTCCATGATTGTATCAGCTTCACTTCAGTAAGAGTCAAAGTCGAAGCACATATGAGCTGACCTAATTAACTGACCTCTGAACATATTTCTCTTACATAGCTGTGGGTGGCAACTTGTGTAGTGTAGAGAAAGAATTTAAAAAGTTGTTTTCCTATAAATAGCAGATCTAAACAGTTTGTTGGTCGTGTCTTTTGAAATGGTGACATCTAAATAATTAATACTGTCATATGAGTCTCAGGAAGTAAATCTCAAAAATCTAGTTGTACAGTTAATGTGGTCTAGGAAGTCATTCAGTGTCAACCTGCCCAAACTACAAAATGAAGATGTCATCAAAAAAATGTAAATATATACACCGATACTTACTGTAGATTGAATCTAAAATGCACTCCTTTTCCCAGGAATACATAATTAGGCTAGCATACATCAGGGCACATGATGAGCCCATGGCTACCCCACAAGTTTGTGGAAAGTATTCACCCTCAAAAAATGAAATTATTGAGTAGTACTAGTTCCATAAATGCCACCAGAAAACTGATAAGTGCATCATCCAAGTTGGTAAGGTCAATAATAGCTTGATGGAAAAGTTCTAAGCCAGTGGTAGAGACAATGCAAATGAACAATTCAACATCTGTTGTAACAAAATTGGCAGAATCAGCATAGTAATTTTGCTAGATTTTGGATAAAAAATCCCAGGAATCTTAGAATGTGAATTTATCTGTTTCAGAGAATTTTTCAAAATGTGATCAATGAAGACTGCCACATAGGATATGTCTTGGAGTCTTGTGCTATTTACAAATAAAGGAGAATATATGCTGCACTTACTGGATCTGAATGAAAAGTGACATCAGATAAAGAAGTTATGTACTTACCATAGAATTCCATCTGTGCTGTCCATTTTCATTCTTCTTCAGCTTCCCAACCTCCATCCCCCTCCATTTCTCACAGAAGACTTCTGGAGGAATGAAACTATTAGGGACACCATTTGTCCTTTTTTGCTGAACTCCATTTCTGGCAATTCTTTTATAGTTTCTTTGTCTCAAGCCGCAAGCTAGTGTAACGAATATCGGATCAAAACCCATCTGTTGAGGAAGAATGAAAATGGACAACATAGCTGGAATGTTATGGTAAGTACATACATTCTTTTTTGCACACCCCTTGCTAATTATTTATACCAGCTCTAAGATTGCACTATAATGGGGAAGATGGCAAATTCCCTGAGCCCTACTGTACTGCGTTCTAAAATTTGGTTCTTCAACAAATTGAGATAGACTCCTATTTGTACTACAGAAGTAGTGACATGCATGATGCTGGATGGTTTCATAGCCACTCGCATAGCAGGAAATAATGCTCACCTGGTTCCAGAGGATAAGAAGCACTGATAAGAATGTGTAACTTGTGACATTTGTTCTTGCTGCCTCCATGCCTAAAGTGCTATTGTTTTCTGACTGACATTCACAATTCACTCACAAAACAGTATATTTTGTTGAATAGAAAGGACATTTATGAATACTAAAATTCAGAGAAACAAGCATTTCTGTAGAGACCCAAACTTCCTTACCAGTGAACACGGCTGTCTCTATACCAAGGCATGTTGGTGGCACTTGCTCAGTCTGTGAAACTGTGTGTCCTGGTCAGTGCCACAGTCCTTGGGAAATTACAAATTAATGAAATGTAAAAAATAAGAAATGCTTTTTTTCTTTAGTAATAGTCCATGACAGAACTTTGAATCAGAAGCAGCCATAAAGTTAATCTGTTGGTGGTTGTAGTCTTGTAGACCATTGCCAGTGGGTCATAATTTTTTAAACAAGGAATGGTCAAGCTGAGAACTGATCATCTGAGACTTTCCTGGCTTCTATCACAATGGCAATACATTATGGAAGTTGTAGTTCAGCTCCCATCCAGTGCCCTGAAGCCTTAATAGCAGCAGACTGTAGAAGCAAGCAATCTACATTCCCTCCCATACGCTACATTTGCCAGGGTTAGCTAAGCTGAATCAGCCTATAAATATCACAAGCTAGACATGATGTTCTGAGAGTTATAGAAACTGGCACTTACTGATGAGATGAAGGTTGGCAGGAGAAACTGAGAAAGGAGAGCAGACTAAAGACTGTTATTATCATCATCATCATCATCACTGTACACTGCTTATTGCAGTCTACAGGAACTTCAAGTTTATTCAAGCAAGTAGGTATAAAGTATAACAATTTTATTTAGGTTTACAATCAAAATATAGAAACACATTTGTTCAAGTAATGACTTACTCAGAAAAAAAAGGTTGAAAATTAAAACATTGTTTAATCAAAACAATGAAAGTGGTAATGTGGATAATTCAAAATTCAATGTTATCGACATTACCCAACATACTTTGCCTTCTGCTGATTTCCTACCAATGTTTTGCAGGGGGCAAGCCCCCCTGCATCCCACACCCTGATTATTATATATACAAACTCTGAGGTCACACTATAGTGAAGAAAAGGGTAAATTTCCCAATCCCACTGTAGAGCAATCTACAGTCAGAAAGTTGACCTCATATGAGTGAATGCAGACTAGCATTCACTGTAGTGGATTTGAATATGTATGGCTTGACATTATGGAAATATGGAACCATGATTTTGACCATCCAAGTTTCGTGTAACTGCTGTACAACATTTTGATAGTAAATATTTTATTTAAATGCCATCCTGAACAGGGCTATAACTAGGGTGCAGTGAGAGGAATATCTGACCTGGAAGTAAGCTGTCAGGGACCATGATCAGCAGGTATCAAGAGTGCAGAAGTAAAGTACTGGCTTCATAAGTGATTGCTGAAAGTGATTGTCAAATTAGTACCAAGTTTCTGTGCCATCTTTAAATATCTTATCTCTTTTCATGCATCTTTCCCTCGGTGGTGTGTTAGAGCCACAGTGTTAAACAGTGCTATAATACATGCTTGGACTGATGGAAAGCAGACACTAAGGTAGTATCCCCAGGCCATTTATGCAGCACGGAGCACCACCATCCTCATTGTGACTCCAAATACGCCTACACAAAGCAGCTAAAGTGAAACTGCAAGCCTGTTTTTACCATTAATGTAGTATCCGTAGGCCAATGATGCAGCTTGGAGTACCGCCATCCCCAGTGTGACGCCAAATATGCCTACACAAAGTAGCTAAAGTGACACTGCAAGCCTGTTTTTACCATTAATGTACATTTTTCCTCCTTCAAATATAACTGACATTTTCTCAGTAAGTGTAATGGCTGTAAGCATACCACCTAACCTAACCGAAACGTCTTCTGTCTCTCTGTCCTTTCTCTATTTCTCTCTCACTTTTTCTCAGTTTCTCTACTGGCACTGGTTACCAGCTGTCTTATCCCACCACTGCTCGCAGTTCAACTGGTCACTGTATTGATTCCCTTTCGCCCATAGGTAATCATCTGTTCACCATCTCTACTTACTCTTTTGGTGTATATTACAAGGATAGCTAAAATAACTCTCAGAAAATACTTTGATCTATACTAACTGATTGTTTTTTGTTTAGTCTGTAATGACCACAACCAAGTCCAGACAAAAAATATGCCCAGCCAAAAATGTTATATATAAACATAGCCGTAGCAAATGACACTTCTCCACTGAAACCCTCAACCCCCTTTTAAAACAACACAACTGGACCCCCCCCCCCTAAAACACCTTTAGTTAGATAATGCTGAACAGTGCTTTAATAATGTATGCCTAAACACTCTCAACTCTCTGGCCCCTCTTAGAAAAATACATATCAAAGCTAAATCAAATCAATGGTTAACCAAAGACACTAAACAAATAATGAAACAGAGAGATAGAGCCTGGTTACACTATCAAGCATTTAAAACCCAAACATCCCTTCAAAGTTATTGCCAACTAAGAAACTTAGCTAAAAAACACACTCAGAATTACAAAAAATCTTATTATACATTAATCCAACAGAAACATCAAAACAACCCTCAGAAATTCTGGGCCAGCAAAAAACAACTCCTAAATCCAGATCAGACCAACACTCCCTCCCCCAGCCATCTCCACTGAGAGTACAGCAGCCCAATTAAACTCACACTTCATAAAGACCATACAGTCCCTACTAAACAACAGCAACAACTCTCCACTAACTATTCCCAAGATTTCTACCCCTCAGTCAACCACTTTCTCATTTTAGCCCATACAGACCAGCTACATAAATAAACACCTTCATCAACTAAAACCTACTACACTTGAAGTAGATCAACTGCCCAATGAATTTCTAAAATTAACAGTAGATTCTCTCTCATACCAAGTATCCATGTTCATTAACTGTTCCATCTTTGAACAAGATCTCCCACACCATTCCCTTGCATAAAGGAGGCACATCCACTGAATTATCAAATTGCAGACCAATTGCCATCCTCCCGCCAATAAGGAAAATTCTTGAAAAATGCATCAGTGCACAACTACTGACCTATTTACTACAAAATAACATTCTCTCCAGCACCCAACATGGTTTTAGACCTAAGCACATCACCAAAACTGCTCTCCTAAGCTTCACAAATTCTATCAGCCAGCACAGAAACAGCAGCAAACACATATCATCAATTTTCCTTCATATGTCACAAGCTTTTGACACAGTTTCCCATGAAAAACTACTCTATGAATTATCTTCCATTAACCTCCCCCAGTCAGCAAGCACATGGTTTCATAGCAATCTGTCAATGTCATCAAGCAGTGAAGTGGCAAGGTAATATCTCAGCCCTGTTACCTGTCTCACCAATAAACTCAGTACTGTATCAGATCAGGCCACAAAACTGCAATATGCTGATGACTCCACCATCATCTGCACAGCACACTCTCTCCCAGAACTCTTGCATAGAACCCAAACAGCCTTCACTGCCATAGAAAAATACCTTACAGAAAACCAACTCATAATAAACCCAAACAAGACAAAACTCATGCTATTCACAAATAACAGAACTCCAGTGTCCCCATCCTCCTTTTACATCCTTTCCTCTAATAATATTAACACTGAACCAGTCAACAATACTAAGTTACTAGGTATCACAATTGAGAACTCAATGAAATATGATAAGCACATAGCCCTTACCATTAAAAAGGTCCACGCTAAACTTTGCTCACTGTATAGAGCCAAATGATTTTTTACTCCAACCACAAGACAGTCTATTGCTAAAACACATCTTCTATCCACTATAGTGTATGCTTTCCTGTCTTCACAAACCGTAGAAAAACTGACTTAACCAAATTAGAAACCTGCTACCACAAAATAGCTAGATTTGCAACTAACCTCCCCAATAGAACCCACCACTGCACAGCCCTAAAACAACTAAAATGGCTTGAATTACCAAATATCCCATCACTGAACCAACTTACTATTCCCCATGCCATTGTACATCAACCTGATTGATGTCCATCCCTAAAAAATCTAGTACAACCTTACTCAACCAACCAAACCCTATGTTTATCTGACAAACTACTGTTAAAAGTCACCAAAGCCAACAATAGCTTTGGAGAATCTCTGCTCTCAAACCAAATAGCAAAAACTTGGAACTCTATACCTCAACATATATACAGCACTACCATAACCTTCAAATCCAAACTTCTTCTCAAGCAACACCTAAATAACAACTGGCTGTGTTCCTGCACTACCCCTGGGTGAACAGGACATGCCCCTCCGATACAACCTACTCATTCACTGTCTGTTTTTTAGCTTATTTCCAATCTCCCAATTAATGTGATCCCCATATACCTTTCAGTTGAGTAAGGTACAAAATTACAGACTTTGTCCTACAGTCTACCTATCTCTTATCCCAACACACTGTGCGTGACAATATCAAGTCTTATAACAATGTAGTCTCCTTTTGCTGATTATCTATTGCATATGTGAACCACCGTTATGATGGTGAATATATATATATATATATATATATATATATATATATATATATATATATATATATATATATATATATATGGGTCTACTTCACATGATCGACAGTTCAGAAGATCACAAACTTTTCAGAGAGACCAAAATACCTAAAGCTCAAAACATCGACAACTCATTTAGTCGACACTCATAACATTGACACATGCCATTCAAAGCATTATGCCCTTTCCCCACTGTAGCGCGACCCTGGAGTTAGAATAAATAGATAGGGGGTGTGGGGGGCACAGCCCCCCACAGTGGAGGGTGTGGGGGCATAGCCCCCCCACATTATTTAGATAAATATTGTCATCTTTGTTATAACTATCCACATGTATCTGTGAAATTTACTATGTACGTGGGGGGCTGCGCCCCCCACACCCCCCTATCTATGTATTCTAACTCCAGGGTCGCACTACAGTGGGGAAAGGGCATAATGCTTTGAATGGCATGTGTCAATGTTATGAGTGTCGACCAAATGACTTGTCAGTGTTTTGAGATTTAGGTGTTTTGGTCTTACTGAAAAAGTTGTTCGTCTTATGAACTGTCGATCATATGAAGTAGACCCATATATATATATATATATATATATATATATATATATATATATATATATATATATATATATACACACACACACACACACATATATATATATATATATATATATATATATATATATATGTAAAACTGAAATTTAGCACGCTTTGCATATATACATCTTTTCATTCTATATATTACACTGTATGGAGCTTTTCTCCCCGGGCCTCCCCTGAAAACGGGCTACTAGCCCAGTCGGACCATCCCGGTAAACAAATGTAAAATAAATAAATAAATAAATTGTTTGCTACAGTTTTAGTGGAGAAGAGTTTTTCTTTTTTTTCTCGGAGATGTGCACTGGACATTTGATGACCCAGCTAACGCTCTGATCCTAAGTCTACTTCTTTATTCCCTTCTTTTCCAGGTAAAGAAATGGTTGGCTAAGTTCCTGTCCTGTTACTTTCTTTTTTTTAATTATTTTGCCAGCTTTCTGAATATTGTTACAATACATTACTCATTAGCATGTGTTTTCTGGAGTATATGTTGTTTGAAACTTAAATGTCTATTGTTATTAATACTGAGTGACTGCTATTTTCAGTGATTTGTTAGCAAAAACACATTTTCTGAGGAAGAAACCAAACATATGAAGATCAATTTTGTGATGGTGATTTATGACTATGAAAGATGACACTGATGTAAAGAAAGTATATGTGGCTCTATTTGGAAAGAAAAGAAAATGTAATTTAAGCCAAATAGAGGCAAATTCTGTTGAAACCCTGCTGTAGAAAGATCAGAAAAGGAGTGTGTGTAGCTGTGTGTGTGTGTGTGTGTGTGTGTGTGTGTGTGTGTGTGTGTGTGTGTGTGTGTGTGTGTGCGTGCGCGCGTGTGTGTGTGTCTTTTTATATATATAAATATATACACACATATGTATATATATATATATATATATATATATATATATATATATATATATATATTTAATTCCACTTTCTTAAACCTGTTAGATACACATGCTCCCTTAAAAACCAGAAGAATAAAAAACAAAACTACCCCTTGGCTAACTAAAAATACACTAACAACCATGCGACTAAGAGATAAAGCCTGGGCACGCTATCTGAAGCACAAATCTCCCACTACTCTTAATGACTACAAAACTCTTCATAACTCAGTCAAAAAGCTTATCACAGCAGACCGTCACAACTATTACTCTTCTCTTCAAAGTAAATACAAAAATGACCCACAAAATTTCTGGAGAGGTATAACCTCCCTCTTAAAACCCGGTACAACTGAAAACCCAAACCCCAACCCAAGCGTACAAGACAATGACCTTGCCACTAAGTTTAACTCTTTTTTCACTGACTGCATTTCCAAACTAACCTCTTCCTTCTCCTCCAACCATCCACCTCCAACTTCCTCCTGTCCCCCTCCCTTACTCCTCTTCTTTCTCCACTCTGTCATCCTACTACCTCTCAGCCACTTAGATTCTCCCTGGAACCAATCCCTACTTCCACTATCAAAAAACTCCTGAAAAAGCTAAAACCTTGCACCAATGCCCCCGATAACATCCCCTCACACTTCCTCAGTATAGCTGCAGATGCTATCGCCCTGCCAATTAGTATCCTAATCAACCGCTCCATCCAAGAAAGTCACGTTCCTCAAATCTGGAAAAAGGCTTTTATAATTCCCCGTCATAAAGGAAGAAATAATACTAGTATTACCAACTTTCGGCCCATCGCTATCCTCTCACCTATTTCAAAAATTCTAGAGAAATGTATTCACCTTCAACTCCTTCCCTACTTACTAGACAACAACCTACTAACTTCTACTCAACACGGCTTCCATCCCAATCACAGCACTATGACAGCCCTCCTATCATTCCTTGAAAATGTGAACAAGGCTAGAGACTCTGGCCTCACTGTATCTACCATTCTACTTGATCTCTCCAAAGCTTTTGACACTATCTCCCATAACTTACTTCTAACTAAACTCTCTAAGCTAAACCTTTCACCTTCTGCTCTTAATTGGTTCATCAGCTATCTCTCAGACAGGCAACAAGCTGTTAAGTGGAAAAAATCCATCTCCTCTTTCCTAAACACCCCCACAGGTGTTCCACAAGGTTCCATATTAGGACCCTTTCCCTTTAATATCTTTTTAAATGACTACTATTACTCTATCCCCTATGCTGACATCATCCAATATGCAGATGATTCTACAATCATCTGTGCTTCATCTTCCATTCCAACTCTCCAAAAGCTGACTCAAGATGCCTTCTCCACCACAGAACAGTGGATGAAAGACAACCATCTTGCACTTAATGCAGCTAAATCAAAACTAATGAAATTCACCCCCTCTAATACCAACACATTGGATCAACAACCATTCTCCATCACCAGTCAAAATAATAACCCACTTGAACTGGTAACAGAAACCAAGCTTCTAGGAGTCCAAATTGATAATAACCTTACTTTCAAGTCCCATCTACTACAAAACATTAAAAAAAACCTCCAAAAACTAGGCCTGCTGTACCGTCACAAACAATTCCTCTCACCTACTACCAAACTCACTCTCTTTACCACATTTCTCTTACCCTCCCTCCTTTATGGTGCCCCTCTTTTAACTAATCTACAATCATCTCTCAAAACAAAATTTCGACCTGTTATAATAAAATAGTCAAATTTGCCACTAGCAATAAATCTTCAACCCATCACTGTGTACCACTCCACAAACTAAATTGGCTTGAACTTCCCAACTACCTCTCCTACACTCAACTAACATATGCACACAAACTCATTTTTCAACCATCCCTCTGTCCCTCCCTGTCCACTACCTTTAAAATCCACCACACTCAAAGACTTCTCAGATCTACTAATCAAAACCTAATAGAAGTCTATAGACCCCATCGTCCCCCAAGACATAACCTCCTCTCCTTTTCACTAGCACACCTATGGAACTCCCTCCCACCCTCCATTCGTACCATCACTAGCCTTCCTACCTTTAAAAAATCACTCCACTCCTACCTATCATCCACATGGGAATGCTCCTGCTCCTACCCCACATAATCTTTCTATACTCTCTACTGTATTCCACCTTTTACTCTCTCTATCTCAGACAGTAACCTATTCCTTAATAGTTCCTATCCTCCTGAAAGCCTTATGCATCTATCAACTCACTTCCTTATCCTTGTGCCTATGATATAATTTGGTTTCAACTTTAATATGTTTTATACTTTGATTGTATTAATGCTTAACTTTACTCATTGTAACCACTGTACCTCGTGATGTCATGTACAATAATGTGGATGTAAATCTCTATAATATGTAATCTGCATATAAATCTCTATAATATGTAATCTGTAATGGAGCTTTTCTCCCAGGACCCCATTGAAAATGGGTTCTCTTGGCCCAATGGACTATCCTGGTTAACCAACAGCAAATAAATAAATAAATATATCTATATATATATATATATATATATATATATATATATATATATATATATATATATATATATATATATATATATATATGGGTCTAGGACTATTGCATGAATCTGCAATAATCAAACCCAACATCACCGAACACATTTTAACGAAAGCTCTTTTACTGAAAAAGCACCCCTGCACCCACCATGTGGGAGGCTGTGCCCCCCAAACCCCCTACTTTAATATTCTCACTGCGAGACCGCACTACAGTGGGGAAAAGGGAATCTTCCCTTATCTGCACTGTAGTACAGCCTCCACAACAGCATATTTGCGCAAAAATGCTGCTTGGGTGAACAGCATTTTCGTGTAAGTATGTTCGGCCATGAGCAATTCGGGGAAAAAGTGCATCGGGGATTAGTACGGAACCCATATATATATATATATGTATGTATTATTTGTGTGTGTGTGTGTGTGTGTGTGTGTGTGTGTGTGTGTGTGTGTGTGTGTGTGTGTGTGTGTGTGTGTGTGTGTGTGTGAATATAGATATTGGGTTTCAATTCAAAATATCAAATGCACATTTGACTGAAAAGGCATGGCTGGCTGTTAAAAAGACTGAATGCACAAATGACTGAATCATCAAGTGACTGAAGACACAAATGACTGAATGCTTATTTCTGTAGTTTAAGTATATAGAAATCTTCAGGATAATAAATTTTTGACTGAAAAGGTTATAGCGTTTAGTGTTTATGTGTGAGACTTGAGAGGTTAGGTTTAGAATAAGTTATTGGGATAGATTTATTGTTTTTAATGTTTGCTGTTGTGTGTTCTGCATCCTTTTGTCTTTTGTAGTGGCATTATTAGGGAAAGGGTTTTTAGTATAAGGTTAGGGTTAGTGACTATGGTAGGTTAGGGTTCACACATATCAGGAACGTCATGCAGGCCCCCCTGTCCTATGCATTATGCTATTAAAACCCCTTTCCTTAACAGTACAGCTACCAAGATGACACTTTTTCTCAATTTTGTACTTGTAATTTGTTTACTGATATAGAGCTTTTTGTGTAGGAGAAGTCTTCAGTATTTTGTGATTTGCACTTAGTGGAAGTTCAATGTTTTGTGAGTCTCTCTTTTTTGTTTGATCATTTGTGATTCTTTCTCTTTTGAGTTTTTGACCTTTCATGATGGAATCACATATATGTATATATATATATATATATATATGGTTCTACCTGACATAGCCGAAACCACACAACACCGACAACCACATCACCGACACCACATATTCGACAGTCCATAAACACGAAACCACACATAACCGACAACGAAATAACCGACGGTACACAAACACGAAACCCCATACACTGCACACACCACAATAACAATTATTAAAAACAAAACACATCCCCATTCCACAAACCACACACACACACAAGCACACCAAAATCCTTACAAGCCCACATTAAACCTTACCCTAACCCTAAGGTCCGTCACTATCGCACTTACCTACCGCTCCTAACCCTAACTCACTTAACCCCGCCCTACCGCTCCCTAACCCTAACTCACTTAACCCACCCCTATCGCTCCCTCACCCTAACTCACTTAACCCACCCCTATTGCTCCCTAACCCTAACTCACTTAACCCACCCCTATCGCTCCCTAACCCTAACTCACTTAACCCACCCCTATCCCCACAGACCGTCAATCTCCACACTTACCTGCCTCGCACCCGAACGTCCGTCACTACCGCATACTCACACAGCCTTTCCCCATGTCGGCATCCTCGGCGTTGGTGTTGTCATCCGTCGTGTCGGTCTTCTGCATTGTCGATGTTCTGCAACCCGCGATTCGCCGGTCTTCTTCGTTGATCTTCTGGAGCTCAATTCGCTGTCGGTCTTCTGCGCTGTCGACGAAGTCAGGTAGAACCATATATATATATATATATGTGTGTGTGTGTGTGTGTGTGTGTATATATATAGATATGTATATATGTATATATATATATATATATATATATATATATATATATATATATATATATATGGGTCTACTTTGACCCATCAAAATTACACTTCTTCAAAACTGAAATAACTGATCCCAGTTCCGCAAAAGTACGTTTCAATGAAAATGCACTTTTGCGAAACTCAGTACACTGAGTAGGTGTTATAGATCATGATACAGTGAGGATAAGGGAATATTCTCTTTTCCCCACTGTAGTGCGATCTTGGAGTTAATATGTATAAGTACCGGGGTTGTGGGGGCGCAGTGGGGCTTGCCTCTGTATAAATGCTTTTTTGTTTTTTTGTGTGTGTGTGTGTGTGTGTGTGTGTGTGTGTGTGTGTGTGTGTGTGTGTGTGTGTGTGTGTGTGTGTGTTTGTGGGGGTTTTTTTGTGATCAATGTACTGAGTTTTGCGAAAGTGCATTTTCTTTGAAACAAACTTTCTCAGAACTGGGATCGGTTATTTCAGTTTCGAAAAAGTGTAGTTTTGATGGGTGATAGACCCATAAATAAATATATATATATATATATATATATATATATATATATACACACACAGATATATGTTTATATATATATATATATATATATATATATATATATATATTTATATATACACACACACACACACACACACACACACACACACACACACACACACACACACACATGTATAGGTCTACTGTTTGTGATAGAATGACCCAGAAGTCGACTTTCACAACTAGTTATATATACTAACTCTGAGATAGCACAATATCAGGCAAAGAGCATATTCCCCTACCCAGCATATTGTGTGAATTTGTACATTTTTCAACCAATTTGTCAATTAAACAGATGCTGACCAACTATACAGTTGACAATATTCAGTTCTCCCATACACATCTATATATATATATATATATATTTATATATATATATATATATATATATATATATATATATATATATATATATATTATTTATATATGTGTGTGCGTGTTTGTGTGGGAGAGCGAGACATGGATATGTTAAGAGGGAAAATGAGAGTAATTTGAAAGTGAAATTTATTAAACAGTAGTATTAGCAAAGATGTGAAATTAGGACGTGTGTGTGTGTGTGTGTGTGTGTGTGTGTGTGTGTGTGTGTGTGTGTGTGTGTGTGTTCACTGATTCTAACTGCTGGATAACCTTTTTTATTAGAAACAGTGTAAAAGGAAAATGTTAAGTTGCAACAAAATGATTGTTCTGGGAGAGTGAGACAAGTGGGCATCAAAATAACTTATTTACACACTGTGCAGTCATCTTCCTTCCTAGCTGTTAGTAAATGTTTCATATTTTCCTATTTGTTCCAACTGTATAATTATAGTCATCCTTTCCTCCCAAAAAGTATTCAAACCCTGTAATGAGTAGTCTGATCAGACATTCCCTTTGTTGTGCTACCCCAAAACATTCAAGCCTAAATTATTTATGATGGTGGTATTATCAGGACTGAGGGGTTTGTGTTACTGCATTTTCTTGCTACAGCTTTGTCTTTCGCAGTGCTGGGTATGCCTTGGGAAGCTGGAAAACTGTAACATCTTATGTTTGTTTATGGGTGGCACTGTATTTCAGTTCATTCACTGTGTCTTTGTATTCCGAGCTATTTTAATATATCAAAAATCACAAAGTGCTTATTTTATTTAATGGGCACAGCAAATTAATGTCATTGGATGTCTTATTTCCCAGCATTTCAAAGTCCCTTTATAGAAGTTATGCAGTGGCAGATCCAGAAAAGAAACAGATGGGGAGCTACTGCTGCCAGAATAAAAAGGGTCTATATCACGAAATCGAATGTTGTGAACGCCGAATACCGGAAGGCTGAACTTGGTAGTTTGAAAGTTGAGAATGTCGAAGCCGCGGAAACCCAAATTCTTTCCCAGGGAAGGAATTCAGTTGGCCATTTATGTGGCTTTGGCATTTTCAGACTGGGTCAAAGTAAGTGTACGAATGGGTAGTGACAGACTTTAGGGTTAGGGCACAGGTCAGGTAAGTGTGCGATAGTGACGGACTTTAGGGTTGGGGCGTGGGTCAGGTAAGTGTGCGGTAGTGACGGACTTTAGGGTTAGGGCGCAGGTCAGGTAAGTGTGTGGTAATGACGGACTTTAGGGTTAGGGCGCGGGTCAGGTAAGTGTGCCATAGTGACAGACTTTAGGGTTAGGGCGCGGGTCAGGTAAGTGTGCGGTAGTGACGGACTTTAGGGTTAGGCCGCGTGTCAGGTAAGTGTGCGGTAGTGACGGACTTTAGGGTTAGGGCGCGGGTCAGGTAAGTGTGCGGTAGGGACAGACTTTAGGATTAGGGCTGGGTTAAGGATAGTGCATAGATAATGGTGTATATTAGGTTTAGTGTAGATTTTGAAGGTGTTTGGTGTGACTGTGTTATGTGTGTGTTTTTCGGAACAGCAAATTTTTTCCCTGGGAAAAAAAATCTCTGTTTTGAAGTGTCGATGTTATCCGAATTTGATCTTCCAAGTTCGAACTTATGGTGTTCGACATTTTGGAAGTTCGATTTCGTGATACAGACCCAGTAAAAATATCAGTGGTCATTCAATATTACATAGTCCTGCTTCTTGGTACATTCACTCTCTCGGTTTCTTTTCATGTTCTGCACATTTAGAAATGCAGTATTTAACTAAGAACAGTGGGCTTCAGAATGCAAGTAAATTTCATTCAGACATTAAAGTCATAAGCAGACTTAATAATACTAGTTATTACATTTAGCCCATGGTGATAACTCTTGCTTATCTTCTTTTCACCACTACCGATAGTCTCTTTCTATGCACCCCTCTGGTATTAGATGAGGATTATTTCAAGTTGTTGCTTTCACACATATACACAGCATGCTACCTTACCTCTGCCATCAGAAAACAAACATTATCTGTGGTCACCTCTGATGTCACACTGGGTTAAAAGTGAGCAAACAAAATGCCACAGTAGCATATTTGAACTTGATATTGCCAGACATATATATACATTGCTGCCTCTTTACTCATACCTCTTAACCTGTTAGCACAGGTAATCAGGACAAAGTCAAAATTGGGGGGCAAAGCTCAAAAATAGGGGCATTTTAAATATTGCTTTTATGAACTTAGAAAGCTGATATAAAATATTTGTGTTACCATGCATTTTCTGAAGGATAAAAAGAGTAAAGCTCAAATGTCTGTCATTATTTAGTGACCTCACTCCTTATTGGTTTGCCAGAAAATTACAAATTCTATGAGGAACAAACCAAAAATATGAAGTAGAAATCTGGACATTCTGCAAAAATCTTGACAAGTAAGAGGTATGTCCTTGTCCCTGTGCTTGAAAGACAACCCACCAGTATACATTTAACTAATGATTATGAATAAAGTGAAAAAAAATACTGATCACAGTAATGCAGTCCAGTGTGTTGCTTCTACACTGCCTCCAAACAGGCTTTATCAACCTTCTCAACAAGCCTCTGATGTCTGATAGTTATTAAAGTTAAAGAACTGGTGACCAAACTTGTCTAAAAAAAAGCTATAACCACCTTCTGTGCATGCCTCTAAGTAGGTTAGGTGAGATCTGGAGCAGCAGTTTGAATAGCAGTCTTCCCTACTATGCCTGTATCAAAATCTCCTTGTTCAGCCAGAGGTGTGTGTGTGTGTTGTCAGAACCCCAGAAGGTCTTTGGGTTTAGATGCCCTGTAATGTGTTTTCTGCATTATTTTTGAAAGATAACTACTTTTTAACTGTTTTTATGCTATCCAGTAGAGGTGTGAATGTGCCCACCCATATTGTGCATGTCCACTGAAAAAAACAGGTCTGTATCACATTGTCAAATTTGTATAAGTTTGAACAATATAATATTGAACCCAAAAGTCCGAAACGCAAAAATAGCGAAGCCACGGCACATCGATTTTTTTTCCAGGGAAAAAAATCAAGCCAATGTGACCATGAGTTATAGATTCTTGTATGATTATGCACACTATGAATATCTGCTTGTAATCAAATTAATGAATAAATACACAATTGCCCAGTAATGTATTCCAGCTCAATTTTTTTCAGAACCATACTGCGCGATCTCTTACCCCCCCCCCCCCACATCTTAGTTCAAGAATCAGGGACAAAGCTAAAAATGAATGGGGTTCATAAGCCAAAGAAGCAGGGATAGACATTTATATTGCATGTACATGCTGAGATAACAGGTTTGCATGAATTTTCCAAAGGATATGAAGTCTAAAATGCAAACAGTTGCTATTATTTAATAACTATGAACCCTTACTGATTTGCTAAAAAAACACATGTTTTACTAGAAGCAAACCCAAAATATAAGGAAAAATGAGGGTCATTCTACAGTCAGGAACAGTTGAGTGCTGGTGCTAAAGCAAAAATAAGTTGACAACCCCCTCCCCCTGGGAAATATGCATTAAATAAAATGTCTTACTTCAGTTTGCCTTTCCATTTCCATAAATCCTTCAACAGCAAAAGCAGCAGCAATAAAATTAGCTTCCATTTTACTGCTCATTCGGTAACTTCTGATCCAAACTTAAAAGAGTGGCTCCCTGAAGGCAGTGGACGTTTGGGATCAGCTGACATGGAACCTATCCTCACAGTCCAATCATGTTTTAGGATCCACGCTGCTAAGTTGAATAGAAACTGTTAAGTGTTTGGTAGACATAAGGAAATCAGTTTTTTTTAACTGCCACATAAATAGAATGTCAGTAGTGTGCCTTAATTTACTCTTATTTGTATTTTTGGAGTGCTCTTACCAATGCTTACTGAGACACAAAAAGGATAAAGTGTGCATCAAATAATAGACAAATGATATAATTGCAGTACTTTTTGGCAAGATAAGGATTTAGTGCAGAGTAGACTGCAATTTGATTTCAAGGCTGTGCAATCTTAGTTTGAGGTACATCTGTTTATTTCTGTTTTGACTGGAATAGACTAACTAACTGAAATATGTTTTACAGGGGAGAACTAAGGAAAGAAACTTCAATATACACATAAAATACAAAATAGATGTAATATAGTATATATATATATGTAATGAAATAAAAACATTCTAATACTAGTGCCAAATTAGGCACTGTATATATGCTGATATGTATGCTAAGTCAAGTATTTAAATTACATTAAGACAGAAGCATTTCATTTTAGTAGCTAAATATTTTAAAAAGAAATATGTGGGAATAAGAAAAAGAAAGAAGCCATTTAAGTATAAGAAAAATATATCCACATAGTGGTATAGTTATAAACAATGTAAAGCAGCAGCAGGTGAAAAGGATTATAGCTGGCATAAGTTTATCTACACCATTCATGAGGGAGGGGGTGCAACAAAAAGAGATACTGTGTAGGGGAGAATCCATATTTTATAGCAGAAAGAAGAGAACGACAGGAAAAACTCAGCCACAAAATTAAGTTTTAAAGCTAAGAAAGTGTGGAGGAACACAGAGAGAAGGAATATGTAGGGAGTTAGGTAAGGGAATTATAAAAGGTGGAAAGGCAGAAAGAGAAGTAAAGAGGATGGTCATGAAGATTAAAGGAAGAGCTAGTAATCTTGATTAAAAAAGTAGATATATCATTGCCTTATACTTAA